>NC_056686.1:134615499-134917999 GCF_018350215.1 Panthera leo
ACAACCGTAAAGTTATTTTAACAGAGTTTATTTGCCTAGGCATTTCCTTTCTCTTGTAGTAGTGTAAGGAAAAGGGAAACAACAATTTAACATGTACGCACAGTTGAGTGGATATGAGGGACTCTTGCAACTCCTTTCAGAAGCGGACAGTTCAATGATAAGTGTGTGGGCTTTTTTTTTTTTTTTTTTTTTGAAGCTTAAAAAAAGCTCTTTATAAATCTCTCTCTCTCTCTCTTTTTTTTTTTTTTGGCTTCTTTCATTTCAATTTTCCTCAAACAACTGCAGTGGCAATTGGACAAGTTCGAAAGTTCTCATTTCTTTCCTTCCTGGACCAGTCCTGACTACTCCTGTCCTAGTTCATACTGGTTCAAACGGGACTTTTTGTAAAATTCTTCAACATACTATGTATTTGGTTTAGAAAAAAAATCATTACACAGAATATAATAATTGATGCCGTAATATGGTTGGTTGGGATTATCCAATAGAATTCCTTGAAGTAACTCTAATCAAGCCTTCTTCTTGGGTCAGAAACACCTCCCTTCCCCCCACCTTGGACCCAGATCCTCTCTTGCATAGTCATCGTACAGTGGCCAGGGCTTAAGCTCCAGTACTGTATGAGAATGCAAACACGCAGATTTCACAATCAGATGACACCGAGACGCTTGCTGTGCCAGACTCTCTTTACTGACTGTTCTCTCATCTTGGGCCAGCCTAGGGATCTGAGAACCTGCTGCAGTTAGAGAGAAGCCACCTGACGGCTAAGTCGCCCTCCTGTCTATTCTCAATTATCCCAGCAGCACAACCACCGCCACCAGCCAGGGTTTCCCACCATTGTCTTGGCCAGAGAGGCGTCCCTCACGGGGGGGTATGTTTGTACATAGAAGAAAATGCACTGTCTCTACGGGCTATATATAAAAGCTCCATTCCCAGGGTCACGTGTGTGCCTTAAAAACTCTTTTCTTCTCCTGTGTTTGGGAGGCCAGGTTGATTATGTAAGAATGCCTGACATTTGTGCATTATTCTACCAACAGCAGAGCCCAGTCATAGCCATTTTCCACTTGCTCCTCATAACAGTCCTTTGACGGAAGAAGGTGCAATTATCATCATCATGGTTTTATAGATGAGTAAACCGAGACTCAAATTCTTAATGGACTTCCCCCTAAATTACCTTTAGGGCAGAATCTGGATCTGGTCCCTGCCTCCAGATCCTGTCTGACCCCACATTCTACCTGTGCTCTTTCTTGTCACCTCTGGGATACAAATGTAAGTCAGCACACAAAAGCCAAGACAGAATTTCTAACTATTTAGCAGCATACGGTAACATAGGTGTAATACTCATCTCGTTCATCTGATTTAGTGGACACATCCGTGCCCAGGCAAAAACGAGAAATGGAGAGAAGGGGAGAACTAAGCCAAGGTTGGGAGCAACTGAACTAAAAGTTGCAGAAAAACCAAATAAGATTGGAGGAAGAGCACGTGGTCTGCAACATGGCAAACATGTATCAATGGATTAAGTGATGCCCATCGTTGTGGAATGGAAGAGGTTTCATCGTGTTTGAAAGTTTTTTTTTTAAATTTTTATGTTTTTAAATAACAATAACTCACCAGTTACATGTTGCTCTTCTACTGTAGTCACTCTCATCTCCCAATGTATTTGAACGTAAACTTCAAACGGATTCCACAAAAGACTAAATAACTCCTATACATAACTTTCTGGCTGACATTTTTTTCTGTCCCAATTAATGTTTCTTTGAGGGTTTGAGGTTGGGTATTCGATTAAATGTACTATTCTTCCCTCGGTCATGAGAACGCCATTGGAGTATTAATGCCAAGACTAATTTAGAGAACAGATACGTAATGTCACGGATTCTGTAACGTACCTGGGAAACTGAGTCCCTTATACTCTGTAAGAATTTGACATCCGTCCCCTTTTGCTTATGTTTGTGGGCTGTTTTCACTGGTTCTTTAATGTCATCACGCATACACATCACCACCCCCATACCACATACTACTTCACATTTTCAGGCATTTTTATTTACTAAAATCAAAGGGGGGGTATCAATTAAACATGATTTATAATATTGTAAAATTGCCTTCCTTTATATTTTTATAACTGAAATATAAACTCTGAATGAATAGACACTGAACTGGAAATACTCACTGGTGTTTACATTAGCATCAGGGAGAGATCTGTAATAAGTTACCTGACTTTCATAAGAATACTCTCAAAATAATTTGCAATGCTTGTCAGCTGGATGAGTCTTACTGGTATTGACTCAGTCTACAGTATGCACCTTGGGCATGATATAGATATTACTGGACAATATGAGGCTTGGACTTTCAAAGATCACCGTCCTGTAATTTCGTTCACATTTCAACTGCTGGAAGACACAGCAGATACTTAAATTTTCTAAAAGAAAGAAAAAAAATCCTGCCCATTCTTCTGAAATTTAAGTAGGCAGCCCTTGAAAGATCACTGGGAAAAGTCTGTATTTTCTCAGGTTTAACTAAATAATTTATGCATACTTTCACTTTGGCATGATGAAGCAATTTTAGCCTTTAAAACCCACAACTACTCAGGAGGGAAAAGGTCTGGTTCCTGCAACTTAAATAATTTAAGCATCCAGGTGGAAATGCTTTCAGCAGTTCCCCTTTTTGAGACAAAGGAAGAAGACTTCAGAATTTTGAGATACTAAGAATAAAGAATTGATAAAAGATGTACCCTTAGATGTATTTAATTTAGAATGGAAATCCTGCAGGCTTTTTTAAATGATGTGGACCAGAGCGAGAGGAGAGGTGAAATGTCTGCTCGCCTGCTCTTTGTAATAAATGAACAGATAGAAAATAATATGTCAGCATAGCCCTAAGTCACACACACAGGTATATACATATGCAAACATACGCATGTACAGATACAAGTATCTATACAACCTAATATAATCCTATAGTCCATGTTAACCCAAGACTTAAGCATTAGATAGCTCTTAGAGACCTCGGAAGAGGCTGTGTTAAGATACATTGTGCTTTAATCCCTGGCTTCCTGAGTTATACAAATGTGTATATCTTTTGATATATAACTTGAGTATATTAGGACAAACGAGAACCAAACAGAGCATCGCTTCTCCAGGACAGAGGACTACGAAAAAGGATACGTGGAACCATCCAAATACAAGAGGCGGCCCTGAAATGGAGGTGTCCAGTAGAGTAAGTGCTCCGAGTACCTGGCAGCTAAGCCTGACGTCATACTTCAGAACCGCCATGGGGAAGTTTGCCTTCCCACTTAACGGGTCTGTGAGCGACACACTTGTAAAAGAGTGGAGGACTTGGAACACAGCCCCTGTAGACTTAGAGCATAGTTTACAATCAGAAAGTTTTCAGGGTTAAAAAATTTCCTGCCGTCTTATAAACATACCCCAAAATGTACATAATACTTAGTGTTGTTATTTCTTGTGGGAGAGAAAAACACCCACCAACTCATACATGAAGTGCTTTTTTTTTTTTAACGCGTGTATTTGTCACATCCAGATTTGATGGCTCGTGCGAAGATGAAAGTCAGCTAAGGTACAAAATAAGGTAAGAGAGCTAAGGAGTTGGTTTCCTTTAGAGCTGAGTGTGACAAATTATACAGGAAGAGTGAAAAGAGATCTTGCCATGTATGTATTTTTTAAGATGGACGGAGGCTTCATTCCATTACACAGGAGGAAAACAGGCCTTCCACGCTTGTGAATTTTCAGTCTCCACAACTTCTGGCCCTGTGCATCCTGGGCACGCAGCATCCTGGGTCCCCTAAAGAGAGTGCCCGAAGAAAATATGAAGAAAGGTAACCGTCTGAGCCAACAGGAAATGTTAAGCTTGCCCAGGGCTGCTTAAAAGAAGGTTGCTGAAACCAAACATCACGTCCAGAACAAGGTCGCTATGTTATGATGATTTCATTCTGAGTACGATGCTGGATTTGTTTCTGTTGTGGTGGTGGCGGCGGGCGAGGGCCACCTACAGTGACATAGGTCAGAGACGTAGAATGCGGAAGAGTGATATTCACCGGTGGGCACATCAGTGCTGTTAGGGGGATTGAAGAAATAGTGTTCTTGATATAAAGATATAAAGAGGTTAAACAGCAACAGCTAAGGTATGGAATGTGAATGGTGGCCCAGAAAGAGATTGAAGTGGGGGTGGTTTGTTGCTTTTTTCTTTCATTTTCTTTTCTTCCTCTTTTTTTTTCTTTTCTTTCCCCCCCCCCCCCCTCCTTTTTGGTCATCCATTGACTTTAATTAAGCCCAGCCAGCCTCTTAAGCATGGGAAACTTGGAGAACTTTTTTGTTTAAAGTGACCTTGTTCCCAGGGTTTTCCCCACAACGTCTCTCAGCCCTGTTGCAAGGATGAATATTCACATTCCTGCTCTGAATCTTAGAACAGGGCACCTGGCATCAACAGAAAATTGTAATCTCATCTGAAGTATAATACTAAGAGTGCTCTTTTTTTTTTTTTTTTTTAAGGAAAAAGAAACCTTTCTCCATAATCCTGCTAGTTATACTTCTTAACTGTATTATTTTAAGTCAATTAATTCAAATTTTAAAATAATGAAATTACTAGCAGAGACTCTAAACTTCTTTTAGTATATTAAATTGGGCAGATTGCTTCTCTCCTTCTAATTATGAATGTTGCAGTTACAAAAGAAACTGTCATTTTGATAGAGCAAAAGACAATCTGTCTGCCAAAAATGTCCAACCATAATTCTAAAAAAAAGTCATCGGCATCAAGAACATGCTACTTTGTTTGATGTACTGTCTTATTGGAAACCTAATTTGCTTTCAACCTCTGAGACAACACATAACATAAGTTTGTGTGACTAATTTTTTCTTGGAAATATGAGTAATGAGAATTAGGGGCCATTTTCATAGCAGGAGTGGACAGGTTTTTTAAAAATTCAAAGTAAGTGCTAGAGTTATTTTCTTTGCTTTTTTTTTTTTTTTTATAGCACTCCTCAACCCAAGTAGACAGGGTGGTGGGGGGGTGGTGGGATGCCGAGCTTTGTGCTGGATAATGTGAGTCCCCATGTAAATCGTGAGCGATTGCAAAGTACGGAAAGGTTTATTACCCAAGGTGAGCCCTCCCAGAGCTCCTGCAGTATAAAAGCATTAAGCGTATGTTCTAACAAAGTCATAAAAATCAATAAACAGGAACCCCCCACCTGTGCAATGGCCCCAGTGTTAAGTTTTATACATGTAGTAATAGTGCATATCAATTTTCACCACCCTTCCTACGCTAGCTATTACAGGGCCTACCACCACCGGACGGACGGCAAGAGCCGCACCATTCATCCATCCCACGGACTTGTCTACATGCCAGGCCCATTGCATCATTGTCAGTTTTATTCTATGTGCAACTGGACAAGGCTGCAGCCCCAGCTTCTATACACCCACTCAGTACCGCAACAATTGCAAACTGTGTGCCTCTGTTTAAAGAGTTTACAAGTCCTCCTGAAAGAAAAACAGAACCGTTGCATATTAATGCCCCAGACCCCGGAGGATCACACAATGGAAAGGGGAAAGACACGTCGCTGCCACCGATATGTGACCTTGTCCAACTGCTGCAGTCTCTGGCTTATGCACCAAGGTTTCAAAAATAATCGTGTGTTCTTGAGAAGCATCCAGATGACCAGGTTTCTACAGCAACTAGTTATAACCTGCAAGTTCCTCAATAGCCAAGAGTCAGAAAGCACTGGCCACCGTTCTAGTACGTGCATGGTAACATATGCTAAAAAATTAGGCCCTAAATAGGCAGTATTTTCACCGAGTTACAGAAATAACTACTAACATCACACTTACTTCATCAAGGAAATCCTCTCACCCCACCTCCCCATTTTTACCAATAAGGCAGAAAATATCCCTAAATGTGTCACCTTTGTACCACATCCACTCTTGGCCATCCATTACTCTGTATGGGGTGGGGGTAGGGAGTGGGAAGCTCATTAAAATCCCAGCCACTTGTTGGTAAAAAGGTCCAATAACTTTGGGGGAAATACCTCACTTGGAAGCATTCTGGAAAAAAAACAAAAAGAATAAAAGAAAAAAAAAACACCTCCTTTTAATTATAATCCAAAGATAACTGCTCTGTAGCAATGAGGAACGTTTGAGAAGAGAGCCTTCATTCAGACACATGACTTGGGTGATTTTTTTCTTTCTGGTAAATGGTTCTATGGGCCATAGTTTTCATAGGCCTCAGAAACAAAAGGCGCTTCTTGGTGACGACTCATCTTTTCCCCTCCCCAGCAAAAAAAACAAAACAAAACCAAAAAAACCCAAAACAAACAAACAAAAAAAACCCAACAACGCCAGGAGTTTTATCTGTCTGAGGTTGGCTTTGATGGCGCTCACAGCACGGAAGTGCCACTCACGGGTACTTAAAGCTGCGTCATTTAGGAGCATAAAAATAGAATAAAGTTGTGCGGCAAATGAGAAATTATGATATAACTCAAGTGCTGTGGCATGAAACAGGCGAAAGGAGCCCTCTAAACATTCTCCAGGACCAAAAAGAAAATAAAAATAAAGAAGACAGAAAATCTAGCTCCCGTGTGATTTCCGCGAAGGTGTGCTCGAAGTGTCACTACCTTCCGGGCTGTCCACGAGAGGAGTTGCTACGGATATTATGAGGAAATTAGACATTTCTAGCAGTGCAAAGAAGGTGAAGCGCTGCAGTTGTGAACAGCTGGCATACAATAGATAATTTAAGGGAAAGTGACCCTCATGTATAATTTTTAACTGAAGAATTGTCAGGCCCCATTAGTTCCAATAGGGCCTGCCAGGACCAAGATCGGTTTATAGGGGTATTGTATTAGCATAGTTTCTGAAAGAGCAGCATGAAAGCATAATATGGGGATTCAGTAAATTCAGGGTTTTTAAAAATTGTACACATTATTCGCTACACCGACATCAATGCTCTCCGCCTGCGTGTTCAGAGTGAAAAGCCCAATAGGGTAGCAACTGCCACAGTAAACAATTTGTGAAAAAGCCCTTCTGAGCAGTTGTACTGTGTTCAAAAGTAACCCCCAAAAGTTAAAAGGAAAAACCAAATCGTGGCTATCGCACTGATTATTCACTGTGGTACTGAACGCTTATGACTCAAAGGCCTTGAAGGAAATAGGGCGAGGAGCAGAAAAACGGTATACGCCAATTCACCCGAAGTTCTTGTCAGGAAGTATGGAAATTCCCAGACAGCCGGTGAAGGAGGTAACGCGATCTAATCGGGGGATATATCATGTGTTTCAAAAGTAATAGCCAAAGTAAATCACAGAGAGAGAGAGAGAGAGAGG
Organism: Panthera leo; assembly: GCF_018350215.1. NCBI lineage: Eukaryota > Metazoa > Chordata > Mammalia > Carnivora > Felidae > Panthera > Panthera leo. The sequence continues at coordinate 134,622,809 of NC_056686.1, forward strand.
GAAAGAAAGAGGTCACCTCTTCCCCTTCAAGTTGGCCATTCAACTAAGCAAATACGTATGAAAGCTTTCTTGGCAGCAGGGTTATCTAAGTTAAACACGCGGGAGAATGACAATGATGTACAAGTGGCCTGCTATGGTTTCAAGTAGTGCCATCTTTATCGAAAGCATAGATTCGTGGCAGAGTAAAGGAGACAGTGAGCACTCGGGGAAGGCTTCATGGAGCAAGGGGCAATGGACCTAAGGAAACACAAAATACCTAGCTTAGTGCCTCACAGCTCGGTTAGTGGTGGCTACGTTTGGCACCTGCTGGAACGCACCATCCTTAATGCAGGTGTGTGAGTTTGCGCACCTTCCAACCGTGTTGGCCTTACTTCTCTCTCCTTAGAGAGAACTGCTTGCTATCATCTTGTTGCTGCTATTTGGTGTAAATGTTTCGAGGAAATTTCAGGCACTTATATCCCAAATTAATGGGATTCTTGGCATCCTCTCTCCCTTTTAATGTTGCACTGATGTGGAATTAATCTCTCTATTTAGGTGGTTTGTCTTTGCGACAAATATTAAATAATCAAGTCAACATCTTTATATATTTAAATCTACCATTTTGTTATTTAGAGAGGCGACTATTCACTTCCGTAATTATAGCCACTTAAGTCAAAGTCGACTAATTAGATAACATAGCTGGGCTTCACAGGTATTATAGAATATTCTTTACCAGACACTATATTACAAGTCATCATTAGCCCAGCTATAAAAGGGTTTAAATACTAATGTATTTTTTAATTTGCTTTATAACCTAAACAAGCAATCAATGTACATTAATAGGCATAATTGTTTTTTTGGCATCTGTCCATTCATTTGGTCCACCTTGACAGCTCCAGCAAACACATCAGCACAACTCAGTAACCACAACACACAAGGAGGAATCATCAGTGACATCTTCTCAAATACACGCTATGTGTTAAATTGGTTTGATATCGAGAGATTAAAGCCTGCTTCGCTGGCCAGTCCGTCCCCCTTACAGATGCTCCAGACAAGGAGTTTGATGGACATTTCCACCTCAAATGGCACTTTCACGAGGCCATAAGCCAAGCCTTAATGAGGTGATAAATGTGTTTACCTTTGATTAGGTGAGATTCCGGATACAAGAACATGGAGGACGGCTTTCCAAGAGTAAATATGTACAGGAAGTGCCGGCCACTACCGTTCGTTGGGATTCTAGAGGGAAGCACGGGAGCGCCTCACTCCTTCCACTCACTTTTCATTGGCTAGATCGGCTCTGCCAGTGGAAAGGAGGAACACGTGCAAGAATCTTTCACATCACCTACGGACCCCAACCGTTCTTAGAAAATCCATCCCTGGCTTCGAAGACTTGTGTTGTTATACACCTCGATCACAGCTCTTCCCGTGTTATAGTACAACTCTCTTCTTTTTGGTCTGTTTCTCCAGAAACTGTGAGGGCTGAGATTTCGTTTCCCTCATCTCTGTGTCCTGAGGCTAGTACAGTGCCTCGCCCACGGTTGACAGTCACTGGTAGCTTCTGAATGCATGAATTTTGTTGTTGTCATTTTCTACAGATGCTAGAGCAATGTTCTGTAATTCCTGTATGTAGTCTTATGTGTAGAAGTTCTGATACCATGCTGCCTTGTGCCAAACAGGGCAATAAGCACCCCCCAAGAGGACTACCCAATAATAGGCTCTCTACTCGCCTCAGTTGACCTTCCTTCATGGTGACTTTGACATATTCACCACCAAGGTATGGTGGTTTGAGGAGGCTGTTATCATTCGGTCCTTGACAACTTCCCCAAACAGGGACTGTTAGCCTAACAGGCAAACATGCAACTGATAAAATGGGGAGAAGAAGAAGGCCAAAATGGCAGCCTCCCCACACAACTTGCACGCGATCTAAAATAAAGAAAATATGAATAAAAGGTAACTTATTCAGTGTCACTCGTACATATTTATGGTTTAAAACTTAGCCAAAGTTTATGTCCTGAGGTTGTACCTACAGGAAGCCAGATGTGCCTTCTGCATGTGACCTAAGACAGGCCTGCAGCAACAGCTAGATAATTTCCCGCTCATCCTCTACACCGTCGATTGCGGCGGCTTTCTGAGGTGAGAGAAACTGACAGCACTAACTCTCCAGGGCAGAACTTTCCAGTCAAGTGGATCAACGGACTGAAAATCTCTTATGAATAGTCATTAGGCCTTCATTACAAACCCCTCAAAACCCAGTTCTCTTTTCGCAACCAAATGCCTTTTGTCATCTTCACAAGGTGCATCATTTAATTACCAATTGATTTCTTTATATATGACAACATGTCAGATAGCAAAATACAGTGTATCTCCCTCAGGGGGAGAAGTCTGTTAACCATCAGAATGCCAGATTACGGAATTATCTGAAAAACAGACACCCCACATACTGTTGTTTCTCTTTAGCTACTTTTCCTAACATCTGAGCTCTTTCTTTCCGTTGTAAAAAGCCAATAAAAGAGAAAAAGGAAGACAAATGCTAATGAGAATCATGATAGAGTCCTCCCATACTCCGAAACACTTTCAAATTAGTGAGAGTACATTTTAAGCTCTCCCTACACGAAAAAATGAAAACTCAGCAACATATAGGGAATATACAGTGAATTCCAAAATGCAACTATAGAGAGAACTACCACAGCCCATCTTTCTAACATAGAAAAAATGTCAAACAATTGTTCTCATTATACCAAGAATGTACTCAGCTTCTGACTTAGCTAATGCACGGAATCTGAATCTTCTACCGTGCAACTGCTGCCTGGTAATCAAGTCAGTACTGTATTAATAAGCTGAATAATAAGGGAATTTCAAAAATGTACAGGACTATTATACCGTAACAATAAAACCTCAAACGGAGTAAACCAGGGCAGTGCTGAAGGTGGGCGTCAGAAAAGAATGAAAACAGTGTTGCGGCAACGCACCCCATTGTGTGGTCGTGTAAATGCCTGCTTCTTTCATACACAGAAGCCACAGCACATGAGTCCGAAATGTTCTCAGAGCGTCACTGTGACTGGCTGTGCTAGAACCTGGCACCGACGGGCACTGAAAGCTGACATTAAACTGTGCGATGTGCTGCAGGTGTGTGCGGGCCTGGGAACGTGCTCTAATTACATATTTTCCTGCCGCGCAACAATTAAGGTCGCCAAAATAATTGCCAGTTTCCTAATCCCTCTCTAACAAGACTGACATAAGGAATGGTTTATTTTTCTCTGGTTGTTTTGAAAGTGTTCTTCAAGATTTTGGTTTTCTATGGAACTGCATAAAACTAATTCTTATGTTCAGATGTGTGATTATACCCATTGTTAAAAAAAAAAAAAAAAAAAAAAAGGCCTGTCTTTGAATTGTAGTAAAACTAAAATAATAAGAAAAGTAAATTGTATAACCTGGTAGGTGGTTTAAACATTTTTCCTCTTAAAGAAGGTAAATGTTTCTTTTAAAACCCTATGTTTCTACTTTCCGAACTGCTCAAATCAGGCAGGATATTAAAATGGGCTGGGGGGGTGGGGGGGAACCACACCATAGGGAAACACTGACAAAATAGGTGTCTTCGCTTATTTCCGGGGGTCTTTAACCTTTGGGAAGGTCACACATAGATTCTTTTAAGAATCGGATTAAGTGTAGGGGCCCCACTGCCCAGGAAGATGCATGGATGTACACAATGTTACATGCGATTTCTGGTGGCTCGCAGATCCCTTAAAAGTCCATTAATGAATCCCAGGGAAAGAACTCCAGTCAACTAACAAATACTGCAATTACTTATACACCTCCCTTCATTCGTCCATCCTTAACATCCCCTGAGCCATCTGAGCACCATATGAAGGATACAGTATCTACCACAGGCATCAGGAACCAAGTTTGTGGGATTTATATTCTTAACTAAAACCCATTTATTTCATTATCATTAGTTGTCAATTTCCCATTTTAGTTGGGCTAATTGGGCAGAGCTGAATCATTTAGTGCATTTTGAGGCAGCTTACTCACTCTTGCCCCCTTTCCTACAAATCAGAAGATAGCAGTGCGTGCTGATTGAGTACTTAGCAGACAAACCGAAGTTATGTCAAGCGCATTACGATTTAACACAGGCTGAATGGTAGGGGCAGCAGATGTAACTAATGGGGTTAGGGAGAGAAGAAGCTCGAGTGGAGAGAGAGGGGATGGAAGGGAAACAAAAGTGATTGTATCGGTAATAGAGACTTCAAAGGGGAGTAGTTTGGAAGATTTGGGAGAGGGGGGGTGTCTGGCAAATGGAAAAAGAGGCACATCTGCCTATGGAGTGGCTGATACAGGAGAGAGGAAAGGCCTGCCAGGAGAAAAAGCAAAGGAGGAGAATCAAAGGCAAGGAAATGTAGAGCTGCAGAAGAAAGGAAGCTCGATTCTATTTATGGAGGTAATGACACCAGGCCTCATACAGTTGGAACCGTCCCAAATTGTCCTGCTCTGAGCGTCCCATCCATGAGATCTCTTGCTAAGTTGGAGACGAAAAGTAACTGTAATGATTTCATCTTGGCACCAAATTCATCTCGATGTTTGAAAAATCCTTTTATTACAAGACTGGTAGGTAGTTTAAATATTAACTGCCCACCCCCTTCTTTCTTTCTTACGTGTTGGATGCTTAAAACCAGTGGTCAGAACTGAGCTCTCTTAGTACACAACTGAAATTGAGTTTTATAGATAGAAGTGAGGGACAGGAAGGCTTTTTCTCTTCTTTCATGAGATGAATGAGATACTTTCGTTCTTACTTGAGGAGGTGAATAATTGAATCCCAATGGTAGAGAGAGAGAGAGAGAGAGAGAGAGAGAGAGAGAGAGAGAGAGTTTTACTGACTGTACAATAGGGAGCAGCGAGAGAAGGGCACCAGTCAAATCCATAAAGCAACATCAAGAAGGTGTGCAGTGGCCAGAACTGGGCTGTGGCATATTCTATGGTGCTGTTTCCATCATCAGTGGACAATTCCTGTCCTTACTCACATGGTAAACATTATTAGTATTTTTTTTTTTGAGGCCAACTCAAGCATGTCATTTCTTATAGCTGTGCTGACCTGGTTAAGGAGGGGGAATCTCAGCCCCTTCCAGTACATAAATGGAATCAAGGACTTACCTTGAGTATTACTCAATTCATTTTTATCAGTCATTCAACAAACATTCATGGCTTTCTTGCACATTTATGAAATAGTAAGTATTTACGGAATATTGATTTTTTAAAAACATTCACAATGTGCCAGGCTCTGACTCCACCGAGCTATATTTTCTGACACTGATCTGTGTCAGTGAGGACTCACATTTGGACCCTTGGTGCTAAAGCACCTGGCACCAGATAAGTAGCTAATATTGGTCAAATGTGACAATGAACTGGCCAAATATAAAATAACTTCCCTGTTGGCAGGTTTACAGTAAAATGCTTCAAATAGGTGTATGCTTTACAAAAACAATGGCTTTCTCATATAGAAGTATACACAGTAGCAACCCAAGGTTTTTACATGCTGCGGTTCGATTCCTGGTTCAATCACAATTAAGTACAGGTAGACTTCTACAGGGCATGGCCCATACACCAGTTACCCACATTGCCTTTCACAGAGCATGTTGAGTAAATGTCTGTGGATTCATTTTTGATTGATATAAATGTCATCAGTCTGTCCTGAGCAGCTCACAAACACTGGCGAGACTCTCGTCTGCTGATCTGGTGAGTGCCCACAGGCTCCCTATTAGACATTATTCATATAATTCTACACCTACCCCACACCAGGCTTTTTTTTTTTTTTTTTTTTTTTTCTAACCCAATTTCCTTGACCCATGTTTTCCTTCTAACCAGGCTTCAGAGACAAAAGCAGAGCACTAAATCATTTTCTTAGAAAAACACCATCAGGCTATTTTGGTCATTTGGGCTGTTATTCATGCACCACACCTGAAAAGTGATTTGGAGACAGTGTAGCCCGCTAAATTATATTTTCCTCATTATCATGATGACTTCAAAATTATCATTAATTTGCTCTTTGGCTTTCCAAGTGGGAAACATCAAAGAAGCCAAAGTTGTCCCTAATTTAACTTTTCTTGAAAAGTAACTGATTTACAAACAAATTACTTGTGCCTTGTGAGGAAGAGCCAAACGTGTCTGCTCATTTGATACATTTTCAAGGGCTACAGTGTGGAAATGAAGCTCTAAGAAGCTCCTGTGTGATCCACAAACAACTTCACGCTATATTACACGTGCATCAGATATAGAGACCAAACTCTCTGAGTTGCAAGCAGCCTGCCATTCAGAATGCTTGCCTGGCAAAGCCTTAGACAGCTTATTTAAATTGCAAACTTTCCAGCCACCACTTACAGGTGATTTTGAAAGTTCATTATATAAACTGAACAGCTTCATCTCCATACTTTGTTTCTTAAATCATACATCCATCGTCTTTGAAAGGTGCTCCTTAATTTCCCTCTCAAGCGCTCATCAACTGTGTTAATAAATTGCCTTACAGAGTAAAAATGTATCCAAAACACCAGGGAAGCTTAAACAAATATTCCAACTTGAAGGCAAATAATGGTAGAGAGGTGGATAGGAATTTCCAGGATGAAGTTTTTGCCTTGAATAGAGATCACATGAGAAGCATTTTGAAGTCACAACTTTATAGTGTAAGATGATCAAAGCCAAGTATTAATACTTTTTTATCAGCTCACCTTCTAAACAATATTTCAGTAGATTTCCTTTCACACAGTGATATTTGTAATAAATGTTCTGCCTTTGTTTTAAAGTCAGTCTGTAGAAAGATGACATCAGCTTAGCAAACAATAAAGTGCCTGTAATATTGTCTCCAGAGGGCTGTTACATTTACTTTGTAGCAGTAAAATTCAATTTTCAAAAAACACTACATGAATGATGTGAGGTTATTAACCCTATCACCGCCGTAAAAATATCATCATTGTGTGCAGAATGTAGGTCACTATCTAAAAGCCATAAGTTGCTTTTTTGTTAAATAATCCATTTAAGCTTCTTTTCTCTCCCATAGCCTGGGCCGTGTCCCTTCCTTTGGGGAAAAGCTATTCCAGCATTTAGTCAGCAGGCTGGAACCAGACCCCTACACTTTTCATTCCGAGGCCCTTTTCTTCCATTGCCATCTAGTTACACCTCCCAGTTTTGAAGTAATTCGTCGCATTTATTTTTTACCAAAGCCTGTCGTTCCTGCAGTAAAAAAAAAAAAAAAAAAAAAAAAAAAAAGTGTATCTTATCAAGTTTTTCAAATGGCAGAGTCATACCTCTCACACGTTTCGGGTTGAGGACAAAAAGATAAGGATGTGTCCCATTTCAAAGCCCGAACCACTCTCGCATTTCAAGACCTTGAACACAAGCACTCTATTTCGGGACCTGGGGTGCGTTTCAGTTGCTGTGCATGAGTAAAAACAGCATATACCTGATAAAAGTGATTCAAACCTTTCGTGTTCAGACAGAAGAATATTTGTCAGCAGCATATCAGCAGGCAAAGAGTTAACTAGTTAAACTTCTACAAACCCCCACGGTAACTTTCCAGAAGCTGACAATAAGTAAAAGAAGTGCTGGTTATCCATTTTTTAAAGGGATGGGATTGGTTTTAGAAGAAAAGGAAAGAGGATCAAACACCTCAATGCAACAAAAGGTTGTGTCAGAGGGCCCTCAATCACAAACCTCCTTCAACAACAGATATTCCAACCTTCCAGAGCAGTTACCCAGGCAGCACAGCTAAAAAGTTCCATGACATGAAAAGAACAAAAACCAAAGGGACAGAGGTAGTTATTGTCATGCACACTCCTCTCCCTCTCTCTCTCTTTCTCTCTCTCTTTCTCTTTGGCTTGGGCTTTTCCCTCCCCCGTGAAACTTTTGCATAAGCTGTTAGAGAAAAGTGATGGTGTGGCTTGCTGAAAAGAAATCCCCTATTTGCAAGCTACCTCCTAGGTGGTGAGGTAGACCTTGGTGGATTTTCTGTAAGAAACACCTGATGAATGGAGAGATCATCTCCAAGCATACTTCAAAAGAGTCGCCTGAAATTGTAATTATAACCCCGTAAATATGGTCCATAGTCCCTTGTAAACACCTTTTAAAAAAAAAAATTGATGATGTTTTCTTCTCAGACAAATTCTGAGTGCACAGTGGATGTAAGTTATTTGCATTTTCTGTGTTGGGTCTTAGAGGTATCTTAACAGCATGTATGAATTTTCCACTAAAATGTAAATTATTAACAAGTCAGAGTTTTCATTTGTTTTATCTCCTGATGTGAGATCTAAATAAGTATGGAGAACACTTAAAATTCTTACCATTTCTCTGCTTTCTGAGAAATAAATCCCATGCACTCTGCACAATATATTTTCTGACGCATAACATGTTTCCACGTAACGGGAAGAAAAAACTAATTTGAGGGGGAATACTATATGTTTTCTGGAGACTTAGCTGTATGAGCAAAGAGTACTAACTCAAAGGAGCACCTGGCCATGTTTTCGTCATCCTCCTCCTCATTATCATCGTAATCTTTGACATCACCTGCTTCAAAATCATCCTCAAAAAGCATCATTTAAGTCTTCATCATTACCTGGTTCAATACCAGCCATGTTCAATTAACGTTGCCCTTGACTTGTAGGACGTAATCTACTGATGGAACCAGATTAAAGAAACCTGATTGTGTTATCAAAATTTACATGCAAGGAGAAAGCAACACACAGTGTGAGGGTAACTGAAGGTGTGTGACTGGGTAGATGTCCTCTGAGAAACAGTGATAGTAACAATAATAATGACAACAACAAAGACTTAACTGGTGCTTATGATGTGTCAGCAGTGTCCAACATAATTCGCTCTTTTTTTTTTTTTTTTTCACAAGAATCCATTTTATAGATGAGGAAACTGAGGCTTAGGGGTGTTAGGTCACTTGCTCAATGTCATAGGTAGCAACTGGAAGAGCTGAAGTTTTGAACTTGGACTCATTCTCATTGACCATACTTTGCCATACCAGAATGGAGGGAAGGGAAGGAAGGACTACTGAAAGTTACAGAGTTTCAGGATCTGCCACACAGGGGGCACAGATCAGGGATCGGTACAACATGGAAGAGTTTCTGAAGCAATGAGAGAATGACTAGATAAAGAATGGATTGGCTTACCTAGGAAAAGCAAGCAAAAAGGTGAGTGCCATTAGAAGGGAGTTAGATGAGGAGGTGAGACCTAGAAAGGGAGATTCCGAACATAGTCCAAAGAGCAGTTGACAGTCTCGATGGAGCCCACAGAAAATGATGGGCTGGTTAAAGGTACAGACAGAGAAGTGGTAAATTAAGCTGAGGCTTGATATGCTCTTATGGAGGGAGATACAGAAGAAGCCCGCAAATTCCCAGTGGGCCAAGGCCAAAGCCTACACTAAGACCACAACTATGAGAATGAAAAGGAAGGGGGTGGATTCAGGAAATGTTGGCCAAAAGAAAAAAAAAAAGGGAGAAAAAGTGGCCATGGTTGCTAACAGACTGGATGTGGGGAGTGAGAAAGGCAGTGGGTGAGACAAAAATAACCCTGGGGTTCCCGGTTGGGAGGTCCACGATAGGGTGGTATTTCCCACTGCAATGGAAAAGTGGGCAGATAGGGAACATGAGTTGCTTTTTTACCATGTTATTTAATTCGCCGATGCCAATGTCAGTAAGTTTTGAGGTCTCTTGTGGGAAGAGTGCTATGTGGTATGAAAGCAGGTTTCACTGGTGAATACCTTGACCTTTTTAATAGAGGTCAGTAGTCTACTAGCTGGAACATCAAGAGAGAGGCTGTCAGGTGTGCAGGAATCTGATGGGGGAGGCATGGATGTTGGATTGCTGAAGAACAGAGTGTGCACATGAGGAATGTAAGAAAATGATCTAGAAGCAGAGGTGTAGGGTTGGTACAGCAGTGTAGGCAACTTGAGCATTATGTATTCTAGTGTGGAGCAGAAAGAAATGGCCTAAGAAGATACTTTAGGCTAAGTCATGGCCAATACTTCTAGACCCTGGGTTTATCTGCTGTAGGTAAAACAGCACAGAAATTCATGGTTTAAACTCAAGCAAAGAAAAATTCATTAAAAAATAAATTAGGATATATGTATACAAAATGGTATCGCATCATTCTTTTACTTTCTGGGGTCAAATAGTTTGCTAATGATTCATTCAGCTCCCCCAAGTACTCTTTCTAGTAGAACAGAGTGAATCCATAAAATATTCTGTTTTTTTTTTTTTTTTTTTAATTCTCCCCAGTGCTTCTTCCTGGGTTCACCAGTGTTTACAAACATGTAGGCTTGTGAATAGCCTTGCATGGGCAATTGTGAACAGTGAACCTCCTTAAGGCAGAACACTGGAAAAGGAGGGTATTATTTCAGCTGGGAGAGAAGCAGAGCCCTGGGATGGAACTGATTGATTCAGACCAGATGGGTGGCCACACATAGGTGTGACAAAAATAGAAACGCATTGCAGACATTCCAGGCACTGTCCTCCCGTGGCCAGGAGGTGGGTCGCCTGCACTGCTCCCTTATCTACCTCCTAATGTGCTCGCCAATCAAAGAATGTTAATGATGCTAACCGACTCTTCTCCTTCATGTTAGCAGCCTGGTCGGTCACATGGCATCAGGTTTTAAGTTCCATTGAAAAAGTAAGATCACCATTGACCAGGTTTCCCTGCAAGTAAAGCCAAAGCAAACCACTTTATTTAGTGCCTGCTAGAAACTTTCTCTGACTGTCATCTCTCAGGTATACTATATTTATAAGGGACACCAGTATCGTAATCATTGCTTGCAATTTCATTCATAGGGCCTGACGGAGTACCATATAATAACTGAGGGCTCTAACCCAGTTACGGGCACTTGAATCATAAGTTTCCCAAGCCTGAGGACTTTCTAATAGAAAAAGACAGATCCTTACCTAAGATAACATAATTACCCATTTCTTTTGAGTTACCATTCGCTGTTTAAGATTTCTCGCAGACTACTTTGGCTCTCATTTCAATAAATTAGTGAATCTTGAATTTATAGACTAAGGTAAGGGTTTATTATCTTGACAATATTGGGAAAAAGAAACGCAACATTTTCATTTATTACAAGAATTACTTTCTTACTTGAAAGGAAACTCAACAAGCATGGGAAATTTTCTATCATTCAAAACTGAAGTGTAGAAATTATGTGCAAATTTGAATATTTATCAAAATTAAAGGAAACTCCCAAAGCTTCTTGTACAAGAATATAAAACCCAGAGAAATGGTGAGCATTCAATAACAGCCCAGTGGCATTTAAACAAGTATGGGAGAGGCTTTGTCATAAGAAGAGGAGGGTTTTCTCACCCTCTACCTCAAATGTCCCGCCCTGTTTTGTCCCAGCATGAAGTTTGAGTTTATGTGTTCTCGCAGAGGACTGAAACTATTACCGACTTGCTATAAACCTTCTCAGATTTCATGGCTGTGGGTTAACCTGTAGGTTCTGATTGGCGTCCCTGGTTGTCTCCCACACGCACCGTGAAGTTCACATGTACCTATCACCTGAAAAGCAAGGCAGATCACCATTCTCCCTTTTACCTCTGTTTGCAACTAAACAAGTAATTCTTCAGACATAATTTTGAGCCAATTACATATGGAGGGAATTATTAGCTGAGTTTAAAAGCTATATGGATGGGTCATTTTTCTTTCCACAAATTGCTGGTCCATGGCTGTCATGACACCCATCTGGAACTAAGACTCTATGGAAGACTTTTCTCATGAAACTAGTTATTCGGTTTTTTTGTGTCAGGGCCATTCCTAGAAGTAATGTACTGGTGATAGACAGCTCTTGAATTTACTCTACCAGTAGGCTGCCCCCTTTAAAAAAAAAATTATTCCTGTGCAGGTGGAGATTAGCATATGAAAAATGCTTTTAATTTTGTCCACTCTCGGACTTACCTATCTGTCAAACCCATACGTGTGACAGCAGTTGGGTTCAACTTATCTCTACTTTACCACCTCAATAGCAGGTTTTAAACAGTCCAGGGGCTGTTAGTTATTTGTAAGCTGAGTTCATTTAACTCCCTTTCTCAAAACAAACCCAATAAAATACAAAGACACCAAACTGCCAGTTCAGTTTCTGAATATCAGAAATAAAAACGATCGTCTCCATGAATCTGCGAAAATGACTTCCTTTGACATAAGGAAATAAAACAGCCAGTGCAAACCATCTCTTGACAGCTACTTCATGAGATCCCTCTGGTTCTTTCCATGTGAAGCTTAGTTTACATATTGCTGCTCTATAGTAATATTTTATATTGACTATTTTTTCTATGGCTTATCTTTTTTCTCTCGAAATCCAACCTGCCTAATTGCGCAGTTTTCATTTGCGCCATTTGATTTGTGCAAACCACGGCTCAAGGCTTCACAGAATTAAGTGAAACGGGATGCCCCAGTGTTGGCGTGGCCGTGGATCTATTACAGCTTCATCCTTCACTAAACGACAGGACTCCCACAGGGCAGTACCTCTCGTGAAGTGGGCCTCAAGGGGTTAACGTGGGCTGAATCTCAAAATAGACCTCCAGCTCAGTACACCTACTCGGTTATACAGAATGAGCAGTAAATATGTGCATGCAAATTCTCTTTATATTAAAGAACACTGAAGTTACAGTGGAAAACTAGAATGCTCTCTCCCCCCATTCAAACGAGAAGATCAAGAACGCTGGGCACCTTGCACTCTTCAAAGGGACCGAGCTGAGGGGTAGCACCTGAAACAACTTTTCCCTACCACCTACAGCCCCAAGACTGGAACAGGAAGAAAGCTCTCGTGTGAAAATAAACTAGCTCAGTCTTCTGTCAATTAGTTAACTTCTCTATGTTTTACTAGTTTTATTGTTTTACCAAGTTCCTGGGCATTTCAGCTGTCACAACTCAGACAATGCTCTCGAACCGATTTCATACACTGAAAATAAAAATTCATCACTCTGTTAATCAGACACATCAATGAATGGGCAGACACCGGTGGGTTCAGTATTTCACGTACTGCCTACTCATTTCACACTGCTATCGCAAAATCAAAATTCTCCCATTTTGGACAATAAGCAGTGAGCGGACAACAGCCAGATGCAACTTTCAAAGTCAATCTACTCCGTTCTTTTAAAAGCGTGCACTGGGGCAATGAAACAAAATTTGTATATTCTCTACTATCTCGGGTAAATATTGGTCCTAATAATAAACTGTCTGGTAGATGTATGAAACCTGTTCACTCTCCTACGGATGTTTTACTGGCCATAAGGGCTAAGGCCCTACTCTATTTTAAATTTAACTCTATGAAAATGGGCAGTACCCAAGAAAATGCTAGCACAATTCCAGATAAAATATACTGTTGTGAGGCTGAAAAGTGCATGCAAAGCAAGTTGCATTATTAGAATGTTTAAATATTAATTATACCGCTGTGTAGTAAAGATGATCAAGTATGAGTGTCAACTAATTTTCTAAAAGCTGCAACATTTACTTCCATCTAAACTTCCTTTGTTAAACTAAAACTAAAAGCCCAGCAAGTTTAGTCTACTTGAGTGTGTTTATTTTTATTGGTTTCTGCATAATTTTTTTCTACCATAAACCAACTTTAACCCCTTTTCTGTAATCTCTGCCAGTGTAACTCCAATAGCACATCATAAAATTCCTATAATTCTTCAAAGCCACGGAGTTGGAAAGGAAAGGCTTGGGCATTTTGTAACAAACGCCAGCTACAAGCTTCGGCCAATTATATTTAACTCTTACAAACCTTCTTTTCGTGTGTGTGGATAAACTTAGAGATTTATGCTCTGTGGTCACTTTCATTTCTATGGTAAGCATTCTTCACTCGCTTCTGAGTGTGAAACCAGTTCCATTTTGTGAAGAATTCTGTGGTGGCGGTAGGACTCAGCTCTAATCGCTGAGGAGCCCGGGCGGACAGATGGGGAGACAGATGCACAGAGCCACGTAGAATCAGAGAGACTTCTTACCTTCCGCAGAAGCCTTTGCTGATGAAGATGAGGTGGTCTGAAAAGTGGACACTTAAATGAACTCTGGCGTTGGAGGAGTTAAGCACTTCCACTGCCACTTTCCCTCTCGTTTCTTTTCCTAATCTATTGCTCGCTTAGATTCTCAAACAGCTACTAGAGTCAGGCAGGAGAATCACTTTGAGATTCTTAAGAAGAGACAAAGGCAGAGCATGTGTGTGGAGAGAGACGCTCGGGTTTCATCCCGTCACCCATGGATGCCCAGCCAGGGTTTCCCACCTGAGACAGATTGCAACGTGTGTTCGGCTCACTCATGCACGAGAAGCAATACACAAGTTCAGTGTAAAGCCACTTTAAAAGCTCATCGGGTGCATACTTTACTTGTACAAAATACCTTATTCATGACGGAGCAGTGAGGGCCTAGGTAATTACTTGAATCAAGGTGGCCTCAGAAGTGTTTAAATCTACAAGGACACTTAGAGCATGAATAATGCAAAATAATTTGCATCTAAATTTTTTAAGTGTTCTTTATTCAAAAACTAAAATGCAGTTCCGATTAAAGTTTGATGAGTGAAAGCTGAGCACTTCGTACCCACTGTGAACCATCTCCTATATGTGGAAATTATTTCAGACAGTGGTGAAGGGACAAAAGAGTTTGGTTTCTTTTTTTTCCTTTTAATTTAAGTTGTGATTAAGCCGTGCTGCTTTTGAGCCTAACTTTCTTTAGGTTTTGTGGTGGCCATCAAGGTGATTCCTGAGCTTGCTTAGCAGACACGAGTCCAAATTTCAATCCGGCCGGTTAGAAGACGCAATGAAAACACTCACTGTCTTAGACCCAGTGATTTGCCAAACAAAATAACATTTGCATTCAAAGCTAATGCGGTGCCACTCTCTCTTTTCTTTTTCTTTCACCTAAAGTATTTTATTCAAATTATTCTTCTTTTGGAATCACTAAGACACAAAATATCTCTGTTCTTGCAAAAGCTTAGAATTCCCCCTTTTTTTTCCTTATTTGATTTATACTGCTGTGTGAATATACATTATTTAATATGTTGCTGGCAAATTTTCAGCAAAAAGCTAAGTAGGGTCAATATGTTAACCCATACTTTTTTAGGGAAACAAGACTGAAAAGCTAAAAATCAATCGAGAACCCAAAGGCAACTTTGTTACGATAACATAGAAATATGTTTACTACCTTAAAATGGCTTTTCTTCATCTAGCTTTCTGAAGCTGAACATTTTGAAGACCATTTCAAAGGAGTGCTGTAAGATTGAATTACAATATTTCTAATTTATACATGTTTTTGTCGGGGGGTTGGAAACGGGAAATAAGTTTTCTTTTGCTAAATTTCTACAATCTATTATCACTTGGGCTGCATAACCTGTCCTGGAATTTCACAATGTTTGCATTTCATTTAATTTTGTGAACATTCGAGAAACCACAGCTTAAGAAACTGCCCATTGTTTCCTGGCTTCTTTTGCCATGTGGCAGGGAACTTGCCTGGCCCTTCTTTTCTACCTGAGATAAAAGTGAGGTTCAATTAGAAAGCAGGCCTCTCTTGTCTAGCTCACAGGCACCCTTCAAGGCAGTGTAGACAAGGACAGTTGGGATGCAGGAAGGAAAGGTAGTAGAAGTCCTCCTCCCCGGCTGGCTAGCAGCAGACCTGACCTTCCGAGCGAATTTTCAAGGTGGGCCCACTCTGCAATCCACAGCACCTACACTTTAAAGGCCCTTGCAAAGGGAAATTATTTTCCTGCCATAGCCCTTATAAAGTATAGACTCCCAATTTATTGCATGCTCCAAAGCAGGCTTGTACTTTATTGGAATTTTAGATGAGTGTGTTTGCCACACTCTTGGTGAGTGGGTATGCCTTTTTTTTTTTTTTTTTTTGGATTTTGAACAATGAAAACATTTTTAAACTCATTGAACAAAGATTTCCCCAGCAACAGACCCCCTGCTCAGCAGGTCACCTATCTTTGCGACAGTTTTTCTTTTCCCACGCTAACCCCAGGGCTCATTTGCATAAGGTCTCTGTTGTGACAATTAGTTTCAGGTGAGCTGATTTCTATGCGGCTAGCCCAAGACGATGCACAAACCCTGGGCCTCCCTGATCCTGGTCCTAATTGCGACTGACTGGCACCAGACACAATCATCCTCTTGATTCAGCAAATTGTCCTGCAAGTAGCTTGTTGTGACCCCGCAAAGCACAAATCATATCATGTCAGTCCAGCCTAGTAAACAACGAATAAAATACACTCTGAATGAGCATAATAATGTCTTTTCCATATTTTAGGCATAGTTGACTAAATGAATGCAAATGAAAGCAACAGTCTTTTAATTTTTTTTTTTTTTTTTTGGTTGAGAGTGGTATTGTGGCTCCTCAGAAAAACTTTTTAGAAAATGGGACTGCCCCCCCACATTTAAATTCCATGGCTCTATAACCCTGTCACCTGGGAGAAAGTCCCCAGGTAAAATAACTGGCTGCTTTCAAATTTCTCTTAGCTTTGTTGTTGTGGAAATAAGTAATATGCTCTTTCATCATCTCTGAAGCTACAGGGTACATCAATATGCACATTAGCAGGGTTCCCAGTAGTCGCTACTAGACAGAAAAGCATTCGGAGCCAATGAGATTTCGCATCTCTGCATAGCAACCCAAGTTAAGGAAAGACTTTCCTTAATTCTAGGAAGAAAGGGGTGTGTGGGGGGGAAATGAGTGACCTAGCCTTAGGAGGATGTTTAAGGACAATGATTGTTCTTGAAACATTGCCTCCCCCACCCCCAGTCTGTGTGCCGTTCCAAATTTAACTATATTAGGTTACATGTCTTACAAATTCCTTCTACCCTGATAGTCAGGAATTCTGTCTGCCATCCTGTTGTCTTACCTAGCTACCTACCTATCACCTCCTTTTTCTCTATATGGTAAGGTTAATAACAAATAAATAAATGAACGAGTCCAATAAGTATTCCAAAAGCCACTTAGCTATGTTTCCTACTCCTGTAAAATAGAGCTTGTCATTAGTAAGGCATTTCTTTTCTTTTTTTTTTTTTTTTTTTTTTTTTTTTTTTTTTTTTTTTTTTTTTTTTAAATTTTTTTTTTTAACGTTTATTTATTTTTGAGACAGAGTGAGACAGAGCATGAACGGGGGAGGGGCAGAGAGAGAGGGAGACACAGAATCAGAAGCAGGCTCCAGGCTCTGAGCCATCAGCCCAGAGCCCGACGCGGGGCTCGAACTCACGGACTGTGAGATCGTGACCTGGGCCGAAGTCGGACGTCTAACCGACTGAGCCACCCAGGCGCCCCGGCATTTCTTTTCTTCAGGTGGCTGTATATAAGCAATCGTTTGTACAACATGAAAGATGTATCCATTCATAGCCTGGCTAGACCTAAAGAAGTTTTTCAGATACATAGCTACTTTGGGGAATTTTGTCCCTGATTTCAAACCGGTTTCTAACAAACACAGGATTACTTGTTAGTACTGCAGCACTGTGATTTTGGTTTTCTTTTCAGGCATTTCTATCTTTGAGGTGAAAATCTTGGAAGGGGGTCAGGGATTAGGGAGGGGAAAAGAAAAAGAAAGGAAGAGGAAAGAAGGAAAGGAAGAAGAAAAAAAAGAGATTAGATTAAATTGAGTATTGAAGAGAATTGCTTTAAGTTCTTAGGAGAGACTTTTTTTTTTCTTTTTTGCATTTATGGCAGAGGGATTGCGTCCCCACCCACAGGTAAACCAAGGTTCCCCAGGTTGCTCAACCCACTCTTGAGGGGCACAACTGCATGGCCTGAGCACATGGTCCAGGGTGTGTCTGGAAGGGCATATACTAGTTTCCTCCTGTTTCTTATGTTTGTTATGATTTTTAGCCCCATTTTCACAGTGATAAGAAAATTGTATGGCCAAAGGCTTTACATCCACTCAGTTAAAGAGGAAGGGTAGAAATAGTTCCGGGAGAAAAGCCTTCCAAATGCTAGCACCCCATGGAGTACACTCTTAGACCATTCAGAGCAAGAAAGTATCTGAGTCTAGAGAAATGAGTGTCTTGTATCAAGGAAAAGAATTGTTGAGGGATAGACACAATTTCGTTATGAAATACAACCTATAAAAAGTAGATGAAAAATCTGTGTCAAACTAAAAACTCAAGAGATCTTTAGTATAAGCAATGTAAATTAATATCTAGAGTATGTTTTGCCATAAATGTTTGAACATAATTCCCACTTTCTATGAATCATGAATCGATTTAAAAAAACAGTTTCAAAAATGATTGTGACCTCTGGCACCATTGCCACACTCCCGGTGGTACTGTGTCCTTCAGACAGAAAGATAATCATCAGGGTTACCTCACCTGGTGGGAAACATGAAAGAGTCAGAAGTTGCTTATTTTTGTAAATTACTTTCCTATGTGAATTGATCATACGGGTAGAATATGAATATGTGAAATACAGTAGGGTCCCCACGTACAGAAAAGAGAAACGAATACACATAGACTTAAATGAAAAAACACAAAGCCTCATTCCTGCTAACAGTGCTTTTAGCATCATAACGGTCTTACTGCCTTCTCTTTTCCAGTTCCCACTTTCTCCTTACCACTTTTGCCTCTATCACCTTGGGGGCTCAGTCCCCTCCCAACAAAACTTAAGTTAGTTTCTTTCCTTTTCTTTTTCCTTTTCCTTCTTTCTTTCCTTCCTTCCTTCTTTCTTTCTTTCTTTCTTTCTTTCTTTCTTTCTTTCTTTCTTTTCCTTTCTTTCCTTTCTTTTTCCTTCCTCCCTTTTTCTTTCTCTGCCCTCCATCCCTCCTTTCTTCCCTCCCTTCCTTCCTCCCTTCCTTCCTACCTCCCTCTTTTCCTTCCTACTTCCCTCTTTTCCTCCCTTCCTTCCTTCCTTCCTTCCCTCCCTCCCTCCCTCCCTCCTTCCCTTCCTTCCTTCCCTCCTTCCCTCCTTCCCTCCCTCTCTCCCTTCCTTCTTTCCTCCCTCCCTCCTTCCCTTCCTTCCTTCCCTCCTTCCCTCCTTCCCTCCCTCTCTCCCTTCCTTCTTTCCTCCCTTCCTCCTTTCCTTCCTTCTTCCCTCCCTCCCTTCCCGTTCTCTCATGAATGGCTCCTTTTCTGCATCATTTCAGTTTGCTGTGACCCCAGTCATGTCATTTTCCCCCTCTACCCACCATGCCTTCTTTCCTCTTAATCATTTCTCTTCCTACCTCTTGAAATCCAAAGACTTCTCTTACTAATTTCTATTCTTTCCTTCTAACCATGTGAATTCCCTTTCCTGCAATTCAAACTTGTTGATGCTGTCTTCACAGAGTTTTGTGATTAAAATTTATTTTCCTTTCAGCTTCTGAATTCCTAAAAACATCCCTTTCTGTGTTTCCATATTTAACCATCCTCCCCTCTCTTCAAGCCTGCTCAGATTTCTGGCCTACAGGCTTTGCTTCCACACTTCCTAAAATTTCCTTCCTCTCTAGTATTTCCCATTTATCTCCTTCCTCTGTGCTGAAGGGCTTCACTTCTTAAATTACTGTACAGTCTCCTTGTCCTGTATTTCTCCTTACATTTCTTCTCATCACTCCATAAAATCTGTTTTATCTTCTACCTTGTTATGTTATAGTTACGCCCCTTATATTTCTATAACCTTCTTCATGTATTATTTATTTTTTTGCCCCCTCTCCATTCCTCTGGATGATTATTTCACTGTAAAACTTTGATCTTAAATTATTCTCTACACTACCTGTGAATTGTGTGTGTGTGTGTGTGTGTGTGTGTGTGTTTTACATGCTAGTTTCCCTTAATAAAAATCCAGGATCCAGTTAAGAATAGCTACCAAAAACATTCTTTATGTAACTAAGGAAACATTGAGACAATTCTGCTCATTCATGAGACCAAAACCAAAAATCATTGTTTAGGTAAGATTATCGATCTACCTATCCATCCATCCATCCATCCATCCATCCATCCATTCATCCATCCATCCATCCACCCATGTTAGAAACACAGCTATAGCATGGAAAGCACTAAACGTGGGGCTAGAAACTATAGGCTTGAATACTCGGTCTTTCACAGATACTAGACCAATTTTCCAATAGTCTTCCAACTTTCCTACATCTCAGACTACTCTTTCTACCTTCTGGAATTTTTTTGAAGATCAAATGAGATATTTCTGTCAAAGCACCTTGGACGACATCAAACACTCCATAACCATTAGTTGCGAATGTTACCCTTTGTGTTCAAACTGGATATATCTGGGAAAAAAAGGTTTATAAAAATATGACTTTCAAAATCAAGGATATTTCTTTACTTTTGAAGAGGACACAGTAGTTCCTGGGCCAACATAATTTGCTTGCAATTATGTGAACAGAAAAAGTTCATGAACCCAATATTCAAAATAGAGATTGTAGATGTTGCTTTTAGTGGGAGATGTGGGAACATGCTATGTTAACTGGAGAAGCCTATATTGTTTGCCTTAGGCTTTAAAAAATCAATTTGGGGGTAATTTATAATAGTTATTTAGTTTGCTGGGTGGACAACTGTTTGAGGCCAAACCTTTCCTGTGACTATCTTAAAGGCGCCTTTTCTGAGCTATACCTGCCTCCCGTCATCAGATTTCAAAGTAAGAGTTTGTTCCAAATGGCACTGATTTATTTGATCTAAAATTTTTCCAACTTTTATCTGATGCTGGTTATACAGACAAATACCTTAGCATTCTACTGTGGATGTAGAAACCACTACGGATTCCATATATGTTGTAGAGTGAAGCAAATCAGATTTGAAATTATAGAACTTGGAGAGGATTGGGGTCACACACGCCAGGGTCCACACAGACCATGCAGGTGAGGGAGGTCGGCTGATCCTTCTGTCAGGGATCCAGAGAAATTTCCTCTTTCTTTGCAGCCATGTAGGCCAGAGATATTAGATCTTCCGAGTTTCTGGATTTGTGAGTGATTTTCCCAATTTTTAAATATTGGCAACCAACTCAAATGTGTTTAAAATACTTTGTGAGCCAAAGCAAACACATCTGTCAGCCACTAGTTTGCAACCTCTGTCCAGTCTCTACATTTTACAGCTAGGGACATGAGGCCCAAAGAGGTGCTGGTGCTGACCAAGCTGAGACCGGCTGTCAGCTCTGGGAGTGCCAGAAGTCCAAGTTTCCTGACCCAAGTCCAGGAGTCTTCTTGTCATACCAGGTTGTGATCCTAGAACTCCACACATCAATCGGCCTCCTGGGACAGAAACTAGTAGGGGACATGTAGTGTAATCAAGAATGGCTTCTTCTGTACTTTCCCCACGCCCCCTACCTCTTCCTCACCACCACTGTCACTGCTTGATGGTGATGGTGGATGTGGACAATGGGACCAAGTACATAGGCCTTTTCATTCCTTCCTGGCAATTCTCCTGTCATCTCCTCTACCTGCTCTCTGCCATGGACTCTTCTCACCACACTCTATTGTGCCAAGATAGGCTTACTTTTGAAATGGGACTGGAATGGGAACCCACTTAATGCCAGGCTAATGTCAATGCCAGGTGAAACATTTTCTGGGCGCTCTGCCCTGCCTGTACAAGAATTATGAAAACGCCTCACCTAAAAAGCAACTGTCCAATCTTTCCAAAGAAACATAGAAGCAGTAAAACCAGAGTCTTGAGTTCAGAACATGTGACTCCATAGTCCAATAACTCAGCACATACATGCGGTGGATTTTCTGATTCTAGCCCACTCATTTCTTGGCACATACCACAATTATAACCTGACACTTCAGAGTAGAGAATCACGTAGCCTAAAAATAAGACATCATCTCAGATTGGATCTTGAGAGAAAACTATCAACAACATTCAAAACAGTATCCTGTCCCTAATTTGGAATCAGAAGACTAGGACTGAATTCCTGGTTTTGCCAACTCTGTTTCAATTTCTGCCCAATGAGGGAAGTACCTAAGGGTGAGAAGAGTTGAAATCTCTGGTTCCCTCCAAGTTCTAAAAATATATGGATGCTCTCTAAGGAAAACATTTTGGAAAATTAAATATACATGTCAGACTATGTAATGATTTAAAAACACAAAAGGTTGTACAGATAAAGACTAATTAGTTTTATCATCTAAGTCCAAGTATTTGAAAATTGGGTTGAGACATTTTGAGAATCAAAAATCTGTTAGGATACTTTAGGAAAAATAGATTTGGGCTGTATGAATATGTATCCTGTGCCAGTGTTTGGATGAGTAGGAAAAATAAATAAATAGAGAACTAATCAGTTGAGGTATTCCTTTATGACATAAACTATCTTAAGAAACCATGATATTAGTTATCTAATACTGCCTTTTGTCTCCTGTTCCTTTCGTCTTTGCTTAGGAAAGTAAAAAAGGAATCAATAATTTAAACCATCCTCCTCAAAGAGGAAAAAAATATTTTTGAATTAGTGTTATTTTCCAAAATCCCTGAGTTTTTTTGAGGCTTTGTCTTATGCCCACACTGACATATGTCTTTACCTTATGATATAAGTGGTGCTGCAGATGAACTGAGTAACCTGATGGTCAAGTTTGAGGTGCCCCATCTGAGTTTACAAAACTTTCACAGTTGGCTCAATTGGCTCAAAAGGACTCTTGAAAACAAACACAACATAAACAATAAATAAAACACATCTCCTAAAAAAATTCCTTTGTTGCATTTATCTCTCTCCTCTGACAGAAAATTTCACACTGATCACAAAAATGTAGATATTTTAGCCTTTGTTTCCGGTCTACATGAAAAATAGGTATTTCTATAAGCATGGAGAAAGAAAATGTCAAATAGGATATGAAAAGATTTTTTTGAAAGAAAGAATGTAATGTATCTTCTCAATTGCTTTTTTATAAAATAAGAGAATGGCCATTGAAGTGGAACTTAGCAATTAATTTTATCCACTCCTTATTTCCATGTGTATTCTTTTTAAAACTAAAACTACCTTGATCATGGTTTTGATTACAAATCCCGAAAACAATTATGGAAATGATCTTTAATATAATAATATATTTTACTGAATGTCTCAGCTTTTTCATTCCAACAACTGAAACAGAGACAATTCTTTGCATGTTGAAATGTGTAATTATCATGTATCCAAAAGGGAGGGTGTAATTTTCACATCTGATTACAAGGGAAGGGTGTAAGTGAAGCTGCCTGGGTAAACTTACACTTGTTTACAAAGAGCACTACCTTTGATATTAAAAACTCAAAACATACAAAACACTAAGAAAAATCAAGATTAACATGCACAAAACTAAACACAAAGCTAAGTATTTTTCTTGGCCCCACCACAAAAAATAAAGTCAGTTCTTCTGAACTTATATTGGTTGCCTTACTTCTGATGATTTTTAAGACTCGAACATTATCTTGCAGTCTTGCTGGTGACTATACTATTGAAGTTTAGGAAGCTCCAGCATTCAATTTAATTTAAAGGGAAACTTCAAATTTTTACTATGCTTGTAAACCTATGTGGTCAGTTTTAGAGAACGATTTTCATCTCAACAGAACACATTTTCCTAAATACAATAATTGCTTGCAAGATATGCATTAAAAAAATTTTTTTTAATCTCCCTGCCTTTTTTTTTTTTTTAACTTATGATTTACCTTTGATAAGATCAACTTCTGCTCATGTGAACTTATGTTTTGGACATGTAGGAAGAGATAATATCAAGGAAAGCCAGAGCTGTGATGGCAGCTATCACTTAGCAAGGAGATTCAAGATAGATACGAGATCACACAACAGGTAGGAGAAAGAAACTTCCCCGACAGCCAACACATATTAGGAAACACTTTTATATGATATACAATTATGGTCACTAAGTGATTGTGGTAGATTTTTGAAAAGGTTGGCATTGAATATTAAGTATACTTTATATTCCTATTGCATCGCTTAAAACAGGCAAGAAAGGAAAACAGAGAAAGAATAAAAAGAAAGGTTAAGAAATCGATTTAAGAATGGGAGATACAGAGGCACCCGGGTGGCTCAGTAGGTTAAGCATCCGCCTCTTGATTTTAGCTCAGGTCGTGATCTCACGGTTGTGAGATCAAAACCTGTGTTGGGCTCCCACGCTAGGCATGGAGCCCGCTTGAGATTCTCCCTCTCTCTCTGCCCCTCAACCCTGTTCACATGCGTGCTCTCTCTCTCAACAACAACAAAAGGATGGGAGATACAAACCTACATGCTAAATGGAACCCACTACGACATACTTGGTTCTGCATTTAGCCCTACAGTTATATAGAAAGCAATGAGTTTGTTGGAAAGCTATTAAGCAATTGAGTTATACAGATTTTCAAATGCAGGACTAATGGTAAGGCTGATTTTTGGTATACTTCAGAATTTTTTTTTTTTTTTTTTTGTCTTTGGTATCTTGTCAAATCAAACTTGACAAGCAAGAAGTCTGAAAAAAAAAGATGCAAGCTACCAAGTGATTAAGATTTAGGAATAATTACAATAAAATAAAAAGCTATTCTGTGAAAAGGAACTAGCCTCTCCATTCTAAATTGGCATGGCCTAAAGCATGTTAGGGATAGCCAGAGCTTATAAGATCTTAGCTATGTTTTCTTTCTATAGGATTTCCTCGTGACTCTTCCATTCTGTTTCCCATTACATCAAAAGTCATAACACCTGACATAATCTCCTTGCTTTTCTACTTCCTGGGGTGTGACTGTTCCCTGAATGCATAGGTGGGAGAGGACGTGGGTGTGTCCAGAGGGAGAAGAGGTTTGAAGGAGAACTGTAGTTTCCAGGTAGTTTAGAGGCTTACCCACCCACCACAACACATCCCTGCACACAGCATACCAATCAATGCTTAGTGCATAGCACATTCTTCACTGTTTTGTTAGAGTACATTTGCTTATATTTTGCACAATTTTAATTTAACCATATTGATCAAACTGAACACTCAATAAGACCCTAGGCACCTTAGGCTTATTAAAATTAGTCAACATAAAGCAAGTAAGCAAGGAAGTGATGGAAACTGTTTGGAGATTTAAATACAGTGGAACCCACTTAAATAAATACCTGTTAATGAAATAAATCTATTAAATGAATACATTTTCTCTGAACCAAATCAAAACACATAGAGTATACTCAAGGGGACCTTTAAATGAATACTGCTTAAATGAATAAGCATCTTAAATGGACATGCTTTTCTTAAAAGCCAAGTAGTATTTTCACGTTCTCTAAGGTTAATTAAAGCAAGAAAATCCATGTTGAGGTCCCCCCCTCTTGAACATATTGCCATTCTTTGAAATTAAGCGGAAAGAAATTGCTTAAAATAACATTATTTAAATAATATAATTTTTCTTAAGGCGAATTGCCCATATGTGTGTATGAATGTGTCTATATGTCTGTTGTGGGCATAGGACTCATGGGGGACAAACCCTTGAAACGCTGAGCATATCCATTTGTCCAGAAACTTTCTTATGACAAAGTAAAGCAAAAATATTTTCAATTTTGAACTGCCTTCCACGGTCCTATGTCACAGGGTTATGGACTGGCTACTTTTTAACACATAATTTATTTGCCTCTTTGGGAAGTTCTATTATTTCTCCAGCATGGTTGAAAGGCGTGATTCAAAGAATCAAGTCCCTTACTCTAATGGTGATTTGTAATAAGACGCCAATTGGTACATTTGGGGTGCTCAAAATCATGGTGCTTTTTTTCTTTTAAGATATAAATGCCTCTTTTTTGTGTGTGGTAAAAACCACCTAACATATATCTACCCTATGGACGAATGTTTTGGTACACAGAACAGTATTCTTCAGTATATGTGCATTGTTGTACAGCAGAGCTCCAGAATTTACCAAATGCTTTTTAGCATAAAGTTTATGTTGGGCCACATCTTAACCTGATCAGGTCTCTCTTTCCTCAGAGGGGTTGACCTATGGTGATTACTATCATGAAAGAAAAAACGTAACACACACTGAAGTCCTAAAATAGTCATACCCTTTAAAAATACAGCGGGCACACAATCCGTAGAAATGTTTCCCAGGCCCCCTTTATCTAGTATTGCCTTTAGAGGGCCTTGTTTATTCATTTTTCCCCCCTGGCCTAATAGAAGATATTAGCTCTTTCCCTCAGCAAAATCACTCCTATCATGAATCAGGCAACTAGTGGTAGACTACTGGCCAGGTTTCACCCCACTAAAATTCTAATCTATACTTTGTCTTTTAGAATTAAGGAGAAAATGCATATCAGCAGAATCTCCTCTCTACTTTATTTCATTTATAAATTACGAGAATGATGCTATTATATATTATTAATTTCTGCTGTTCTCCAACTCTGCTGCAGCAGTGAGCTGCGGATGTTGGAACGGTGTAATTATGTTCTAGTAGGGTAGCCATCCGTTTCCTTTCAAAAATTTACAGGATTCTTAATCACGCTGCTCATTTGGGTGCGCAGCAGCGAGGATGGCGAAACACAAACAGGGCACGTTCGTTTACATAGGAACACCTGCTTAGCATGATAGCAGATGTCAGTCAGTAAGCAGAACACAAAAGGGAAAAATATCAACAACAGCAAACTCGCACCATTTTGATTTGGTGCGGGGGAATCTTTTCAGAAGTGATGGCAACAGTGGACATTCCTTCCGAAACACAAACAGAGTCTCTGAAATTCCCAAGTCTTGTTAAGTGGTTAACAGGTCGTCAGAGAGATAGGGCATTTGCGAGGTTGCATGCCGGTATTGACTCTGACTCTGTTATTTGGAAGAATTACGAAAACTGCCCTGCCTCAGTTTCCTGATTGGTAAGCAGACAAGGGGTTGGATGTTCTAAATTGAAACCTAGTTCCCCCAAGGCGATCGTCATTAGAAGAAATGTAACGGTACTGGCGTGACCCTCACCGTGCCCAGTTCAAATCCCACCGCCATCACTTAGTGGTTTTATATCATCAGTCAAGTTATTTAACCTTGCTAAGCCACGGCTGGCTGATTTGCAATGCGTGTCGAGAAAATTAAATGAGATAATGTATACAAAGTGCCTGCCACATAGTAAGGGTATAATAAAAGGTGGCTGTATTATGACGACGACGATGATGATGTTTACTACGGCTGCTATCATCATCACTATCATTATTTTATTTTGATCCTTGCAGAACCTTTCCCACTCAACATGTTATTTGTGAAAAGTCTGGAATGACAACCAACTGAAATCTCTTGCTGAGATTATCATAAAACGTGATATTTTTGATGTGTGTAGTTCTGTAAGATTATTATAATGATACCTACTACTGTTATTTTATAGTTAGAGAGCCTGTCATCATTTCCACTACATTTTCTGGGATTTATATCTGAACCATAAAAGAGGTTTTCTGAGCTGTACCCTGCCTGAAAAAGAGCCTCGATGAAAGTGAAGTGCTTTCTAGAACTCCGACACAATAAAATGAGGCTATGGAAAGGAAAAAATGAGAAACCCATCGTCTTCATACGCCCACCCCACGCTTCCAACTCTTGCACCCATTTTTAAAGGACTCTTCGGACGACTCTGGTGTTTTCCCTTCTCACCCTTTCCCCAAAATGGTTAAAATTCAAAATGGAAAACAGCCATCACACATGGGCAATGACTAATTTTCCTAAGGAATTTTAGTATTCGGAATGTGTCTGCTTGTGCAGGCCTGTGCGTTAAAGGCTCCCTGAGTATGCATTGACTTGATACCCAATAATGGCTGCTAAGGAGCCGTTATGTAGTGCCGTGTCAATGATCCGTGCATTGAGGACTCCCTGAGTACGCATTGACACGACAGACCGGAACGGCTCAGAAGAAGCTGTTATGGTCTATCATGCCAATGATGTGCGGATATTGGCAGGGCCTCTGGCCCTTCCGTGGAAATTACGGAGTCTCTGAAGGAACCGGGGCGGGCGCCATGTGGGCGCCATCAGTGAGCTAACAACAGTCCCATCCATCCTCACTTCTCCTTGGGTTTACTTCAAAAAAGTCAGCTTGGAAAACTTGTCCAGTAACTTCAGTGGTCCCACGTTACATCACCAAAACATAAGCAAGAGGTAGAGATATTCTTGCCATTTAGTCTTTTCGTTTCTTCTCAGAGAAAGACACCGATCCTGTTCATATTAAAAGGAGCAGAAGTCAAGGTAACATTTTTTTTTGATTTACAAATATCTCTTTTCTGCTCTATGAATTTCATGTTATACACATATATGGCGCTGGGCAGACTTTGTGGTGGTGGTGGTGGTGGTGGTGATTTTTCTGAGATTGAAACACGGAATCTCTGCAAAGAAAAATTCCTTTTTTATATGTCCTCAGCAGTTGAATAGGTACTCAGAACTTGGCATATAGGAAATGGTTCAAAAAACCTTGGGAAGAGAAGTGCAAGTTCAAGAATAAAGTTTGGATTCACACATGCTTTACCAACTTAAGGCAGTAATTAATTCACTTATGGTATTTACATGCCCCTCTTCAGATACTTATGGAGAACATGGGAATTTTAAATTCACAATTCAGTGCAAAATTTAAAATGATCTTCATTAGAATTTGAAGCTATACTCTAAACTGCTTTATATACTACCAACAGGGAGCCTCATTATGTAGTACTATATTTGGACTACCTTCTTTACATTTTGTAGCTGTAGATTTTGAATGTATTTCTGGTATGCTTGAGCAGAATCAAACAAAGTGTTTTA
This sequence comes from Panthera leo, assembly GCF_018350215.1. NCBI lineage: Eukaryota > Metazoa > Chordata > Mammalia > Carnivora > Felidae > Panthera > Panthera leo. Next base: position 134,651,370 of record NC_056686.1, read on the forward strand.
ATCTGCTCTATTAACTAACCAATCCACACAGTTGCATGGCAAACATATAAAGTTAAGAGACCTTCGTGCATCTTCTTTTCTGATATCGTCAAAGGATCATGGAGGAAGATAGATCTGAGATACCCAAAACAGAATGGTGGTGAAGCCGTGCAGAAATACCAGAGGGGATTACTAGAGGGTGGTGGGAACAAAGAAACAGTCAGGTTAGGCAGAAAATGGCTGGAATGATTGTGATTCTAAGTACAGAAGGTACTTCTACGTGTTCATTTCCTTGAGTAGAAGAAAATAGTCCAATTCACATAATGAAATTTGAAACTGGGTGGAGATATCCACCATTGGTGTGTATTAAATGTTTACTGACTTAACGACAGACAGAAGGAGCAAAGCAAAGGGAAACTCACTAAATGCCAACCATAGGTAAATACTCAGTAAACACAGAAAAGTGGAAGGAAGGGCTGTAACATTAAATACCTACTATGTGCTTGCTACTTCCTATCACCAGTATGTTTTCAAAACAACCCTGGTGCATAGGCATTATGAGAAATGGACACACACGTTGAACGACTTGGTCCCAGTCGCATGGCTAGCGAGAGGTGGACATCAGATTTGAGCCCAGATATCTGAAGCCTAGACTCCCTTGAGCACCCAAACATCCTTTCTATCTGCCTCCCTGACTCACGGATCTTACAGGTGTCACTGAGAATGGTAGAAAGCCAGTTGATTTAAGTATAAACTAAAAAAAGAGAAAAGAAAAGGAAAAAAAATAACCCAAGTATTCAAAATGGCATAGTTGTCACTAAGTGGAGTTCAGGAAATTCTTAAAAGGGTGGTAGGGAGTGTAATATAAGTTATCAAAAGCTTTTTCTAGGTATTATGATATACACTAAATCTTTAGTGTACCTGCTGTATTCACTTTCAGAAGATACCTGACCAGAATGGATTCATCTTCATATTAAGTACAGCCTTACTCTAACCAAATGATCATTGTGTCCCATGCACTGAGCTACTCATTGGCGACAGAGAGATGATCAAGACTGCCCTCAAGGTGTTTGCACGTTTGTGAAGAGAGAAACAGGAAACAGAACTGTAAATGCTGTGATAAAGGTCAGTTCAATATATTCTCAGAGGCATATTTTTTAGAGGTCATTGCTCCTCTAAGAAAAAGTACTATGGTTACTTCCTGGAAATGAGGAGGCATAAGACCATGCCAATCACTGTGACTATTTCTTCTCCTTGTTTGTCTTTTAACACTCCCTAAAGACCTGAAAAGGAATAAATACCTCAGCTCAAGGCTATTGTTTCCTCTTTTCAAGAATGTTTCAGCATGGTCCAGAAACTGAACTGCCTGTGTCACAGAACTCCTGGGAGCCTGGTTAGCCATGCTCTGAAACAGTCACAATCAGAATTTATTGAATATCTCTGGGCTCGAGATACTGCCCTTAGAATTTTGTTCGATACTCCCAATGAGCCTCTAAAACAAGTATCGGGGGTGCCTGCGTGGCTCAGTCGATTCACAGTTGGTGAGTTCGAGCCCTGCATCAGGCTCTGCGCTGACAGGGCAGAACCTGCTTGAGATTATCTCTCTCTTTCTCTCTGCCCCTCCTGTGCTCTCTCCGTCTCTCTCAAAATGAATAAATGAATACAAACTTAAAATAAATATTGGCCTCCATTTTAAGCATTGTGAACTAAAGCTTGGAGAGGTTGAGAAACACGCTCAGGGCCACAGGGAGAGTGAGTGGCAGAATCAGAATTTGGACGCAGATTTGTTTGTGTCTGAATGCTGTGTCCTTTCAGGGTCTTGAATCCCTCAGTCCCTGGGGAGAAAGGAGAACTAGGCTCGCTTCATCATAACTGAATGGATTCAGGAATGTTCTCGGGGCAGGAGTCTGGGGAGCGGAGGTGTGAGCATGAAGAGTAGAGCAGCTCACGTTGGACGTGCTAGTAACACACACAGTAGGGTGTGTCAAAGAAAGCACTGCCTCGCCTCTAAGTGGACCAGTTAGCAGCTTCTACACGCCATCCCTAGCTGTGTAAGCCATTTGGGATCCTTAAAAAATATACTGAATTCACATCCCATGCACGTCTCTAATGGCTGTTGTCCAAATCCTATTATCTGGGAACTTAATTTAAAATAGCTGGGTCTTTTTGAATTGTCAAAAATTCTAATAAAACAGGAATATTTCCTACTTGCACAGATCAAATTCTGTGGGGCATCCAAAGCTTAGCTCTTAAATTCTGCCCTTAGATCAGTGAAGAGGGAAAACCTAGACTATTGAAAAGCACAATGCAGATATGAATGTGAACGAATACTTGAATCCCATGCAACCCTATGTGAGAGTCCCCGTTCTGGCTTATTACTGTATCTACTAATAGTCTTTGCCTGTGATAGGAGGTCAGAAGTGTTAACCAAACGGTTTAGTTGAAAACGGAGAAAATGCTAAATTATTGTTCTTCTTTGACAATGTAAATTAATTTCATTGGTAGAAAAGGTAGAAATCTCTAAATTCGTTTCCTTAAATTCTAAGCCCTTTAAGAAAGGTAGACAATGTGGGAATACACAGCTGCACTTTTTTTTTTGAAGGTTACTGTTCCTTTAATGCCCAGCTGGTTCTGAGATGTAATAAAATTGACATATTGATTCCTTTGAATTTACAAATGCCTGTTTCATAAACTCCATCTCCAAAGCCTAGGCATCTTTAGAGCACTGTCATTTTTTTTCTCCAAATGGATCAATTATGTGCCCACGTAATCCTGTTACCTGTGAAATCCATGCATACTTCTCCCATTTGCTGCAGTTCCCAGGCGGACAAACTTGCATTATGTACGCATAAACAAACAGCGCATTTTCCTGATATTAGAGATTGTTTTCAAAGTGAAAGGCAATCTCTTGGGTCCTTAACTAAAAAAAAAAAAAAAAAAAAAAAAAAAAGAGAGAGAGAGAGAGAGAAGAGCAAAGAAAAAGGAAAGAGAAAGACTGCCTGCTCCTTCAAGCAACCTCAATATATATCTACATACACACAAATGTGTGTGTGTGTATATGTGTGTGTGTGTGTATACACACACATATACACACACACATATATATATACGGATTCATATTTACTATTTGCAGTTCCCCCAAATTTAAATTATATAGTTTTGATATGTTTAGACCTTTAACCAATTCAAGGAAGTAAATTCTTCATTTTAGTTAAACTAGTTCATGAAGATTTATCATTTTTTTTTTTTTTTATTGCTGTCTTTTCTCCTTTGTTGACAATTAGCTATTTAAGGGAAAATCATCCCCAGGATACCTTGAGACCATTGAGAAATGGCAGCCCAAAGTGACTTAGGTTAGAAAGTTTGCAGTCATTTTATAGAAAGAACAGTCCTCAGTGTTCGTCATCGGAGCACTTGCCAGTCCCCGGCTCTGAGCCTTCCTTAAACACACACAGAGTCCTTTATTGAAACAACCGTAGAAAACACAGAGATTCTGCTTCTACTACATTAGGAGAGAAACGCCTCAGTGAACTAGGAGGTCTTTCCCATGTCTTAAATCTGTAACAGCAAATCGTCTTCCTACACAAGCACATTTCCATGTTCACGTGTGGACACCCTCACCAGTGCACACTGCATAAAGAAGGCTTATGTGTGAATATACACACAGACTATGCCCATAGAATCCCCTGCAAATAACCAACAAGCAAACATGCTTTTGTCTACGTGTGAACTCTCTGTGTGAGCAAAGTACCTTGCATGTTCTGCACTGAGATATGAATTCTTGCTTCATTCTTGCAGCCTGTGCTGTATCTGATTTTCCTCACTTCACTGGGCACCCAGCAGTCCAGCCACACCGCACTTGCACTCTACAATTTGTCTCTAAGAGATTCCCCAAATCACAAAACATCTTGTCTGCTGTCCAATGTGCTCCCCATATGCAGAAAAGATGGTCTGAAAAATTGGGTTGTGTTTGGAGCCCTGTGGCCTGGCCCACCGCTGCCATTGTGCGGGGGTGGTTTTGCTGCGTCTTAACCAGATTTGACATGCTGTACAAAGGCAGGCACCTTTGGTCCCATGACACAGCCAAACAGAAAACACAACAAGCAAGCCTGGCAAAGATGTCCCGCATGAATAAAAGCACAACAATTTGTCACATAGTTGTTACAAAATGTTAGCAGCTTTACCGGCTTGCCATGGGATGCCAGAGATAAGGCAGTGTAAAGAATCTGGAAGTTCGAGGATTGGTGAGTCTTGGGCAATAGGAGAGTTAATTCGGGAAAGGGGGAAAACAGTCATCGCAGAGGGATTATTTTCATTTGCTTCTTCATAAGGCCGAAGAAGGCCTTAATGTCATGAATTAAATCAGCAAGGCCAGTGTTCCAGGGTTTACTAAATTCCACTGTCTTGAAGGGCTGTCTGTTAACCGTCTCTTTCCAAACTCCCAAAGATGTAACACCTTCTGGTGTCAGTTTCTTGAGGATCAGGAATCACGTTTCATTTTCTTTTACAAACTGGCATAATGACGAATGAAAGGAAGAATTGTGAGGATGAAAAATCCTTAGACCCCACTTAGGCTCACCATTCACCCAGCGGAAAGGGAAGCAAATTGCCTCACGTTAACTCTTTTTCAAATGCTGGGTTTCTTTTCCAAATGTCCTTCCACAATTACTTGTACCTGGAAATTCCATGATTCTGATAACATTTATCCATAAACTTTCTTCCTCACTCCGGGCTCATGTCCTTTCTAAGCCTTAATTTCCTCATCTGTAAAAGGTGTATTAACATGATAGCATCTATTTGATAGAATTGTTGTCAGGGCGACATCAGATGGCATAGGCAAAATTCTTATCCACAGGTCCCAGCACATTACCAGTACTCAATAAATGTTAGATAATATTAGCTTCTACACAGTTGCCAGTGACATTTCACTGGAATACAAATATGATTATGTCATTCTTCTTCTTTAAAAAATGGTTCACAAGCTCACCATCACCTATTTGCTGGCTCAGAGCCAGAAACACGGCGTAGGAGCTTCCTCTGCTCCAAGGCTACTTCTGCAGACTCAATTTGAGCTCATCCGTTTGCACACAACCTGAGTTCACACATCTTAGTTGGCTGACAGCACCTGAAGTGGTCTACATTTTCCTCCTCTGATGCCTGTAACTGCCCAGGATGCCCTTCCCTCACTCCCCTGGGTGAAATCAGAGTCATGGGACCCACGCTGCCCTCAAAAGCTGTCTTCCTCCGGAAGTCTGCCCTCCCCACTTGCTCTAAGATCTAGTTATGCCATCTTGTACACTCTGTACTCACTGGGTACAAAGTTCTTTTTAACACTCACCACGTTTTTCTCATTTCTTGAGCACCTCCCTCCCCCTTCCCGCTAGACATCAAGCTTCTCAGGGGCTTGGATTCTTTTTTGGACCTGCAGCTTCAAGTATGGCGCCTGCACATTATAGATGCTCAATTAATGCAGCATGAATAAACACTGCAATTTTCTGGTGGGATACCAGAGGCCAAAAAAGCACCTGGTGGGCATACTTTTTAATTACTTTTGCAACAAAATTTGTTTTTCTTATAATGCAAAACCCAGATTTCCCTGGAGAATGAAGGTAAAAGAAGCCATGAGTGGAAAAAGAAAGTGTGCATTTTTCTTCCATAAACCTGACATCAGCTCTGAAGAGGGAGGGCCTGCTACTAGCCATAGTGGAATGAATCACGTGAGCTCACATGGCAACCTTTGAAAAGAATAAAGGACTTAAAACACCAAATCGCTGGCCAATCTAGTGCTGGTATAGCCAAGTAGTTCAGACCTTTTCCGAGCATCTTGGGGAAGCTATTTGGAAGAGGGAGTTTGTATAACAGACATTGTCATTATCATGGCCATGGTTCCATAAAACTAACATAGGTAAAATCTCCCAAGAACTACACGTTGCTCTGTGAACTTGGAACTAAATGTAACAAGTTCAGAAGATTTCTACTGCAAATTTTCCAAAGGGTAGGGCCTGGAGCTCTACTGACATCTGTGATTCTCTAACCTTTGTGACCCCTTGTAAACCCAGAACCAGCACAGCCTGGAGCACGTCATAGTACCTCCCCCATCCCACCACTCTCCTGAAATTTGAGCCGAGCCCCATGTGGCTGAGGATCTTATGTTCACAGGTCCTGAAGGGAATCCTGGGAAGCCAGTCTTTGATGAAGCATGCACTCTCCCTCACCGAAGGTGAACTGACTGCTGGAAGATGAAATCGTCCTAGTCACAGTTAGTGGGGGGTAGGAGCTGGTGATCGCAGAGGGATCATGAAGTTAATGGTGACCTTTCAGTTTCCTCCATTTATAGGTCTCATTTTATTTCTACTTGTAATATTAAATGGGAAACAGATTTAAATACGGAAGAAATGATGCCATGCCAATCAGAACAACCAGTTGGGTTATCACCTCGACATTGCACTGTTCTCTTGTATCCAAAAAGTGATGAGGAAGGGTCATGGGTGGGGAGGCCTGATACCAGGTCTGAAATCAGAGGACAGAAGCATACTGTCAGGGAAACAGACTATTCCTTATTTTTTTTGTCTCTCTCCCCTAAATGTCAGGGCTACCCAAAGAATGTCTTCGGAGTGAAATCACTGATTTCTGCCTCAAACAGCAAAGAACCATGGAGAATATTTTACATAAGAGAATCTGATTATTAGATTGATCTGTAACAGTTAACTAAACATATTCTTAGAATGGGCTTTATACAGAGAGATCATTTTACAGAATGCCAAATACAGGAAAGGGATGCTTAAGAAGTCCCTCAAAGTCTCTTTAACTCCACTGGCGGTCAGATATTCAAACCCCATGTTCTCTTCAATTAATTATTAAAATAATTTAAATTCACATTGTTCAGGCAGTAAGCATAAGCATATGAAAGTTAAACTTTGTTCATGAAAAGGAGAGTTTAAAAGCTCAGTGGTTCTTATTCGAAGAATGAAAACATAGTGTAAATAAAAACTTTTACATAGTATCTGAACTATGAATCTACTCGTGTACTAATAGAATGTGCCATCAGCACGCTCAAACTATATTAAGTTGACAGTACGATGCCTTGTTACAAAGTTACATCTTTGTGTGTTAAATGAAGAGATGCTATTAATCAGCAGTAAATTCATTTCTTAGTTCTTATTCTGGAAAAAAAAATTTTTAGTTGTAGCTTTATTCACCAGTTTTGGAGGATTTCAGGCAGATTGAGAAAGATACGGTTTAAGACTCTAAAGTAAATATTGGCCTATTACAACTCTCTGGTTCTTCCTTAGACTCTAACCATAAAACCTCAGGTGTTCTTTAGATTGGTTAATAGTTCTCTATATCTGGACTACCTGTTCCATGAAAAAATTACCTTCCAGGTCCTATTTTATTGATGGGAGCATTGCACAGAAAACCAAATCTACACCAGTCACAACTTCAGGTGTACCATTTTTCACTCCTGCAAGGATTTGGGGCTTGCAATTTGCATTGTTACGTTTCCTAATCTGGGTCTAAAATATGTGCTGCATTGCTTTCAGGAAGTAAAAAACTGATGGATCGTGCCATCTATGGCAGCATTTGTTCAGCATTTGGTGCAAACGGGAGAAAAAAGATACAGAATGCATGGATTGATTTTCAAATTACCTCAATATTTTGAAAACATTTTCACCTGCATGCTGAGAATGCTAAGAATGGCAAGGAAGGCAATTGTGCATTTGCACAGCCTCCACTGCATTCATTTATAAATTACCTCATCACTGACTGAAATTAACACTGATTCTTACAGGCAATTTCTCAATTTCCAATGCTAATTACATTTTTTTTACTTTTAAATTCTGTACCACCTGTTTTGGGCAAGACATCTTAGGCAGCGCGACCGCATTTAATCACAATTTTAATTAACCGCCCTGTAGATGTGAAAAAGAAGCAATTATAATGTAGATGAATGATGATTTTTCTGCATTAAATTGTTTTGTTTCCCTGGTATGTTGATTGTAACACAGCACACAAATACAGTAACTGTACAATTTTTTTCTATTGTAATTTAGTAATTGTTTTTGGAAAACCAGTTTGGGAATGAGTGACTTCATCTGTTTACAAATTGATTGATACTGTTCACTCACTGATTGCTGCAGCGTATATTTTGGTATTGCACAGCCTAGCATAAAATATAATTAGAGATGCACAGGCTTTGCAGCACCATTTTGGAATCTGAAAATCAACTGTAACTGAAGTATGTTTTCCTTGAGCATACTAGTATCAGTTGGGGCTGATGAAATGATAATCAAAACAATGGGCTTTCCAATTCCACCACTAGTAGAAACCCTTGGTTTCAATCTGATAGTCTAATATGGTGAGTTTATGAATTACTCCGTACTAGGCCTGGGAGCTGGGGGCTGGCAAGGCTGAAGCTTGCACAACTCACTCAGATCTGTATCACGAGAAGCGTACCAAGTGAGGTAAGGAAACAATGACGAGAAATAAAGAGTTGCTGCTTTGGCAATGGAAAGATTGTTCCCGACACCCGGGCACAATGCACTGATGTGCTGTACCTCTCGACTATCTCATCTCTACACTGTGATACGATGAGATCGCATTCACGCTCCTGGCTTGCAGATACTGATCATTAAAGCCCTACCTCATTGCAGATACATTCAAAGATCTTATTTATGTGAAACACAGCTCGCTCTTCACTCAGCTAGGAAGGGGAAGGGGGAAAAAGACGGCCATCAATATCTGTTTATTTGAAACCTGATGCTGGCCGATGGCTAGAAGACCTAGGCTTACTATTCTCACATGAATTAGAAATCCCTTCAGGAATGCCCTCTGCTAACATCACATCCACTCCCAATCTCAGGAAAGTTCTCAGTCGATGCACCTCGTTGGTATCACAGGGCTGGTGTCTCCCTCAAATTATCCAATGAATTGTTCTGAAATGTGCTCACTTGGATGAGCCCTGGGCTAGGCCATTTCTGCTGGCCTGGAAAAAAAGGGGAAAGGCCATGCAAGCAATTGTGGATGTTCAAAGGAAACTATTTACGAGATCTCTTCATCTTCCACTTTGCTTCTTTTTACACTCTATTCCTTAGAAGATCCTAAAGCAGGACAGTTCATTAAGAGGGGACAAGCGATGCTGGTTCTAGCCATACGTTTGTTCTAAAATATAGCAAAGATGATGGCTGTATTTAGAGCATTTTACGGATAGAATGTTATGAGTTGGCACAACAAAGCAGATGATGTTGAGCTAGAAGAGGTTGGGGCAGGAGGACTATTTGGATCAGCTTGTATTTGTCTCCTTTATAAATAGTTGCTAACAAAGTATTAATAGAAAACACCAAACCAATGCCAAAGTTTACTTCATATATTAAGTAAGAATCTGCCCCCATTAATATATTAAAAGATCCATTCTTTTGCCAGATTGGAGATTTGCATGTCTAAATCTTGTTCACAACAATGGGATCGAACACAAAATCTCTCATGAAACTAAGAGAAGAGCCCGCATGGCGAGCTATGCTCTTAGCAGGGTGTCTTTTTCATGTACGATATTACACAAAAACTAGCAATAAAAGCTTACTCCTGCCTAGTCACCCCTACCTGTGTCACCCTTTCTGGCTGTGAAAATTAGCTGGTATAAATGAGCACTGAGTAAAACCACTACTGAAAGAAAAAAGGCAATTCATTTCAGTTAGTAAAACTGTCATTGCTGAGAAAGTGTGCTTAGGGCAGGTAGACGTGGGTCTGTGTTTCACTCTAGAGATTTAATTTCTGATTTTTAGTGCAGTCTCGCGAGTTATTAGCAGAAATACTTTCATAATGCTCAATATGTTTCTCTCCTTTACCACCCTTCCTCACCTTACTCAGAACAGCTCTCGGGAAAGATGTTGTTTTATGAATGGAGGTAAAAATAACCTTGAATATCTCAAATTATAGCCTCTTTACATAATGAAAAGGGAGTGATCTGGCAATAGATTAAAACAATTTTTTTTTTCATAAAGTTGTTCCAGCAATACTGCTTATTTGGAAGTTTCTAAAAGTGGTAGCATCTGTGCTCCTGCTGGGACGAGATGTCATCCCACAAGCCTTTCTGTGAGCAGTCTGTCTTTGGGAGAAAATAAAGTACCTGATCCCGGGCCTTGGTCAGCCTTAGCTCCCCGTGTTTTCACACTCTGACCCACTGCGCGTTCCTTCGAGCAGAGAGCTGCTTCCCATGGCTACCTCCTCAATATAAACTTGCTAACTAATCTCTTAGCAAACACTTGAAGCAAACCTGGAGGAGGAAAAAGAGGCAGAGAGGGAACAAAAAAACCCCGGGCAGAGATAAAGCTCAAGACACATTCAACGGGACACTGGGATCTAAATTTAGTACTAAACTTAACTTTTCTTTGGAAGAGCTATAGCTGTTGTCTGTGGAACGGGGATTTTTACAACAATTATTTTCTTTTTCAATCCCAACTCTAATTCTCCTGCTGTCTGTTAAATAGGACTCATTTGAAAGTAAACTCCCTTCATTCTTTTCTTCCTTGCTGGTAGCAATGTGCCTACCCTTACAGGTATTTGTAAGTGGTTTCTTTCAACACTGACTATCTTTTTAATAATGTATCTTTTTAAAAGTCTGCCCAGCCCATGTACACACAAGGTAACTTTTTCCTTAGGAATTTATACGAGAATCCACTGTTGAAATAAATAATGACTTTCAACCAATGATCAAAGAAAAATAAATCTTTGACCCTAATAAGACTTTTTAAGACTGGAATCCCCTTTTAAAATGGATAACGGTTAAAAGGCTACTGGCAATCTATTTATTTCCAAAGCTGTGTTTTCACGTTGGCTACGTGTAAACTGGAGGAGGAAATGAACCCTAGGATCTTCAAAGTTAAAGCTTTTAAAATAAAGTTGGTATGTCGTATTTGAAAACATATTGTTTGGAATTTAAGTTTTAATATCTAGGAATAAACAGAGCATTAAATCAAGCAAAACTGTGACAAGGCCAATATGCACACGGACGATGCCAGGAAGGCATCTTCAGCCCTTTGTTCACAGCTTAACAAAACTGTGCCGTCACACCACTTTAGTTCAACAGTGCCTGTCGAATGGGCATCAGCAGATCAGCCAATGCCTGTCATACACAGAGCCTGAAGACGGTTTGAAAGCAAGGGCTTATTCGACCCCCAAGTCTAGTTGGAAAGTGGCGAGGATTTTAAATCATCTAGTAAGGACACCAACACCCACCCTCCTGCAAAGTTAGAAGAGATGAGAAAGAATGACAAAAAATATTGGTTTCAAAAAATAGACATGGAGGAGAAAGAAAAAAACGGACTCAGGCAAAGAGAGCACTTTTCATATTTGTGTTCTTTGTTAGAGCAATTATAAAAGTTTTGCAATCATAGTTTTTTTTTCCTTAAAGTGACAATCCCAATACTGAAATAAAAAGTTTAATGTCATTGCTATTTTAAGATTTTTCCCACTTTTTTTGGCCTTTAAGCAATTGGATAAATGTTCTATTTGTGTTGTGTTATCAGGATAGGAGGGGGTTATTTGACAAAGAGAACCTACAACCCCATGTCACTCAAAGGAGTATCTCTTTAAATATATTTTTTGCTACATGGCTGTTTTTGTTGACAAAAATGCACAAACTTTTGAATTGACAGTCTCCTGAGCTCTGGTCTCTGTGAACATTTAATCTGTTTCCAAGTAGAAACCCGAGAAAACAAACCTGGTATAGAGAAGGATTGTTAACTTCCCTACAAGTTAACAATTAGAAAAAAAAAAAAAAAAAAAAAAAAAAAAAAAAAACACCAAACCGCCTTATTTTCGTCCTATAACAGTGATCATGAGATTTGGCTTTCAAGCTTTAATAAGTGCTGAGGAGGTGCCTCAGAACTTTGCTCCTGTTTAATTAAGTGTGCCCACTCCTCTTTAGGCATCCAATCAGATGCAATCAGAGTGAGCCCCCCAGAGCAGGGCTGCTGAGCCCCAGTGGTAAGAATTAGCTGAAGGTGTTCTGAATCTCTCGACCTTTCAAGTTCCTCCAGGATACACTGCTACTGAGATGCGTACAGGAGTTGAGATTTCCCTTACAGTAAAGTTGAAAAGCTCTTGCTCTCGAGCCCGCCCCCCCCCCCCCCCCCCTCCGTCTTTCACTCTGCTACTGTCAGTTTACTGCCTGTTCTTTAGCTGTCTCTTTTCCAGTCCCTACCCTGTCAGTTTCTGGCCTGCCAATTTCAACTTGAAGCTTGACTGGGCTGATTTGATGCAAATACCTCCAGGGAAAACCCTGAAACTGATGAACAGTTATGTCAAGTCGATTTTGCACCATCGGGAAAAGGTAACCTCTGAGAGAAAAAAAACAACAAGGTTAAAGAGACAAGGGCTTTTCACGTGTAATACCTCTGCTGCACATCTCGTTCACTGTTTACCATCCCTCAGAAATTGTAACTGTCAGAATTAGTCCTAATTGCAGATGCGAAAGCTGCCATTATAATAAAAACAGAGGCAGTGCAGGCATTAAATGTAGCAGCCTAATTTGTGAGACTACAGAAAAGGTAGAGTAAATGAATATTTCATTACTTTAATTACCAGGGACTACTCTTTTCTTGCTGTCTTATGATAAGTGTTGCTGTAACTAGCAACAGCAAACATCCACTAAAACATAAAGTGCAATAATCGTCCTGCTGTCAGGATCACCGCTTTAAAATACGAGCCGGGAAAAAATATAATGGTTTATCTATTTCTTAGAGATTGCAGAAGTAGAAGATGGAAATTCATTTAATGTCAGGGGAAGAAAAAAAGCACACACAAAGGCACCAGTAAACAGGTTTTAGTCAGAGAATAATGGCTCCAAGAGAGAGAAGGAAAAAAATCCATTGGCTATACATTTGAAGTGTTAGCCCTAAAAGAATGCTGGAAAGTGAAAAGTAGGAGGGAACAGTGTTTGGATTTTTTAAGGCAAAATTTTGTTTTGTGTTGCACAACGTAATTGCTTGGACATTAAAAAATAAAAACTCCAGCGACTGGGGGAAAGACGAGAGGAAAGCAAGTGGTTTTCAAATGATTAAGCAAAGGTGGAAAAAGTTCAAGCTGGCAAAAGTTTAGAAGCTCGGTCCAGTTCCACTTAAAAAAGACTAGATAAAGCCTGCCAGAAAAAGACTTTGCCTGTAGTTTGAGAGTCCTGATTCACAAGATTTGGGAAGTTTCAATAATTACTCACCACTGACACCTTGAAAAACCCTGGGCATCTCTCTAGAAATGTCAGTTTCAGGTGGAGGGGCAAAGCGGGTGGGGAGGTGGCTGGATTGTGGGAGGGGGAGAGGGACCTGGGAGTTTGGGGGGGGGGTGTGGTTGAGGAGGTTGCTGAGACTGGTTGAAGCCAGCCTGTCTCTGCATTTATCACTTTGTCCCAGAGGAGGTGTTTGTTCAACACAGCAGTTTGACAGCACAAAAACACTGTGGCCAGAAGCCCTATCAAAGAACCTACTGACACATATCATTTGTGGTCTTGGTTTCACAGGGTAAGGCTACCTCACACTTTATCTGCACAAGTATAAACTCCACACATTTCTAAGTGTTCAGTATAGTTAAATTCCTGCCCCCCCTTTTTTTCCTTTTAAATATTATAAACACTACTTTAAAATACGATCTTTATTCCAGACTCCTGAATGCCATTTTAAAAACCATAATAATTTGCAATCAAGTTAGCATAATCCATGTTAAGGTTGGTAATACTGAAGGAAAATGGGGGGGGGGGGGGATAACAGTTTAAAAGCATGAAGCTTGTAATTTATCCTAAATAATACACTTAAAGTTTAGATTAATAGATGCAAGTAAGTTTTGTAAGAATCATGTGGCATAGGGAACACTTTTTCTTTCTTAAAATAAATCTTAGCAAACAGGAATCTACGTTAATTCTTCACCTCTGCTATTTTCATAGGAATATATTTCATTCACAAGCTGTATGATTGTAGTCAAAGAGGAAAAGTCTCAGAGTTGGGGTTCGAGGGTGTATTTGTGTATGTGTGCATGTGGAATGTGTGCATATGGGCTGTATGTAGTTTTCAAATTCCCATCAGCAGAGCAAAGGTGATGGGAACTCTTTAGAGGACAACCATTTTGTTTAGAGATTTTCCCCTTTTAATGGGTCTCTTTATTATGAAAACACAGCTTACTGAGTTCTTTATATATAAACCTCACCTCTTAAAACTGAGAAATCTCATGATGTGAAACACTTCCATTGATGTGCTTTGTGTCTAAAATAGAAAGTTAGGTACTTCCAAGAATAGGCAAATTGCAAAGTTTCTTTGATTACAGTTACTCAGATATATAAGACAATATAGATACAATTTAAACTAAGCAACAGTGAAGCCTGTACAGTACATTGCAGGTCACTTGGGCACTGAATTCCTTGAAATTTACTCTTCTGTTTAAGATAGAGGAAAAAATCTCAGATCTTAAATAGCATGATATCTTCCTCTGTTGATTTATTAGATTGCTCATTTATAGAAGGGAGTGTCTATCACCTGATCGGGAGTACCTTTCTTTCCTAGAGTTGATTATAAAAAGAAATACGAAATTATAGAAAGAACAAAAATCACCATATTGTCATATTAACAACCTAACTATTAGAGAGGAATCCATTACATTTTTTTTTTAATGTAGAGTATGTTTTGACTTTTTGTCATGGGAAATCATTAATGACAATGACCTGTTCCCAAAAGAATGTACTTATTGACCTCCATCGCCTGAGATCATTTAAAAATGTTTCCACCTTATTGTTGTGACTTAAAAATACACCTTCATATATTTGCTCTTGTGATAAAGTTAGCTAAACTGACCAGTACTGCGTTTGTCATTTGCTTGGAAAAATATCTTCACTTAAGTGGGATTTAAAATTTTAATTTCAAGTTCAGAATTAGGTCTCCTCCAGTTTGAAGCAGAGTGTGTGTGGGTTTAGGTTGAAATAACACACAGCAACCCAGAAAGATGAATAACTGAAAACAGATTATATACAAGAGAACATGACATTTAAGCCCATGGATTACAGGAAAAGTGACCCGGGATCTTACTTTTATAGTAATGTTTTGGTTTTTTTTTTTGTTTTTGTTTTTTTTTAAAGGAAAGGTAACTTAAATGTGCACACGAGCCCTTCAGTATTGTCTTTTCATTCTAACAGTTCCTTCAAATCTCAGCCCCTCAACTCAGCTTACTAACAGAACTAAGTTTGTAAAAAAAAAAAAATCATAAATCATTATGACGATTACATTCCTCCACTGAAAAATGAAAGCAAAGTTCGGATCCTTCTCGAAATATTTGTTCCCCTTACATCCCTTACGTGTCCCCCCGATGCTTGCTCTTCCAAAGTCTGGTTTTCAGAAGAGCCCATATTAATTTCTAACCAAGACTCCAGCATCCACTGTAATGCACTGGGCTTTATTAGCTCTCAAATGTTCCTGGGTCACAAACACACAATATCAGATGAGACACTGACCATCTTCCTTCTCTCTTCAGCTCCTCTAACTTTCCTGTCAGGAGTCTGACAAAACACGCACAGTTACTGTTGCTGAAGGGAGACAAAGTTTAACTTCTGGGTTGGCAATCGGGGAATAATTCATGAGCAGATTTCTAGCAAATGATATGATTTGCTAAATTTTGGTCTTTGATTTATATTTATGTACTCCTGCTACTGTTAAGGTTTTGCCAACCTCAATTAGATCATGAATGAGATCATTTTAATTCAGCCCCCAAACTGTGACCTGACCATGGTCTGAAAGTGTTCAAAAAGTAATTTTAAGCCTCCCTTTGATTTGAAAAGGAATACTGCATGCTTGGTCGTTCATACAAATAACATAAAACTTAATTATTGGATGATTTGGCAAAGGACCTTCTTGCCAAACAACAGTCAATGCCAGCTACTGTGATGCTGGCTATGCCCGGGCCCCCGAGCACACAGCCCCCTGTATACAGCATTTGTTCATTGTGTCTCAGGGCAAGATGCTTTCAAATAGGATTCGTGGATCTGGGAGGCAGGGTGCAACTCGAAGGGTGTACCATATTTATAACTCCAGTTAAAAAATGCTGTCTCACCTAGAAGGGAAGTAGATCTGCGCTGTCAAATCACCAGGAGGCTGTGACAAAGGGAGCTTGCAGCCTGACACACGGTGTAACAACATAGCAAACACCTTTAATCCTGTCATGTCTCATACCCTTTACTTTCTCACACATTTGTGGCTGCTTGAACGTTGACACCTACACTCTTTTTCGAAACTAAATAAGGCAATCTTATTTAAGCCCAAATGCAACACCTGTAAAGTTATTCTTGTGCCCAGCAAAAAATAACCATTAACTCCTTCCTCTTATAAATGCCTCTCTGCTTGCCTTGGCAAGTCTCACGTTGGTAACAGTCGGCCTGAGGCCCTGACTCTGAGGTTCACATGACCTTCCGAGCTCCGAAAGATAGGCAACACTTCCCCCTAGAAAAGATGCGAGGGCTGCGATAGTGTCACTGTCCCAACTGGCCTCTTACAGCTTTTTGAGCTGAAGCCCCTTTCTTCATCACAAACTTCTGGTGTCTTTTATAGTATGGAGAGAGGCCCCAGCTGCTTCATTCCCTCTAGCTACCATAGTCTAATATTTTAAAAGCTGGAAATGAAAATAGCTTTTCTAAAGATATTTCCTGGAATTTTTAATGTGCTGCCTTGATTCCTTTTTTTTTCTTGCCAATTATAAACCACCATTTGGAGGGCTTATGAGCAATGTAAGTCCACCTCATCTAATTAAACCACATTGTTTTAAAAGCTTGAACAGTTTTCATGTCTACAAGACTTGTCTGAATATTAAACTGCTAGAACCAGAATTCTGAGTGTCTTTGGAGAGCCAGGATTTTATCTGCTGAGTGCAAAGGGCCAGGCACTCAAAGAGTTAAGGAGTGTTCCCGCATTGCTGGGTAGGTTAATATCACAGCTGCCTGGTAAAGCATTATCCCGGTACCTCACTTAACAAAAGCCTCCTTTTGCAAACAGACTCCCACTTTCCCCCCAAGTGTCCAAAGGTGTTTACTGAAGTAAATCTGCCTAAATCCTTCATTGCTTGGGTCATGGGGGTGGATAGGAGGGGTGGAAGGTGTAGGGATAATCTCTTTTTGTAAATTCTGTAAATCTTCTGGGAAAAAGAAAAAAAAATCAGGAATCTCTGTCACATGCTCATGTACAACTTCTAATATCTCTGCTAGTTTTGCTCTTATAAGTGAAATCCGCACCGTGGCTATAAGAACAGCCCCCATTTCCAATTATTCACTCGAAGCGATTGCACTTCTAAACTTGTGTGTGTGCGCGTGTGCGCGTGCGCGCACGCGCATTATGTACTTAATCTATCTGTTGAAAAACTGTTGGTATCTAAAACTGGTTTCAGAAAGGAAAAAAAAAAAAGACAAGGCAGTTTAGAAGCAAGATAATGTAGCTGAAAAGTTGTCACGAGAGCTTTCTGCTCTTGCTGTGGTCTCGTTCCGATACCATTAACTGCATGTTACTTTTGCATGTTGAAAATGGAGGCAAATAACACAGTAAAACCTGACAGGTCCGCCTGCAAGGGTTTAAACAGTTCCCAGTAAGAAGGAGCCCTTGAGGCATAAACTTTCTCTCTCAGGAGAACGTGAATACCACCAACCCCTCCCTACAAATCTTGAAGCATCCAGTTTGAGATACAAAAAGGCTGTCATCTCACAAATGTTAAACATACTAAAAAAATCTGAAAAAAAAGTATGAAGAAGGTGTGAAAAACGTGGCACTTTACAGCCCTCAAAGCTTTTTAAAATAGAACAACTTTTCCCCCTAAAATTCTTTTCAGAGAATTTTTTTTTTCCTTTTTGGCTCATTTGAGAGTTTCTTTCTTGGCTTTTTTCCCCTTTCATTTGAAAATATGAATTATCATAAAAAGTCAGGGGAAAAAATGGGAAAGTCTTTTCCAGTTTTCCTGAAGATTTATCAGCGTGTTCAGGCTGGGTGTAAGCACTTCTCCCTTTTTCTCTGGGCCAGACACCCATCTCTGAAACCAGAGCAGGGCCTTGGGAGACTTTATCCCTTCTCTCCTCCAGAGCAGCCTCCAGCTGCGCACCACCCCCCCCCCCCCCCCCAGTGCCCTTACCTCCCTGGTCTGATGGTAAACAATAAGTAAAGCCAAATAGTAGGCAGCACTCAAGATGGGAAGTCCACACACCTGACCCCAAGTCTAACAGGCTTCTGAGGGAGAATTTGATCCCTCTCTGACACTTTTTACCTCAAGTGTTGAGCGGGTGGCCATGAATAGTACAGACATGCCATCTTGTAACACTATATGCCTGTCAGGAGGGACAAGGCCTGGTCAAGCATCAACTATATAAGGCTGGTAACCAGGGAAAGCCCAACAAACAGCCACAAACACCTAAGTTATTTTACTCAGCTACTACCCTCGGCCTCTCTCTTCTCTCTCCTCTCTCTCTCTCTCTCTCTCTCTCTCTCTTTCTTTTCATCTTGGCTTTCTGTGGCAGAATGCAAATGGAGCCTGCCGGCGGTGAAAGGGCTGAATTGTGATTAAGAAGAAGAAGAGCTCCTTTCTTTGTTCTCCCCTCAGGGATGTTTACTGGGAGAGACACAGCGGATCAGATATGAAAGGCATTCAGGTCAGCATTGATGTGAGCGAAAGTGAAATCATACCTAAGGCATTCAAAAGACCGCCGTGTCAGGGGTTCAGCTAACGGTGCAGCTACTGTGCGTGTCTTCCCGGAGAGGCAAAAATCTTTTCACAGACTAGCGATTTTTTCTCCCTAATTTACTACAAAATTATTAAAGTTTCCCCACCCTATTTACCTCCTACCAGATGACACAAGAGTTAGTATTTTCTCTCCTTATGGACCACACGCGAAATCAGACCAACTTCTAATAACTGTATTACCTTAATGAACCAGCAAGGCACCATCTGAACTGTGAAATCTTTCCTTTTTTAAGCAGATGTATTCATGTGTGATACATATATGCATAATATGTAGGGGAGAACTGAATGAAGAGAAAAGCCAAAAACACACACATGGATGGCTTTTCCTCTCACTTTTCTCAGAGGAAACACAAGACAACACACACACACACACACACACACGCACACACACACACACAGTATAAAAACAATACAGAACACCTTAAAACGAAATTCTTTATTTACTTTGTAACTACTAGTTACACTTTTCCTGAGAGTTTTCACTCTGACAGGACTGTCACCCAAGATAAAAGTGGCACATAGCTATTAAGGCAAAGACTTCCATAGAGTCTTCTGATTATTACTGCTTTCCTTTTTAAAAAATGCTTGATGAAATACTTGGATCTTACTTTTTAAAAGTTTACACTCCCCACAGCCCAAATAGTCATTCAATAGGTTTTCCAAGTGGTAAGCTGACGCTGTTGGTATAAACAGAGCTATGTAAATATACACAAAATTCACAAATCACAGCAAACATACAAATAATGGGGAGGTGCCTAGATGTTTCAAGGCTTAAAAATGAAAAGGAAAATCACATTTCATCTTCCAATTGCTAAAGAAAGAAAAGAAATTGGGAGGGGGGAAGAGGACTATATTTATTGGTTTTAAATCATCCTTCCCTCTGCTCTGAATTATTTTTTTCAACCCTCACATCTTGGCGAAAAAGCATATTTGAGCTTATGTTAACATCTGCTTTTGTGGTGACATTTAATTCTGTATATTTTCAACTAGTGTTTCTGCATCACAGATTTTCCTCCTTTATTTCTTTGCTCTAAAAAGACAACCAAAGAGCAATCAAAAAGGTGTCTGACTTGGCCATTCAGACAATTGCCCCCTTGTGGGAATGCGGGAATGAATGGTACAGTGGACACCCCAGCACCATTGACGTTATAAACATGTAAATGAAACACATTAGGGCAGACAATCAATTGTCTGTGAGCATTGCAAACCTGCACTCCCTCTCTCTGTGACAGGCACAAAATAGTGTCTACCTTGGGAAGCCACGGTGCTGGAGAGGAAAAGGACAAAGAGTTCCCTTTCACACAGAAGAAAATGCACCTTAAAAGCCTTGGAAGAATGCAGATGACAAAAACTGTTGTAGGGAAAAGAATCTCCCACATCTTAGAATAAACGCGGCACTGCTAGAGAGCTGGCCACACCGTCCTTCCCTACCTTCAGGGTAGACATACATTTTCCCAAGGAAATATACTTAACACGGCATTAGGGGCTTCAAGAACCTCTTGGAATTTTCTTTACTTTGAGCAAATTAAGCCACCAAGGAGGGAAGCATCGCATACATGTGACATAGCAGTTTGGCAGGGAACTTTAATCTTGGCTTTATTCAAATCATATTCGGAAATAAATGCTTGAAGACATGAATTTGTTTTTATTTGGCAACAGAAGAACAATGTAAAGTTTAAAATCCTTAGCCCGCCCTTACCCCTGGTGGAGCGTCCCACTGTGGGTGCCAGCAGGCTAGTGGCTCTGCTACGAAAGCAGGCATGTTTCTGCCCCAGTGGACTTAGTTTTCCCAAACCGAAATAAAACAAATAGATCAGTCTAGATACATAGCCCCCAGTCCTGTGTGTGTGCAGCATGACGAAACTTGCACGGAGATCTCCACAGAGAGAAAAGGATGGAGATAGCTATCTTTGGAGTGCCCTCAGTACTGGTACCTGCCACACCAACTGCCTTTGAGTGCTTTGAGAATCAGCAAAACCAGTCTCCCTATAAACTCATCAACCCTGTGAAGCAAGCTACTTGCAAAAGATTTCCCTACTTGCAAAGATAACCAAGTTTGAAGCGATTGTAATCCGAGGGAAACTTCCCTGCCTCAGTGTGTACTAAGGGGCTCTGACTCCAGGCAGCCCCAGCCCAACTTCACCTCTCGGAGAGGACAGACAGGAGCCACATCCTTGAGAAGGGGCTCAATGCATTTCTTTCCCTTTTTACTTAAGCATCTCTGAAACGGAAGCAACTTCTCCGTCCTCCGCTGCCTCTAAGCATCACCACCAGCGCCTCCACTCCCTTTAAGGAAGTGGTAAGGAGAGAGGGCTTATCTTAAAAAAGGATAATCATTTCTGCTCATCTGATTGCTTCTCCCCTAGGGTCCAAAGCCCTGAAAACATCCAACTTTATCCCTTGTCTTTACCACTGGAAATCAGAGACCAGAGGCATTTGTAAATATCTCCCCCGCCCCCCCACACAATCCCCAACCCTTTAACTGAAAGTTTGAAGACAAATCAAATTTAACTTTTTTTTCTTTCCTTCTTTCTTCCATTTCCTTTCCCCCTCCACTCCTAATTCAGTTTTCATTTAAAAGACGGCTTCACTCCCTTCTCTGAAGCAAGCAGTTTCCAGATTTGATCTTTGTCACAACCTGCATGTGTATGTGCGATTTCTCAGAGGCTGATGCTGGAAGGCAGTGGGCTGGGGAGGCTGGCCCATCTTCCAGGCTCCTCAGGAGGCAGGAGGGAAGCCGGAGCATCCCCAGGAGCCGAAGCCCCAATCAGGGGCTAAAGCAACAAACTTTGCAAGTTACAACCCCGGCCGCGCCAGTGGTAGGCAACAGCCGGGCATCTCTCGCTCCAAGTGCTCATTTCTGTCTCCAAGGCTGTGTGGAGATAGTGGGGTATAATCAGGGGGATGGAAAAGGGGGGGGCTGGGTTTCCCCCCTCCTCTCCAGCTTCAGTGAAAGTGTTACAAAGTGAGTCAGGCGACTGAAGATCATCTGACTGAACTTTCTTGAAACTGACACACATTCTTGTCTGCCGGCAACTTGCTTTTTGCCTCCTTCCCCTCACCCCTCTCCCCCTTTCCTCCTGCACATCTTATTTTCTGGGAAGAGATTTCATCCTTTCCATGTGGGGGAAAGGAGACTGTCAGCTATGGATTAATTTGGCCCTGGCACTGTCTTTGCCAAGCATCTTGCTGGCCTGAGAATCTTGAAGGCTGGATTTTAGATTCTTGTTTCTCTCTTTGCACATTTATTACCCTCAAACTGCCTCCTTCTCCTTTGCTTTTTAATAATTGTGTACAGCATCGTCTTCTAACTCACGTTCTTGACCAGCCTTTCAAACACACACACACACACACACACACACACACACACACACACACAATTGCTTTACATGTTTTTTCTTCTTGTCGCCTCCGTCTATATATACATTGTTGACTTCATTAAAATTATATAAAGTGCCATTCTAGTTTCCTGGATGACCATCTTTTGTTTTTTCCTTGCAGCTTCTTACTTCTGTGATTAGTATTGCCATTATTCCTTTCCAGGAATTTCTATATGATTTTGATAAGCATCATCATATTTAGTGTTATCAGCAAAGACACAAGCTCAAAAGTGACATCTTTTCCATGAATCCAGGAAAGAAGAAAAATCCACTCAGTTCAGATAAATCCTGGCAATTCCCAAAGGGAAAGGCATTGGATGTGTGCTTGATGAGAAAGAAAATGAAAACGGGGGAAGAAAACTCTTCTACCTGCTTCTCTAAACCAGGGCATTTTGCTCAGTCAGATTAAACCCAAGGAAAAACACTGACAAGTAACTAATTCACAGCATGTTTTACACAGATTATTCGGAAAGAGAGACAGGTAGTAAAAGTTAGAGAAGCTGTAAGCAATGGAAGGCTTGCTGGTAAGTATGCAAGGTCTGAGATAAATGCCTCAAAATTTGCAATTCAACTTTCCATTTCGGAGTGTTGAGGCTTCTCCCAAGTTACTAGTTGGGCGGAGGGGATATGGTTGCAGTGTCCACAGCTGAGCACCTCCCTGGCACTCTGTTTCACCTGCGAAGCCCCCAGCAGGCCTTCCTCTCTGCCAACCCCCACCCCTCAGGGTTCCCAGGAAGCCTGGAGCCTTCTGTTTCCCCAGACCTGGGCTCTGGCCTGACCTCACTGCCGGGGCCAGGCTGGTCATCGGTGGCAAAATCCCGAAGGGGGTGGGAGGAGGCAGGAAAGCAGAAACAAACATTCTAAATAGTCTCTTCTGCAAAAGAACACTTCTGGGAACCTTGCTTTATATCTCATTCTCTTTTCTCTCAGAAAAAAAAAAAAAAAATGACTGTTTAACATAAGAAAAAAAAGCCTCCTTGACACAAAGCTTTTGTTATCCAGTTGATCAGCACCGTGCTTTAGATACTTGTAAGAGGGGGAAAAAAGCCCCACAACAGACATTGATTTTAGAAAATCAATAACCAACATTTAATAAAAGGAACAGAGGAAACACAAGAGAGGAGAGGGGGACATTAGGTATAATTTTAGTGTCTACTAAATTACCCAGAGATGGGGAAGGGGAGGTCTCCTGTGTAAGGACCACCTTAAATAATGCCAGATACCAGAATGAAGAAAAAAATTAAATTAAGAGAGAGAGAGACAGAGACAGAGACAGAGACAGAGAGGGAGAGGGAGAGGGAGAGGGAGAGGGAGAGGGAGAGGAAGAGGAGAGACTGACTTAAAAAGAGGCAGCCTGAACTGGATCTTGGGGAAGCAGCTCAGAATATATTATTGTACTTGTTTTTTTTTTTTTTTTTTTTTTTTTTTGTAATACTAAGCCAAGCAAATAGATCAAAGGCAGCACAAAGGGAAAAGGCAGGATAACGTAACGAACAGTTTCTGACTAAAATTCCTCTATCACTCCCCCATATGGCTCGACACCTCCACCACAACAAGCAAAAGATACACACACACACACACACACACACACACACACACACACACACACCCTAGAGAGGCAGAGACAGAGAGAGAAGCATCATTTGTCTCTAATCAAAATTCTCTCGTCTTTGTGTTTTCTCTCCCTCCAGCACCCCACACTGCGCCCCCGGCCGCCCCCTCCCTGCGCCGCGCAGCTCCGGGGCAGGCCGGGGGCGCGCACAATTGTCCTCTCTAGAGGAAAGTTGCTCCAAGTGGGCCGGGCGGTCCCCGAGAGGTGCGGGCTGCATTTGCGGGAGGCCGGAGGCCGGGCTGGCGCCGCGTCCCCACGTCCGGCTCCGGAGCGTCAGCGCGGCCCCGCGCCGGGTGATAAAGCTGAGATCGAAGGGAGCGAGAAGTTTCCTTTCCCAGTCTGAGCTGGCGCTAGTTCGCTTGTTTGTTTTGGGGGGTTGGTTTTTTTCTTTTCAAACTCAGTATCCTCTGTCAGCTACCCCCGGCACCCTCTCCGGTCCCCAGCTCTCTCCCCTCCCCCAGGCTCCTTCTGCGCTCTTGCCAATCACTTTTCTCTTTTATTCCCACGATTTTGTTCGGGGGTAATACCTAGGGGGTCGATCTCTCTCTCTCTCTCTCTCTCTCTCTCTCTCCCCCCTTCTCTTCATCCCTTCTTTGCCTTTCTCCAAGACGGACTTTATTAACAGCCACCCCTTTAATCTCCCACCTCTGGTCGGTGTGTCCCTCTCGCACCCCCATCTCCTTCCTCCTTCCTGACTCAGCTTGGATAACGGGCTCCTCCTGACCATGTAGAAAACTGCCCAGAAAAGTCTCCCTGCTCTCCGCGATTCCGCCAGTCCCCGGCGTGGGGCCAGAGCCCGCTGGAGAGGAACCACCCACCCCCGAGCCCGCGCCGACCCCGCCGGACCCCGCGCAGGGCCGGCCGGGTCCCTCCCACCCGAGGTCGGGGCGCGCCCGGCCGGGCCCCGCTGCCCGCGGACCGTTACTTGGCGTACGGAGAGGCGGCCGCGACACTCCGGCAAGAAACTTTAAGCCTCGCGGAGGCGCAGCCCCAGGCCCCCTCTCCCGCCCTCGCAGTTCCTCCGCCACCCCCGCCCCCCGCCCCGGGATCCTGCACGACCTGGCGCCCGGGCCCCCGCCCTGCCCTCGCCGGACGCTCCCGCAGCCCGGCCAGGGGACCCGGCGGACCGGGCGCCAGCGGAGCGAGAGGCGGAGGCAAAGGGAGGGCGGAGGCGGGGGCACGAGGGGGCGGCGGGGGTGGGGGCGCGGGGCCCCCGCCGGACCCCGGGGCTCGGAGCCCCCCGGCGCCCCGCGCTCACTTTGCCCGGCACTTCCCCAACTCCCCGGGTCCAGTCGCCGCGCGCGCCGGGCTGCGGCGCCGGCCACGGAGAGAGGCTCGCCCGCGAGCCCCGGGCGCCGCCGCCGCCGCCGCCTCGGCTCCCTTTCCCTTTCCCCCGCCTTCTCCCCGGGTCTCCAGCCGCGGAGTGGCCCGGAAAAGTTTGGTTCGGGCCGCTTCTTACCGTTTTTTCCTCCTGGGATTGGCTTGTTTGCGCCTCTTGCACCGGGGGCCATCCGCCATGATCGGCTGCTTCATTGATAAGAGCGGATCAGATGGCAGTTCGCATGGACTCGGCGCCCTGCTTCGGCAGCACGCAGGCTCGATCTAGCAACCAAACACAGCGACAATGTGGGCATCGCCCGCGCCCATTGAAACGCGCGCGGGCCGCCCAGGGGAGCCGGGCCAGGGCCCCGGCGAGCACCCATCCGCGCCCCCCAACGCCAAAGCGAAACTTCGGCGGCCCCCTCCCCGCCCCCCACCCCCAGCCTTGGCCCCGAGGCGCTTTGTGTTTGTTACTGTTTGCTGTGTTGCACCCGCGAGGGGATCAGAGAGACAAGAATTACATCTTCAAAATGAGTCATAACTCCTGACCGTATGAGGGAATGCACACGGCGGTACAGTAAGGCTGCTTGACTCAGGGCTAGGCGGACCCTTTCCTCGGAAAAGTCCTCAGCCCGGCTCGGGAACTTGGGGTGAGGCGAGGCTTTCTTTCGCTCTCATCTTGTCTCACCCCCCCCCCCACCCCCCACAACCCCATTCCCCAGAGGAAACAAACAAACAAACAACGCGAAGCAGCCCCCGGATGAAGCACACTCGGGCAAATTGATAATAGTAATTATAGGAAGCCCACTCGCCCCGCGCCCCCTCCCCTCCCCTTTTGGAGTTTATCGAGGCACTGTCTCTGCCTCCCCCCAGTCCCCCGCCCCCAAATTAAGATTTCCCGTTTCACGCCGAAATAAGAAGTATAATTATAAGCCTCTTTGGACACCGTCGCTTCCCACCCCCCCCACCTCCCCCCCCCCCCGCCACTTTGACAATATTTACTTAAGTATTTTTCCCCCACCTCATTCACACACATGCTCCCCCACACTGGTTCCCTTAAATAGTTCCAGTAGAATTTTTTTTTAATCCCCTCAAGAAAGGAAAGAGAAAGTCCAACCGCTACGGCAATACTTTTAAGCTCTACTAAATGATCGTATCCTTTCTGGCTTCGAAACTTTTGTACCTAAAAATCGAGAGAGGCGCTGCATTTTTTCAGCTGAAACTGTCAAAACTTGGAGAAGGGGAACCTCGGAGGCAGGCAGGAGAGGAGGAGAATCCCGAAAACTCGGTGGAGGTTGGGAAGATGCTGTGCCTCGAGGATTAGTTTAAACAGGGGCTATAAAAGATGTAACAGATGCAAACTGTAACACAAGGGCCATTAACCCTTTCTCTGCCGAGCACACTCAGTCCCCACGCCCCGCACCTATTGTCTCCCGTGCTAGAAGCTTTGCAGAAAACCTGGAAAGTGAGTATCAGTTTCCAGACATTCGCTGAGAGGGGAGGGGGGCAGAGAGAAGGGGAAGTGGATGATTTAGAAAGCACCTTGAATTCAACCTAGGCATAGGGAGTGACTTTTATGTTTGACACGTTTTGTCATTTCTTGGCGTTCTATTGATTTGAAATGGTTGGGGAAAATCCTGAAATAAGGGAACGGTCACACAAGTGTCTGGGATGAAACAGCTGGCCTGTCTGTATTCATGCTGAGACTTACACACGATTGCATATAAATACATGTTTAATAAAGTAAGCTGCTAGTTTTATGAGCGTGTGTGTATGTGTGTGTGTGTGTGTGTGAGAGAGAGAGAGAGAGAGAGAGAGAGAGAGAGAGGACATTTGTGCTGTAAACTTTATCTTTGCCTGTTATTTCTAACTCTGGAGTTAGTAATCTTGCCTTCATCATTATAGGGGGAGCATGTAAAATACATAAGTAGGTGGGAGATAAACACATTCATGTTAGCCGGGCTCATCACTGTTCCTGGGAACTTCTGTTATCTCTCTCGACTTTTCAGTGCCAAAGTATGGAATGGGATATGTGTGTGCATGTGTCTCCTGCTAAATCCATGTCTATATTACTCTGCCATTTAAAATACAATTTCAAAAGTTATCCTTAATTTTAAAACTCTGATATCCTGACAGCAGCTTTCTTCCCAGCTGTAGTGACCCCCCCCCCCCCAACACACACACACTTTGGTAAACGACTCGAGTTCCATGAGGACTTTCACTTCTTTATTTATCATCACAGAAGTGAGGTGTTACTTCACATACATACACACACAAAGAATAAAATAAAGAAATGAAACTCGCTAAGCAGACAAAAACAGGCAACTTTCTGCTTAGAAAACAGCCTTCTCGGGTGGGAGAGGATGCACTGCCATATCTAAGAGAAAGACTTGCCCCTGAATTTGGTAGGTTTGTATCGATCAAGTTTTGTAATTATTCACAGGTATTTGCCAAGTTTTAATTGCTGAATACAATGAATTGGCACTAGATGCAAAAATAGAGCAGAATCTCTCCCCTTGAAGAGTTTTCATTCCACCATATAGTTCTCAATAAAACTTTTCCTAGGCTGGGTAGCAAAAGGCACCTTTGGTT
This sequence comes from Panthera leo, assembly GCF_018350215.1. Lineage (NCBI taxonomy): Eukaryota > Metazoa > Chordata > Mammalia > Carnivora > Felidae > Panthera > Panthera leo. The sequence continues at coordinate 134,678,994 of NC_056686.1, forward strand.
ACCTGAATGGACAGGTACAGGGCAAATTATTTGGGGGAGGAAAAAAGAAGAGAAAAGGAAAGAGAGAGTGCCGGAGAGCCAGAGAAATCAAAGAAGTCACTCTTGGGAAAAGCTTGCCATAAAGGAGCTAAACCCACCTGAAATTCCTGCCCACAGACACTCCTTCTCACTTCAGACTCACATCCCCACTTAAAAGGAGAAAAATCATAAAAGGAGGGTGGGGGATGACCATACCAAAAGGGAATAAAAAGAGAGAAAAGGGGAAAAAAACCTACCTGCGAAGTCTTGTTTGTAGTTTTGGCCAGAAATGGTGAGAAGAAAAAGCATGAAGAAGCCGCGAAGTGTGGGGGAGAAAAAGGTGGAAGCGAAGAAACAGCTCCCGGAGCAAACTGTACAAAACCTCGCCAAGAGTGTCGGGAGGCAGGACCGTTATTCCTGCGGAGCAGGTTAGAACTGATCTCTTTCGGCCACTCCAGGAAACACAAACCTGGGGACGGACTGACGTGTTACGCCTCTTCTAATGACATTTTTTTCTTTTTCTTTTCTGTAGGAGAGAGAGGAGAGACCCTGAAACACGCGCCACCTATCTTTGTGGGGAGGGATAATTGAAGCGCCCTGAGCGTGAGCATCATGTGAAAACGTGATCGCCAAGTTTCTCTCTGGGAAAGGATCTGGGATAGATTATACCTTGAAGTCTCCGCAAACGCTTTAGTGGAAGAAATGAAATTCCACCTCCCTCCCTTCCTCTCTCCCTCCCTCTCGCCTCCCTCCCTCCCTCCCTCTCTTCTCCACGCCCCCCCCCCCCCCCCCCCCCCCCCCCGTCAAGCCTTTGGCATCATTATCCTCATCACTAAATCCTAACAGAGTACAGGGCGGAAAACGGTGCACACCATTCACAGAACTGGAGAACTCTAAGGGGCGAAAGTTAAAGGGAAAGATCCCGGGTCCTTAATCCAGATCGCCTCTTCTTATACAGATATTTCTAATGGCCAGATTTGAGATGCACATTAAGTTGTGTGGATTTCTCAGCACGTCTTCTGGAACTAAATTCTTTGCCCTTTTTCTTCTTTTATTTTATTTTTTTTCTTTTTAGATGGCAGAGCCAGAAAAAAAAAATGCTGCATGTGAACTACATCTTAGGGTGTGTGTGCTGGGGTGTGTGTATGATGAATTTCTGGATTGGATCTCAATGGTAAAAAGTAGTTTGGCATTTTTAAAAAGGGTCTCTAAGTAAATTAACATAGAGTGCTGGGTTGACTGATCTCTGAATCTCTCCACATCTCACGGAGACCTCACTACAAAGTGAGGGAGTGTGTGTAGGAGGAAAAGGAGAAAGGCCATAGAGGGACTTAGCAGGGAAGGAAGAGTATGATATTAAACGGCATGGGGTCTAAGTTTTGGAGTATATATTTTTCTGATATTGCAATTAAAGTAAAATTAAAAAGAAAAGACTCCACCTTTGCTCTGAAGGGATTGGTTATGTAAATATGGAAGGGATTTCCTGGAGAATACAGCTTTCTACTGTATGGTTAATTAAATAATCACTCAAAAGCTTCCAACGTGACGCTTCTGTCGTAATCCAATCAGGTTACATAGGTCCTAAACAAGAAAGATATTTTCCACATCTGGAAGTCAGCAATTTAGCAAGTACTGCACATTATTAACCGATTCAGAGCCCACTTCCCAGGGGAATTTTTTTTGAAGTTTAAGTGTTCTTAACCAATGCTCTGCTGTTTTGTTAATCAAAAAGCTGGTTTACACTGCACGTAATTGGAACTAATATAGAAGTAAATAAAGACAGCCAAATTTGAGGATGCTGAGCACAGGCATTTATCGGAAAAGGAAGAAATCTCTTAGCCTCCAATGGTTCAGGCTCAATTTCTTAAAGAACTGTGAGACTTTTTTTTTTTTTTTTTCTTAAGAGTGAAAGTGCTTGGGAACCTCAGAGCACAAAATAAACTTCCAGTCCCAACAGCCTTTGGACTTCCTTGCAAAGGTAAAGGTGGTGGTGTCAGGAGGATTAAACCACCTCACCACCAGTTTTTCTGCTTTAATATTGTTCAGTGTCACAGCCCTCTGTTTTCCGTCTGATGAAATCTGAAACAAATAATACCCTGATCCAACACTAGACTTTTACTTATATTAAGATAAACTGCTTTGAATTGTGCTTTGAATGTGTGCCTAAAGCAAGACTTTGAATGCAGGAGTCACTTGCAATTGCACGCAGAGGAGGGAAAAGCCACCACTTGGGTTGCCACATCCATAGTCCCAGAGGTGCAAGTCTTTCTATTTTGCATATTTGGGGGGAGGGAAATAACCATCTAGCATGACCACAGCCACTTCTTACTTTAAGATGAAAAAAAGTAAATTTTCACAGTTGTTTACAGAATCATCTCTTTCTTAACTTGATTCTTTATTACAATGAGAATAGCTACGTAAATTAATTTTCTCCCCCACACCATTACAGATAATTTACCTACAGAAGAGGAGCATTCAACATCATCATTCTAAAAGTGAATTGTAAAAAAAGAAAATTAATGATTTCCTATATGGGTTAGAAATATTTAAAATTTTAGTTTTACATTGCTTTTAATAGTACATATTTATATTAAATATATGTCTGACTTATCAAGTTCCTCCCCTGAGATTTAGCTGTATTATTAATGTCCTTTTTCTTCCTCTTCCCACTTCCCCCTCCTTTTTATTAAAAAAAAAAATGGAATCCAGCTTTCTCTAGAAGTTTGCTCTTCAGCCTCTCCTCTCCCATTCCCGTGGAAGAAGGATCCCACTGCAAAGGAGTGATTCCAGGCAAGACCCCACTGCTGGAGCCCAGGTAGTCCTTGGAGGGTTACAGTCTCAGACACACACTCACAGGCAAAAACCTCAGGTCAAAGGATCTAAGAGAAGGGCTAACAAATCACTTGTCTTTATTATGTATATTAGTGTCAGGTTACTTAGGATCTGACTTAAAAAAAAAAAAAAGACTGAAGTATTTCCATTAAAAACACCTAATCATCTGATTACTCTGGGCTCAGTAATTGTTCAAGTGGCAGGAGGCAGCCCCAACACTTAGCACTGGGAGTTCCGACTTTCAAGTATTTGGTTTGGGGTAAAAAAGCAATCTTTCAGGTTCCCATTAAGGTGTATGTTGGGATGAGGGCAAGGGAAGGGTCTCAGCGAGGGGTGAGCGCGCGGGCAGGTTGCCCCCCGCCCCTGCCTGGCACGCCCCTGGCACTCCCCTCCTCATTTGACCGAGAGTTCCCACCGACGCACTGGCGGGGAGACGGGAGGAAGCCGAATATAAATTTGTTCCGAACACTCCCTGAGTCCGAAGGCCAGGTCGGGGACAATGGTGATCGTGGGATCAGCGGGATGCAGGAGGGCTGGGCGCAGGGAAAAGTCGAGAGAGGACTGGTGCTTTCGTCTCCTCACACAGCAAAACAAGTCCTGCAAATGAATCGTTCCTTCCCGATCTTTCTTCCCCATTAATAATCCATTTCGAGATTAGCGCAGACGAAGGGGATTAAAACAACAGATACATGTAAATATGAAATAATATTGCAATCGACACTGGAGGGAGGAAAAACAATTCTTTAGGGTTTCTTTGAGTAAAATAAACTGCCTCCCTCAGGATTCCCTCCACCCAGTCAGGGTAAGAAGATGCACTTTTGTTTTCCAATTTCCTTCAGCCAGGACCTGGTGACGGTCCCCCTCTTCACCTCACAGTCTGTCAATTTCCTCAACTTTCACAGCAGATTCCACCACCCCCAACCCCCAAGCCCCCAGCTCCGCTTGCCGGCCCAGAAGCCCAAAGAGATACAATGTTTCTGCCCTTGAACACACAGGCTGTAGAAGGAATTCGAATTTGGCCACAGCTAATGATTTTTTTTTTTTAAAGCAAATTCTGTTTATTTTGTACCATGTGGAGAAAATTTAAAAAAAGGAAACTATTCTCGTTTTGAAAACGGAATTGATCTTTCATCTAGAGGAATTATTTCAACCCTGGGTTGTTACGCAGGAGGTGGGCAACTTCTTTTAGAGTTGCAAGCAAAGGGTGATAAAGGAGACCCCTGGATTGGGGTGTGTGTGGAGGGGGTGGGGGGGGGGCGGCAGGGGTCCAAGCCAAGCCAAACGGTTTTCTCACGTGCAAACTTGCAATCCAATCCATTCGGAGTTGAGCCTAGGATAGGAGGGGAAAATCTATTAAAAAAAAAAAAATCAGGAGCATCTCTCAGAGAAACCCTTTTCAACAAAATCAAGGACCAGAGAACCTCAGACCGACCCTAACGTTCCTGCTGTGAGGCCCGCGGGCTATGGAATCACGCACGTCACCTGGCCCCAGCAGGGCGGCCAGCTGAGGGGGTTCTTTTTATTTTATTTTCCTTTATTTTTTGAAGTTAAGGCTGAATCTCGGCTTCAGTGCTTTTGCCAACGTCTCCACTGACAGGAACCAGCAAACTTCAGGACTCAAATGAGCGTCTTAATTTATTGATGCAAAACAGGTCTGATTGTCGCCCCCAATTCTCGGCGCGCTCGGTCCCCCACGCCCCCAGCTTCGGTCCCTCCATTTGATCTCAGGGTAAGGCCCCGCCGAACGGGCGGAGGAGCACGTGGGGGGGAGGGGAGGGTCGGTCCCCGCCCGCCCTCCCCCGGACCTGTCCCCGCCCGCGAACCCCGCGACCCCCGCCCCGCCGCCGGGTCAGCTGACCTGGGTCGCTAGCTAGCTTGCTCCCCGCCCGCCGCCCCGTTTCCGGTCCCCGGGGTCCGCGAGCTGCGCAAGGAGCGGGAGCGGCCGCAGCCGGGAGGTGATGCTGGGGGCTGATTACCATGAGAAAGGCTGTGCCTGGAAAAGCCTCCTCCACGCGACTGTCAATCTCTCTAAGGGAGGGGGGGGGGGGGCGGGGACGGAAAGGGGCCCTGTAGGAGTCACCAGAAAACTTGGAGTAAGTTGGATGCGACGCAGGCCCGAGGAGGTGGCTTTCGCCTCAACTTGGAAGGCTGTGGCGTTAAGGGCGCGGACGCCAGCAGCCTCGCCAGGGAATTAAAAACTCAAAACCCTTCCTTTCCTCCCTCCTTCTTGCCCTCCTGTCAGCCCTCCCAGCCCTTTATCCTTATTTTCTTGAAATTCTTTCCCAATTGCATTTCCTACGTTCTCTTTTCTTTTGATCTGATTATCTTCCTTTTGCCATCTCTTGTTTTGTTTCTTAGCATCCCCTCCTCTCTCGCTCTGATTCTTTTGTGCCTCCTTTAAGGGTCCAGATTTATCATTTAGTTTTGAAAACACAGTGTTTAATATGTAATTAATCTACCAGCGGGAGGTCAGGGACGCCTTAACTAAAATAACTCCCTGGGTCATCAAGTTCACCAGGTGTCAGTGCCAAGTAAATCATAATCATAATCATAAATATAAATCAATAGCTTAGTAATCAAATGGTTTCTTATTCTGAATTGTATCAGCTCAAACTGACTTTTTAAAAGATACAACCTTCCTGGAAAAATTAATAAAATAGTTGACACAGGGAAATTATTGACAATTAAAACTGTGAAAAATTTTCATTTACAGTGATATTTTAGCAGTGCTTAATGGACTTTAGGAGTTATAATAGGTAATTTAAGGAAACTTAAACTGTGCTTTATCTTTTAATGTCTATTCACAAAGTGTAAAAAATTCCCAAGGCACTCTCCTCCCCACTCTCCTCTCTCCACTTCGGAGAGAAACATCATGTTTATTTTGTACTTGCTAAACACATTCACAACTTGAGTTGTTGGGTTGGTTTCTTGGCCAGGTTGACCCCTTCCCTGGCAGGTGAGTGAGCATGGGGCCGTGTAGGTCATGAATGTGGCTATGTTTTTTGTTTTCCTTATTTTTTTTTGCTTTTTGTTCATTTTGAGCACATTTGTTGTTACTTATTAAAATTCAGAGTTTGCACTTGTTTACAATTTGTTTACTTTGTTGCATTTTTAAAACTTGTTAGAAGTCAATTGAACATGTATATTAAGCCCCTTTTTAGGCCAAGAAAAATGAAGATGCATTAGAAAGATGCCTTTTATGCTTCATAATTATTAATTGACATTTTATGATGAATAATTAATCATTTGAATAATTTTGGTATCTCTGATCTGAACACATATTTGCATATCTAATGCTTGATTTTAACTGTGTTTTTTTAAAAAGAATTCATTCTCTCAGGACAAAGAAACAAAGTAACATTCTAATGTAAAATTTCTCTTTAACATTTGTGTAAGTTCATTGAATTGTATTATTCTTTCTAGATATCCATAAAACTTCTTAACAATTTGTAAACCACTTATGTAGCAATCACATACAAACATGTGACAAAACTACAATTAATTAGGAAAAACAATGCCCTATGTAAAATCAATTCGCTGTCCTCCCCAAATGCAGAGATGTGCACTAATTATGCACCATATTTTCATACTGGGATTTGATCATTGAACTTCTCGGTTGTCTATTTATACAGGTCAAAAGTGGATCATTGAGGCAGTTGACAAATAATTAAGACGTGGTACTTAAGGTAATTTTACATTATTTTTTTTTACTTATTAGTATGTGCACTGGTGTAAAGTTATTTCAAAATGATCATGCAAATATATCCCTGGAATTTGTATATCCCTGTGTCAGTTGAAGTTCAAAGTATCTATTTTGGATACTAACAGTGCAGATGATTACCTGTATGATTACAGGCAATTTTCTCTAAATTTGTCTGCTTATCAACAATGTGGGTACATTAATAGTGTTCATTCCTTAGGGCTTTTATTGAGAATTCAATGAAGTAATACATGAAACGTCATTATGGTGTAGCTTTATTGTTATAATGAAAAATTGAAAAAATAATGTGGAACATACAGATCAATTAAAGACAGTATAAATTAATTTTGACTACCAAAAACAACTATTTAACTTTTAGTATCATTCATAATTTTCCTATTGAGAGATGAGTACTATGTCATTAAAGTGAAGAAATAAAATGGAAAACATCATAAGATTTATGGCTGGTTTATGATTCTTTAGACCTGTTCAAAGGATGTGTAGCCACAGACGTGAGAATAAATACAGTATTTCTTTATTATGTTAGTTCAGCAGTTAATTTATTGTATTCAAGATGGTCATAATTTGGTTATAAATATCAGACTTCTTTTAATCCAAGTGTTTAAGCTTGAAGTTTCTCGTGTTCTTTAGTAACACGAGTAATACTGTCTTTGAGTGTAAGGGTTAAATGTGCAAAAGCTCAGAAGCGGTCTTGAGTAAGAATTGTGAGAAAAAAAAAAAAAGGCAAACTTACAAATTTGGAGACCAGGAATTTGGCTGTCAGACGGTTATTTGCTGTCAGACCATTCATAATGAACTGAACATTCCCTTTTGGAATTGTAGTTATCCTGGGGTTTGTGCTAATTCCAAGTACCTATAGTGGGGGAGAAAATCAGTTTATTAAATGGAAAATGAAATTCCCTAGCCTCTTAAATATCCACAAGGCCAGATTTTCTTTTTGATGCAAAAGCTGAAAAATCAATGCAAATGCTAAGGGGAAAAAAAAACTATTGCGATTTTTAATCCCAACACCGATGGCTTTTTGTTGTTGTTGTTTTCTCTGACTCCTCAAAACACTGAAAGTGTCCCTTAATTGTTTCCTGTCTCTAAGGACCCATTCCGTGCTCCTCATAGGTCAAAGCCACCAAAAGGGCCATTTGGACATCAGACTAGGGGCTCAGAGTGACCTGTACCTTTTACTTTTTCCCTTTTTGAAGGGAAATGGGACCAGCAATTGTTTGTACCTACAGATTGTCTGGTGACCTGGAAATAGCTTCATACTGCTTTGTGGTCTTCTTTAATAGTCCTTATTCTGTTAAGAGGTCAAAGTTATAAACTTTGTACTCTACTCAGTTCTAATGTACTATTCGGGGGTGATTTTTTTTTTTTTTCAGTTATTTCAGATACTTAAATGTAAAAACCTTCTTCTCAAAAATGATCTTCTTCATGATAATCACAACTATGAAATGGTAATAGCTAAGGAAAAAAACCCAAACCTGCTTCTCTATGCCTGGCAGTTTTAGATGTGACCTAGAGAGAATTGATGACTTTCTCTAGAATTTAAGTGTCTGGTTCTGTGTGGACCTTTGAATGTGTCAGGTCCATCTTCGTGGCCAAGGCCAGGCACATCTCACTCAGTATCATCTCACCTTTCGAGATATACTTCTGAACCGCTTGTGCCCACCCACCCTGCGCCCTGCATTATGATCGACTTCCAATCTTCCTGGATGAGTGGGTTAGTCCTTGTGTTTCCACGTATGGCTTATTTTGCCTTTTGGACCTAAATGAGCTTCGGCTCATTTTTCTAGTTACAACGTTGGCTCAAGTCAAACACTCAGGTCAAATGCTTTCTCTAGCTTTGTTGTCTGTTGCTTCACAGTTCAGTTCGGTCTTCTCTCCAGGACCCCCAGCTCAGGGAAAGCTCCCATGCGTGGGTCCCTTCTGGCTCACCCTGACCCCAGTGTTGCGCCGAAGCACAGGACAAGTCAGTGATGAAGATCATGAATAGTTTTTATTTTCTGTACAATTTCTTTTGTCACTTGTTGAGTGCAAACTGAACATCAATGTATTTGACACTAGCTTCTTTATATTCTCCTCAATGATAGCATATTATAAAGGCAAAGATACAAATGTTGAAATTAGATGAATTGGATTTGATTTCATGCATTTTGTGTACTAATTATATATTGAGAACAAGATATTAAACCCCTGTGAACCTCATTTTAAAAATGAGCAAAAGAGGGGCACCTGGCTGGCTTGGTCAGTAGAGCAGGTGACTCTTGATCTCGGGGTTGTGAGTTCGAGCCTCATGTTGGGCATAGAGATCAATTAAGAAAAATAAAAAGAGCAAAAGAACACTTAGATTTAAGCTAGTTGTGGTGAAAAAAAAATAACAATATATGTAAAATGTCTGATTCAGGACAGGCATATCAGTACATAGGAAAATCTGGGACCTATCAATACATAGGAATTCCTGGGTAGCTCAGTCTGTTGAGTGACTTCTGATAGTGGCTCAGGTCACGATCTTGCGATCATGGGTTTGAGCCCCACATTGGGCTCTGTGCTGAGCTGCTGAATGCAGAGCCTGCTTGGGATTCTCTCTCCCTCTCTCTCTGACCCTCCCCCACATGTGCACACATTCTCTCTCTCGAAATAAAACAAACATTTAAAAAATACAGAGGAGTTTTTTCCCATGAATTACCTGAAAAACATGAAGTTAAGTTATAAAAAAGTAGAGTAGATGTAGCATATGCTTAATTATTATTATAATTATTTTATTGTTATTTAATTGTTTTAACTATCTTATGATTTACTAGGAATTATTTAACTGGTTCTTTCATTGTACAGAAATCAATGGTCACTGATAACAAAGTTAGAAAACTACCATGGAATTTCTCAATTTGTAGTGGGAAAGGTCAGGTGTTCATGATAATAAACATCACGATACTAGCCCCTGAGACTCCATTTTTCACATGGCCATTTGTCATTGTAAGGAAAAATATTTTCCCACCTCATTCTCTCCGTATGACCTGGCATGGGAGGAAGTAGTCTTGTAGCCAGTTTAGCATGGCCAGGAAGTATCAGAGATCCTATTTGTGCTAGGTAAAAAGAAGAGGCTCTTAACACCGTCCAAAGCTCTTTACTGACCCTCATCCAAACTTCGGAAGATTGAAGGGATTGCGGAGTGGGTAGAAGGGATGTAATAGCACTGAGAAATTTTCCTGCAATATCTTCTTCCCATCCCCCCCAGTCAAGTGCTGAAACATCTACCTAAAAAAATGAAAATAAAAGTAAGACTACGTATGTAGCGCAGACATTGCTTCACTCTCCTGCCTGTAAATCTGGGAGTAGGGTTGTGTCAGCAGGCCCTGGCATGATCTACTGTGTATGTGACTTTTCTACCCCATGCCCTAGAAAGGAGGGCGTCAGGGGAGGACTGGGCCGTGGACACAGGGACAGAGCATATTTTTCTAGTGGTTCTACTACTGTGCAAACCAGGCTTCTTTCTCTCTCTCTGGAACTGACTTTGACACACACACACACACACACACACACACACACACACACACACACACAGTCTGTTCCTATTAGGTTTTTCCTTGGCCATTGTGGAACCGTAAGTATGGCTCCTGTGGCAAAGGGGTATTTTTTCTGGGTTGAGGGAAGCTGGTATTTCTATTGTTCTTGGCACATGGCTAGTACCCTTCTAGACAAGAGGGACAGAACAAAACTGAATGTTCACAGAAAATTCTTGGCCTTTCAAAACAAGAAGGAAAAATTAAAACCTCATTCTTTTAAAGCTTAATTTATCTATCTCATAAGTATTTGGAATTTCAGTTTAGAGAAATCAGCATGATCCTGAGGTGTATTATTACCTACTATCATCTGGCATTTATATAGGATATTGAAAAGTTATTTACAATAGTTTGCCATGGTCATTAGGTAAAGATGATCTCTACTTCTACTAGGGAGGGTTCTTGTGTGCTTGAGGAGAATGTTCAGGATTGGGTGAAGTATGTTTTGCAATTTGAAATCACTTTGAACTTTGGATTTGGGGCAAAGTAATGTGTTTTATGATACTGAAGCAAAACTATCACTTGGAAAATTTTTTGAAGTTTATTTTGAGAGAGAGAGAGTGAGGGAGCAGGGGAGAGGCAGAGAGAGAAAATCCCAAGCAGGCTCTGCACTATCAGCATAGAACCTGACATGGGGCTCGAACTCATAAACGGTGAGATAATGACCTGAGCTCAAATCAAAAATTGGCTGCTTACCCAACTGAGCCACCCAGGCACCCCATCACTTGGAAATTTTTAATCGTTGCTTCACTTAGGATCTTTAAACAGTAATTTATTTGACAAAGGAAGATGATCTACCCCTGATGTATCTTTCCCGATCCCCTAAGACAGTGCCTGTTATATAGTAAATATTTGTTGTCTTTTGTGGAATCTGCCGTTCATTAAAAAGCTTTAAAGGGAAGTAAAGTGAGCTCCTGTTTCACACTTGTAACGGCTTGAGATGAGCACGAGCATAGATGAGGGTAGCAGGCGGGGACCATGGACACTTAGACTCACACACTTCCTTTTTATCAAGTTAGGCTGGCTTATTTCCCTTCCGCTGTATCAGCTTTACACGTGGCCTCAGATAAACGAAGGAGCATATGCAGAATTATGTGTATATATTTGTCTTTCTCTTTAAATGGCTCTGATGAGCCTTCTCGTGGTTGATTTTTAAGTAAATATATTAAAATTTAATAAGAGGTTTGCTCTGAAAAAGGAAAGAAATCATAAGGAGGAAATGGACCGGACTAGTACAAGTATGATTTGCTTATGCCGCCAAGTGTGAAGTTGCACTTGAGAATAAATGATCTCCTCACCTGCTAACACCACACAAGAGCTGAAGAAGGAAAACAAAGAAGGTGTAGGGTTGTGTTTTGTTTCTCCTTTAAGTAAACGAACAGGCTCCATCAGCACAGGGGTAGATGATTTTCCTGCCAGGAGTTTCATTTTCACGTAGAACAGTAACTAGTTGCTCAAAAGTCCAGAGGTGAAAAGTATGAGCCCTATTTACAATGCTTTGCTTCTCCAGTACCCTTCCCTCTCTCTTCTTCCTTCCCCTTCAGGTCCTATTTCTCAGGGCCCTCACCTCCCCTTACCCTTGTTTTGGTGTTCTCTGCTGAGAGGAAAAACTATCTTCCAAAGTTAGCCTTGTCCACAGCCTTCAACAGGCTTAGCTTTTTAAATAATAAGCTATGATGCTAAGATTAGAAATTTCCACTATATTGCAGAAAACTGCCCAGAGGAAACAGAATGCTTACGTGAAATATTATAAGGAAGGCCAGTTCAATACTATTGCTGTCTGCCTTGTGCCTAGCATAGAGCTTGGTGGCTGAGAGGTTCTGAATAATGTCTGCCGAATGAATGGATGCTTGCATGCATGAATACTGTATAAAAAAAGCCAGACGTAAGACAACAGATGCCATTTGTGCCACATGGCAAATAGGAGTTAAAAGGTATTAACGTAGGCACAAAAATCACCTGTGGTCATAAACAGGAGTCTGGCATTATTTTCGAGTGTTGAGTATTTTATTTCCAAAATGAAATACTGAAATCATTTGCCAAGCAATAGAGATATAACAGTCCCTCAGTCACTCACTTGCAAAGGAAATTTTCAATACAAATAAAGTCATACATATTTATACTAGGGTAATTCAAAATAACTTCCTCACATAAGCACTGCTACGTTCAAATAAAATCTTGCCAACACTTCTGAGTACATTGCTTTAAGAAAAAAAAAATGCTCCCTGTAGCGTCCGAACTATTTAAAAATCTTGCCAGCTTCTTCAACATACATCAGTTATCTCTCTTTAAATCACTGACAAGAATTTAAAAACTGCTTCATCAGAACAACTGTTACCCTTTCTCATACTCTAGTTAGAACCTGATCTTCTAAAAAAGACCATATTTACAGCTTCTTTTGAAATTTTGAAACCATTTGGCTGATATGTTTTTGCTACATTTTCTTTCCCTGATTTAATTACTGGGGACATTTGCATGAAAACAGGAGGACAGAGACATAAGATTTTTGTCTTATGAGTTCATCTGTTTCTGATGCTTATTCCCCACCTGAGATCAGTGTTTGTTTTATTATAATTGGGAATCCAGGAGCAAGATTAGAAACGAAGTTGTTGGAAATGAAATAAAGTTCAGAAATAGGGATATGGGAGGCTAAGAGATTGTGGATGGTATGATAATGAATTTTCTTCTAGGTTACTTATTTAAGAATAGTCCTCAAGTCAGTGACATATGGCGTGTTATTGAAAAGGTTAAAAAACCAAGGAGCTTAAGGAACTGGGTTGTTTGTGCTTCCCTAAGAAAACCACACTCAGGTAGCCACTACTCTGTCATAGATGCTAAGAAGCATCGGAGAAAATAGTGAAGGAGGCGAACCCAGGTCATATAGGAAGTCTAGACATGGCCATCGGAAGTGAGGAAGGAGATAAAGCCGAATGGCCCACTAATTCTGACCACCTTGCAAATGCTTGTGATTTTTCACAGGAGAATCAGAGAAGACTATCAGGAGGAATTCAGAACATCTTCACCTGGATTTTCATGGGTATGTAGAAATGTACATGGTCAGAGCTGAAGGGATAATCTAACTTTTGACTTTCTCCTATATTCTGCAGCTTATTGAAGGGCACAACTGTCCATCCCAAGTCTTCCAAGCCCAAATCCTGGGGTGACTTTTAACTCCTTTTTAAAATTTTTTTAAAAGTTTATTTATTTTTGAGAAAGGGAGAGAGAGAATGCATGAGTGAGGGAGGGGGGAGAGAGAGAGGGAAGGAGGGAGAGAATCCATGCTGTCAGCAACAGGAGCCCTCTGTGGGCTTAGACCCACGAACTGTGAGATTGTGATCTGAGCCGAAATCAAGAGCCAGACGCTTAACCCGCTAAGCCACCCAGGTGCCCCTTGACTCTTTTCTTAAAAAAAAAAAAAAAAAAAAAAAAAATCCATATTTAATGAGTCAGCAAATGCTAACGATCTTACCTCCACAAGTTCCTGACATGTGCTCACGTTTCCCAAATCCTCCACACTTTCATCTTACCCTATTTCAGGTACTCGTCATCTCTTTCCTGGAACGCTGTGCCCACCTCCCGACTGGCTTTCCTGTTTCCAGTCTTTCCTCCCTCGTATCTATTCTCCATCACCGGTATGAGTCATTGATCTGCAACAACATCTTTCTGACTGTGTCACCACTGAGCCTACAAACCATCAGCAGTTCCCAATGACATGACTGTGGTATTCCTCAAATTCAGCGAACCTCAGAGATGGACCCCTGAGGGTGGGTGTTTAAATATTTATGAATATTGTTTTGAAATGATAACCTTTCAATTAAACTTTGTACCTCTTCCACAGTTTTGGATAAAATCGAGAATCAAGAAACCGGGCCAGTTTAATCCTGCCTGTCCCCACGGTTTGAATACTGCAGCATTTCTTATGCCTATGCCATAAACCACAGGTTCTTTAGCCAAGCACATGAGGCTCTCTTGGGTGGAACACATTCTCTTCTTCATTTTCGTCTCCTGCCAATCTTCAAAGGGCACATTACCCTTTTGTACTATTGCTTGTATTTCCCCTTAAACAAGCCATATTATTTCCAATGTTAGGGCCTTTGCACCTATGCTTTTTACTGGGAGTATTCTCTCCTTTCCCTTCATGTGGCTGACTTGAGCGTTCATTCTTTAACTCAGCTCACATGTCATCTCCTCCTAGAAGTCTGAGGCTGGCTCTTCTGTGTCCTCACAGCACTTCACACTCTGCACTGCTGTGTTGCCTTTATGCGTCTTCTTTCAACTAGAACAAGGCTTCTCTGAGGCCAGGGACACTGCCTCTTTCATCTTTATACTCTCGTCTGGTCCGAATGTTCTATCTCCCAGAATCGATTTATTGAAGGCCTAATTCCCAATGTGATGGTATGTGGAGGTGGGGCATTTGGGAAGTAATCAGGTTGAGATGAGGTCATGAGGGTGGGTGCCCAAGGTGAGATTAGTGCCCTTGTAAGAAAAAGGACACAGAGAGCTTGCTGTCCCCATGCACAGTGGCTGTCTACAAGGTAGGAAGCCAGTTCTCACCAGGAAGTGAATACACTGGCACCTTGATCTTAGAATTCCCAGCTTTCAGAGCCATGAAGAGTAAATGTCTATTGTTTATGCCACGCAGTCTATGGTATGCTGTATAGTAGTCTGAGCTAAGGCATACCCTCGACTCCTAGTAAGTATCTGGCACACGGTGGACACTTAAAAATACATTTTGAAGTGAACGTGAATGTCATGGTAGGAGCTGATTTTCACTGCTGAACAAAGAACACCAAGCACACGCATGTTCTGCAGATGATGCATTTAGCCACAGGAGCAATGCAGCTTCCCTGCACTTCATATTAACAGGGGGCCCCCCCAATCGGAAAGGTCTCATTGTAGTTTGCAATGACTTGTATTTAGATTAGACAAGCATTTGTGAAAGTATTCGAATAAAAATAACTTTCACATGTAAAACATTTTCAAATTTCAAAGCTTTTGCATATGTATTATCTTCACTTGATCCTTACAATAAACTTTCAAGGTTGGCAGATATTATTATGCCCCATTTGGAAAAGGAGGAAATTAAGATTTTGATGGAGTCAGATGAAATAAACCCATTTTGGAAGCCCCAAGTATGTTTCAGATATGGAATCATCTTTGTGAAACTGGCCAAGGGCAAATTTAAGTACTCTTTTGTGAGAGGTGAGGAAACAGAGTGTTGAAGGGACTGGCTCAGAGTCATAGCAGAGTGCCATCAAAATGGAGTTGAATTCTGCCCTGTGACTTAGCTTAGTTCTGATACATACATGTACAAATATGTGTACACATTAGAAAGGGAGCCTTGGTTTTAGGAGAGCAACCTGAAGAAATTTTTTCTCTTCTCTTCCATAACTGGTTTGTCACTTGTCTTTAGTACATAAAGGCACCAAGTCATAAACAGTTGGTCAAGAGAGTGGTTTGGGAACAAAATTGGAAAATTATTTGGGTTTATTTGAGATGGGAGAGTAGGGGCACCCGGGATCATATAGATACTGAACATTGAAAAATAATTTTTTCCTTTTGTCATGAAGTCACAAAATTATTAGTTTTAAGTAAAGATAAGGAGGCTAGCTCAATATATTCTACCTATAGTTTTCTGGACTTTTTGCTGATGAATGTGAAGCCCAAGAAAAGGTATATTTATTATAGTTCTGTTGTTGAATGAAAATGCTACTTCCAGTAAGGGGCTGTCTTTTCCTTCTGTTTACTTAAAATTTTATAAAGCAAAGTTGGCAAATACTCTTTTGAAGGTAGAAAAACTTCACATGTTAAGATGGTAGATAAAAACATATTATTTGTGCTTCAATTCTCTCTTGAGAGGCCAGTAATACAAACTAAATTCTGTATATACTATGAAACAACAACTGAATGCAAAGATATTTATAATCTTCCTCCTACCTACCCCTAGACATTGGTTAAATGGTTTTTGAAAGTGTGCCCTTATGTGTAAATATGTTAAAGTTTAATTTTTCTTTTTAAGGTTTATTCATTTTTCAGAGACAGAGAGAGACAGAGCGTGAGCAGGGGACGGGCAGAGAGAGGGAGACACAGAATCGAAATAGGCTCCAGGCTCCAGGTTCCGAGCTGTCTGCACAGAGCCCGACACAGGGCCAGAACTCACAGACTGCAAGATCATGACCTGAGCCAAAGTCGGATGCTTAACCGACTGAGCCACCCAGGCACCCCAATATGTTAAAGTTTAAATGTGTTTACTAATGCATCAGGATTATTGGCCAATTAATAAATTCAAATATGTGATGGGGCACTTCATGTCCTAAACAAATGAACTGCTTGACAATTACACACGTGTATCACATATTTATTCATTCAGCAAATGCTTACCAATTCCCTACTATGTGTTGGACTCCATGCCGAGAATAAGGATACAGACCTAATCGTTGCAGGCTGGCAGGGAAGACAGATTGTGCGTGATGAATGCTATGGGGAATATAGACAGCAGGCCATCCAGCCAAATGATAGCTACAAAATAAAGTGAAGGCAAGAGTAGATCTTCCTAATGCACAAAAGGTCAGGTCTTTGAAATCCATTAACCACCACTGAAATTAGTTTAAATCACCTGTGACATGTTATAACCCTTCCAGGCTGGGCTAAAGGCATGTTGGGACCTCAGAGCAGGCTCGGAGGGAGTGAGGAGAAAGTCTAATGTCAGAACTTCAGGGAGGGAGGCCAATGTTTCAACGACAGTAGCTGGAGGGCTTTGATGCACAAAGTTCATGAGAGGCTGACCTCAACATCCAGGGCTCTTTCAGGTGCTCAGTGGCTCTTCTTGCCAAGTATGAGGCAGTACCTCTTACTTTCTGAGGGGTTCTGTTTCAGTGGAAGTAGGACTCCAATCAGCTACTGGGTCTCATGGATAGGCTCTGGTGACTGACAGGAGGCTACTGGTAAGGGCTAGACAGATTATCGGGGGAGGAGCCTTAAACTGGGGTTCAGGCCAGGGCACTTGTTCCAGGAGAGAACCAAATGATGAAATGGGCACCAAAGCAGATACAGTGAATAATCAGAAGGGATTGGGTATTGGGAGCTGCTCCTTATGAGGCTCTAGGGTGTCTTGTGCTCCTTAGGTGTCAGGCTCGGTCTCTCTTTCCTCAGTGCCCTCGTCCTGCCACCACAGCTGCTCTCTCTCTCTTTCTCTCTCTCTCACCTATTGGTTTGTATTCCAATACTATCTGTGATGCCCAAATATTGAGTAAGGCTTCTTTGTACACCAAGAGCAATTAATAGCTTCTGAGTGTGGATTTGGCTTTTGTGGAGACAATATTATTTCAGTGTCAGTTCATTAGAACACAGGTGGTGCCTGGGTTTTCACTGCAAAAGGTATGATGCTTGAAATTTAAACAAATATAAACAAACAATTCAGTATTTTGATTCATTTATTATTAACTGTAATGGCTATAATTTTTTTAGCCTAAAACAAAACAAAAAAAAAGGATAGCAAAACTATAAAGAAGTCTTTAATTAGTAGATTGTATGAATTTTGTTTCCTTAGGTATCTTTACCCTTTAAAAAAATTTTTTTTAATGTTTAATGAGAGACAGGGATGTGAGTGGGGGAAGGGCAGAGAGCGAGGAGGGAGAGAATCCCAAGCAGGCTCCGCTCTGTCAGTGCGGAGCCCAATGTGGGGCTCCAACTCACCAAACCGCAAGATCATGACCTGAGTTGAAACTGAGAGTCCCAAGAGTAGGTCCTTTAAATGACTGAGCCACCCAGACACACCCCAGGCATCTTTACTCTTAACTTGTGAGAAAGAAATAGTACATATGCTTATCTAGTTACCATGTAGGATTAAGTCTTTAGAAATAGACCCAATAGATTTAAGTTTATCATTTGTTTATGTTTTTGCTCAACTTTATTTTTTTAAAACTCACATTAGAGATGGGACTTTATTTTCTGTTTGAATGTAAGTTCATCTTATATCCATGTTTCCAGGTATGCATGTATATGTGTGTGTGTGTGTGTATTTACTTATATATGCGTATTTATATATGTATTTATATGTGTGTGTGTGTGTGTGTGTGTGTGTATATATATATATATATATATATATATATACACACACATATTTAAAAGTGGATCTACACAGCACATGCTTTAACTCGACCACTTACCACTTGGGCAAGTGATTTTAGCCAAGTCCCTTACCTTCATTGGGCCTCAGTTTCTATGTGTAAAAACATAAGATAATAGCACCAACCTAAGGGGACCATGATTTAGAGCAAATGACATAGTGGGATCCAAGTGTGTGTTAATTATAAAGTGCTAAAGCAGGTGCTTGGTATTTATATTCAGATGCAGGTTATGCCCACATCATTTATATTAAAATATGAATGTGTTCAAAAGCTCAACCACTTCCTGAGGCAAGAAATGTGAAATGGCAATGACTAAAAGGGTCAGTGAAACTCTTGGCTTCTAACCAATCCTGTACAAAATCTTTCCTAACCACATATTTTAAAAGATGAGGAAAGATAAAGGAATGAGAACTGCCCTTTTTCTCTAACCCTTAAAATATTTTTTTCTTCCCAAGAAACTGAGCTATAAGAAGCTTGAGGCCTAACTCCAAACTGAAGGTGGTGGTCATGCAAAGGACTGCTTAGAATGTTGTATTTATGAAAGTGAGGTGCCGTGAATATGTACTCGTATCAGACAGAGGTGGACATGATCAGAACAAGCTTGTTCACAGAGCCCTTCTCTCTCCTTGGCCATGAGTAACAAAAATCTGACATCTGGATGTGAAATGCTTCCTTGAACAAAAGTTGAAATGCATGTGTGTGTGTGTGTGTGTGTGTGTGTGTGTGTGTGTTCAATACGTAAAGGAAGAATGAAATTGAGACACCAAACCCTTTCATTGACTCGAGTTTAGGACCAGATTTTAATAACACAGCTGTCCAGATGTGAGACACTAATGAGAACATAAGGAATTCCTGGATAGAAAAGGGATGGTTGGCCCAATGGCCTGTCTCCTTCAAGTTTATTGCAACACACCTCTCTGTGTTGTCAGCATATCTTCCAACCCCCTTGCCTACATAAACATGTCCAGCTGTCTCTTAAACTCATTTTTACTTTATGTTTCACTCAATGGACTTATTTGGTAATTTGCAGTGTTTTCCATATGCTGGTAGATCTTTGGATGAAGTGGTCCTACATTATCCCTACTTCTTAATTAATTACATGAAATATTTCAGTGACGAAATATAGCAGATACCATTGGAAATTTGGAAGAAATCAAATATACCTACAATGAATTTAGAAAGAAACAAATATAATTTTGCTATATAATTTCATTTTTCTTAAAGATGTGAAGATGTAAGTGGAGAGTGACAAACGTGGGTAAATATAAAAACTTTCTTTCACTGTATTAGTTTCATTAACAAATTTCTTAGCAAGAAGAAAATGCTAAGCTCAGCTGATAAAATAAAGAAAAGGATTTGATGTTTTATTTTCATTGGGGTAAAGCCATATTCCAGATAATATTTTACTTCCTTAATTATATTAATATTTCAGGCTAACATAAACTTCAGCTGAATTATTCAAAAAGTAAAATCAGTTCTCTGATTCAGTATAGAAACAATTTTACATTAAAACCCTTTTCTCAAAATTTTCCAATTTCCTGAGGACCAGTGGGCTTGGGGTAAATTCTTAGGTTGACCATGGGTCCTTCTGATTGGAAAATACACCTGAAAATTTCCTTTAAGGTTTGATGGGAGCTCACAGAAGTACAAAAGGATGCTGAGGGAAATTAATGAATAATTAGTATATCATTTAGCTGAATATTTCGCATTCTCATTTTTAAATGGCATGATTTTAAAATTATTTCAATACATGTGTGTTGATTTGATGTGTGTGTAACATCAAATGTTATGATTAAGTGCCAGTTGTAGTCTTTTATTGACAAATACTTGGGGTGACCAACTTGTCTAGACTCACCCTGGCATTTCCTGGTTTTAGCCTGAAAGTCCCACTTGCTGTGAAATCCTCCAGCTTCTGGCAAACAGGTACTTCACAAACACATATGGGGGAAAAAATCTGCCACTAAGATTTGCTTGGCTTTGGTCTGTATACTCTTCAGACTCTGGGAACCCAAAAAGCAAAGTGTTACGTCAGCATTAAGGATTTTACTCTCTTGTTATAACAGCCTGTGTTAGGGTGTCAGCGCCTTGGTGACTAGGACGAAAGACGATCCATGTGATTTTTTTTTTCTTTTAAGCTGTTTCTAAGCTCAGATGCATGATGTTTTCTTTAAGAAAAGAGAGAGAGCGGAAAGCTAGAAAATGTTTAAAAATCAAACCTATTTTCTTCCAAACTTTTCACCCCCAACTTCCTTGCTCTCTGGACACACTGTAACATACATCCTAAATCTAGCACCTTGAACAACCTCCAAAATCTCTGAAGCATAGCAATAGCCTATTGTCCAAATTATGGTAAGGAAAAAAATTATCTACATTGAGTGATTTTAATCTGACTTATGTGCCTCACAGCTAAAGGGATTCTGTGAGTATTTTGCTACTTTTAAATTTGTGGACAGTGACTTCTGAACTTTCTCAAGGAGGAGGTCCAACAAAAGAGCATGCCTGAATCTACTTCTTAATGATTTTTAGCTTCAATGAAACCGTTTACAGGATTCCTCTGCCTAACAACTGCTCTGCCAAGCATTGTATAAAATAGCATTCTGCATGGTTAGATGATCCCATGGAAGGTGACCAAAAGATTTTAAATAGAGAGGAATGTAACCAGCCACTCATCCGAATTTGTGCATTTTTCATGTGTGTGCTGTGTCTCTGTGGAAGCGCCTTGTTCAGTGCTCGTGCGTGTGTGTGCATGCGTGTATAAACACGTAGCATTTAGCTACAGAACAGAATGTGTCACAAATTTCTTTCCTGGTCACCATGCTGCATGACTGATCCATTTCATGTGATGTGTTTAGTATGGTTCATTGCCCACTGGTCTTATTATTTAACAATTTGCATTAAATTGAATTTTCTATTTACAGGTGTAAATGGAAATTTTGGCTTCTGAGAATTTATTATTTGCTGGCCAGAATGTTCTTGGTTGACTTAGCTCTGCCAATACTGGATTGCAGATACCTGGAATAAAGTTTGGGATATTTAATTAGAATATCATCATAAAAGAACTTGTTATTTTTATGGCTAAGCTTGAGCTACCGAGGCCAGATCAGTATCATTAGTCTAGGAGACATTTACCATCACTCTCTAGAGGTTTTTAAAAAACCATGTGTATTTCTTGATGGATCAGGGGAAGTTAAATTAGTGATAATGTGTATAAATTACTCAAAAGTTCAAAAAGCTTGAAACCTTTATCATCTGATATAACATTTTGTTGATAACTGGACATTTCTCACTTTAAACTCTTGGCTTCCCACAGATTCAAGGAGCTAATACTTATTGACTGCATACTGTTTGCCAGACTCTGACTCCATGCTTTACCTATCTTGTTTCATTAAACCCTGAAAGCATCTCGTGAGGTGAGCACTATGTTTATTACCATTTTACAGGAAACGGATGCTTAAGAAAGATCACAAGCTTGCCTGTACACATGCCCAGTGAATGGCAGGGTCACTCTGAAGCCTGCTTTCCAGGCCTCTGATGGGTGCAACTCCTCCATATCCATAGTGATCTATGAGATCACTATGTCTCCTTGTTCTCTGGCCCCCTTTCCCATGTCCTGGCTCCCACTTGTCCTCTCAGTGCTGCAGAAGACACTAGCTCCATTCTCTGTCTTGGGCTTTGGACGAGTGGTTCCATTCTTACCCTCTGTGCCTGCCATACTCTTAGTTTTGTGAAGTTTTTGTTTTCAGCTCTAGCATTGGAATGGTCACCAACGTCACTATCTCTACTGGATCTAGCAGAAGTCTGGCCAAACTCCTAGGACATTGTGTGTATGTGTGTGTGTTTTCATATTTTTATTTTTAGTTTCCTTCTCTTTCTTTTTAAAAACAGATTGACATATAATACACATACCATATAACTGATCCATTTAAGCCCTCAATTCAGCAGTTTTGGTATAGTCACAGATACATACAACCATCACCAGCGTCAGTTTTAGAATATTTTTGTCTCCACAAAGAGAAACACTATACCCTTTAGGTCTTACTCCCTCCCTTGATTTCTCCATCTCCCTCAGCCCTAATCGACCACTAATCTACTTTCCATCTCTGGGGATTTGCCTATTCCGGACATTTTATGTAAATGGAATCACATAATACATGGTCTTGTGTAACTGGCTTCTTTCGCTTAACATAATGTTTCAAAGATCCTACATACTGTAGCATGTATCAATGCTTCATTCCTTACTCTGACTGAATAGTACTCCATTGTGTATATCACCTTGTATTTTTCTGCTTGGGTTGTTTCCACGCTTTGGTAATTGTGAATAGTGCTGCTGTGAACTTTCATGTACCAGTATCTGTTTGAAAATCTCCTTTCAATTCTTTGGGGGTATATACCTAGGGATGAAATTGCTGGGTCTTGAGTCTATGTTGCACTGTAAAAATTATTTTATTTTATTTTAATTTTTTTAAGTGTACTTATTTATTTTGAGAGAGAGTGAGGGGGGAGGGGCATGTAGAGAGAGAGGGAGAGAGAGAACCCCAAGCAGACTCCACACTATCAGCGCAGAGCCTGATGCGGGGCTTGGACCCACAAACCGCAAGATCACTACCTGAGCCAAAACCAAGAGTTGGATGCTTAACTGACTGAACCACCTGGGCACCCCTGTTTTTTTTTTTTTTTTTTTAATTTGAGAGAGAGAGAGAACATGAGTGGGGGAGAGGGGCTGAGAGAAAGAATCCCAAGCAGGCTCCCCAAGGAGCCTGATGCAAGGCTCAATTCCATGACCCTGGGACCACAACCCAAGCTGAAATCAAGAGCCGATGCTCAACTGACTGAGCTACCCAGATGCCCCTATGTTACACTTTTTGAGGAACCACTAAACTGTTTGCCACAGCAGCTGTGGAATTTTATATTCCTGTGAACAATGTAAAATGGTTCCAATTTCTCCACAAACTTGCTATTTTATGTTGTTTTTCTTGTTTTTGTCAGTGGTGGTGTTGTTTTTTTTTTTGTTTGTTTGCTTTTGTTTTTTTGATTGTAGCCATTCTAGTGGGTGTTAAGTGGCCTAATATTTAAGATCTTTTAGAGACTTTTCAAGAAAGCTTTATACTTTTGTGTTCTCAAGATTGGTTTATAACTCCCGTAAGTTATTTGTCATCATATCCTATAATCTCTCTCTCTCTCTTTCTTTCTCTGCCTCTTTATCCGTTTCTTAAAACCAGAATGGACAGTCTTGTTCCTTTTGTATTTTTCCTGGTCTCAGAACATGCTTGTGCTGGAGTGAATAAAGGCATGGGGTGACTTGTGAGGACAAAGAGTGCTGGGAATCAGCATTTCTGTGTAATCCCTTCCATTGTGCCAGACACTGTTGTAGCACCAACATGTCTTATCTTATTCAATTTTCACAAGAATGGTAAGAACAAGGTGTTAATTTCGCAGAAGAAGAAACAGACCAGAGACAATCTCTTGTCACCCACCTGAGCAGAGCTTGACTTCAGACCCAACCCTCTCTGAATCCAGGACCTGTGTTAATTTCAGGACAATGTGCCACAAGAGAAAAAAAAAAAAGACATGAGAAGGACCATTACTACTCTTATTCTTGTTACTGGGACTACCTCCTCGTATTGGATGCCTCCTGGTGCCATACACCATGACAGCTAAATTTTGGATACCATCAAATCTAATCACTTTAAGAATCCAGTGATTCAGATGTTATTATTATTTGAGAGAATGAAACAGTCACTGAGAAGTTAAGTAACTGCCCAAGAACAAACAGCAAGTAAACCATGAGCTCAAAACTGGGTTGGCTTCATTGCAAAGTGTGGGTACTTCTGTCAATGTAGGAAAACGCATTTAAGATCTGGAAGTTTCACCTGGAAACCTGAGAGTTGTGAGATAAGTCAGGAAATCAGGCAACCAGACTGCTCAATAATTTTTCCAGATAATTTTTCCAAGTACTTTTGTTTTCTTATTTGCTTCCAGTCATGATTTTGGTGGTGTAGATATTCCACTAAATCTACGTATTATGAAAAAGTACTCCATGATCCTAAAAAAGAATGTTCTGCTTATTGGCTTATTCCCTATTATGTTTTAAAGCATCTTACCTATATAATACATGTAAAATATACTACATCTGATCAAACCATTTTTTTTTTTTTAGATTATAGTAGTAATTTGGCTACTCTTGCTTTTAACAATTTGAGCATTCATTCAATATTTATTCCACATAGCCATTTTTTCTTTTACTGTGTAAATCCTACCTGGAGATCTACGAAATACTGGTAAGAGTCTATGGTAAAGATAAATAAGGAATATTATAACTAGCATAGAAGATTTTAAAACTATACTCTGATTTTATACTAATTTGTAGTCTCTGATTTAAGAGGATTATCCTAGATCACTACTAAGCTGTTAAATGTCGGGAAACCTCTGCATGGCAGTATTTTGGGGCCAGGTGTAAGTGGAAAAGAAGAGGCCTCAGATGACTTTAAGTAATTTTAATCAATATGTTTTCTCATTCCCGGTATCCTATTTTGATGTTTCACTCATTCTTCTTGTACCATGCTCTTCATTGCTCTTCATGCCTTTGTCAAGGATTTTTTTTTTAAACAGAGACCTAGGTTACCATTTGGCATATGTCTCCCTTGTCAGTGACATCTTGAAAATTAAAAAAAAATAATACCTCCCTCACATGCATCCATTCAGGTTGACTGCCTGTAACCAACTGCGCCATGCTTCAAAATGTGTCACCTTATTAAATTCTGCAAATTGTTCTGAACATTGTCTCTATAAATGTTTTGGAAGGGCTTTACTGTCAGGTCAGCTTTCTAAGGGCTAGAAATATGTCAAACCTGGCAGCCTTACCTTTATTTAAGAGCCAAAATACAAATAAGTAGATTACAAAGCAATCAATCAATACAGCATTGCAGGATGTTATGGTTGGCATTGACCTCGGAGTTCGGCACCCTCATTTTACAGATGAATAAACTCATCCATAAACTCTGCAGGAGATGGGGTTCGGCCTTGATTCAGTTACAACTAGCTAACCTTGGACATGCTGCTGTGCCTCAGTTTCCTCATGTGACAGGGAGGAGCTTTCCTTTTGTTAGGTAATCCCTCAGGCATTTTCCTACTTCCAGTTTCTGTGTGTCATGACAAAATGGATTGTATTGATGCATTTCTAGTCCTTAAAAAAGTTTCTTAACTCACACAGAATAACTCTTCTAATCTTTTATGGGGCCTCCTTATATATTCTCTAAAAGTTGGACACATGAGCAATTTATAGTTATTGGGAAAATCGTAACTTTTATTCACTGTCAAAAGAATAAACAGACGAAGATCTTTTCCCTGTTCTGAGCATTTCTTCACTTTTTTCCCTCCCTGGTTTGTTGTTGTAGGGTTGCTTGGGGATATTAGGTTACTGACCTTTGTTTTTCTTTCTACAAGAAGCTTTCACTAAAGTATTTTTTGGGGGGGTGTCGTATAAGAAACAATGACTCTCACATGCAAGTAATTAAATGGATGTAAGGCAAGAAAAAAAGTGGCACAAATTTGAATTGATGAATTTTCTTTCTGGAAACTCATGGAGCCTAGTCTGAAAGCTGTGTGCAAGCATGCACGGGCTTTCTGAGAATATTTCCTCTCTTCTGATACACTGAAGTCTCTGGGTGAGTTTAGTTCCCCTGTAAGGGCTGAGCAGGCAAGTTTGGCAAACAATCTAATCTGATATGATGCATGCTTTTCTACTCAACTGTAAAAATCTATTTCATTCAGATATCACCTGCTATTCTTATGGCAAGTCTTTGGAATAGAGATCCTAAATGTGTCAAAAATATGTAATGCATTTATGATAGAAATAAATAGAGACGAGGGTGACTTCAGCTTCCTTTCACATGTGCTGGCCAGCACTTGCAGAATTCAAAGTAGGTTATGTTAGCCTTCCCACTTTCAATGCCTTTATGGATGTGGTGTTTATATACCCTAGATTTTCCAGGGCAGCCCTGGGTTGTAAATATTCTGTCCTGTTGTTCCCATAAGTACAATCATACTTGTCAAGCCATGTGTCATGAGTTTCGGTTTGGAAAATATGGGCGCTGTATGTCCATCAGAGCCTGTTGCTCTGGCCTGATGCCTGATGCTGCTGCTCCACTGTGCCCTACCCCTAGCCTACTTCCCGTACTCGTCAAAGGCTTGTTTCAGTTTTAGTCCACTTGCTCTCTCTGCCTCATGTCTAGGGGACAATGTGAACAGTAAACTAATCTGTGTTAATGGGCAAGCTGGGGAAAATCAGCAGGAGAGGATCTGCCTGGATCCTCACATCCCAGAATGTTCTGTCTCCATCCAGGTAGCTTAAGGGGCACTTTGGAAATTGTGCCTTCACTTCATTTATCTCTAAGACAAAGTTGTTCTGCGGGTGGTTGGTGGGGACAGATACCTTTTTTTTTTAAATGTTTATTTATTTTGAGAAAGATAGAGAGCATGAACAGGGGAGGGGCAGAGAGAGAGAGAGAGAGAGAGAGAGAGAGAATCCCAAGCAGACTCCAAGCTCAATGGGGAGCCCAATTGAGAGCCCTAGGCGGGGCTCCATCTCACAACCGTGAGATCATGACCTGAGCCGAAATCAAGTGTTGGACACTTAACCAACTGAGCCACCCAGGTGCCCTGGCAGGGCCAGATTTCTTTCTTTTTTTTTTTTTTTATGTTTATTCATTTTTGAAAGACAGAGACAGAGCACAAGCAGGGGTGGGGTGGTGAGAAAGGGGGACACAGAATCTAAAGCAGGCTCCAGGCTCTGAGCTGTCAGCACCAGAGCCCGACGTGGGGCTTGAACTCATGAACCTCGAGATCACGACCTGAGCCGAAGTCGGTTGCTCAACCGACTGAGCCACCCAGGCACCCCAGGACAGATTTCTTAAAGAGGCAAGAGCTCCCATGTTTCACTGCAAAGATGGCTTCCACCCTGTTAATATCTTTGGCTGGCTTTGCATATGTGTCCCAGATACGATTAAATCTCTGTAACAGTAGGAGAGGAATAAAAGGCCAGTGTGCCAACTTTACTTTTCTGCCCACAATAATTTCTTCTGGTATGTGTACACTGCTCAAATGCTCTTTTTACAAAGTTGGGAAGCAAAATTGTTTTATGACAATATTTGCTGAGACAGCAAGATAAATCTATGCCTCTCCATTGTTAAATCCCTGACCCTCATCGAACCCTGACTTAAAAAAAAATATTCTTTAATGAGGAGGCTCAGTTTAACATTTGTATAAAGATGTTTAGGATTATTTGAAACATTTTGTAGATTTCAAGTTCATTGCCTGCCATTTTCCTTTTAACCTAACCTTGTTATTTCTGTTTATTTTATGTGGTTTTATTATGTAAACATATAAAGATTTCTACTAACTGTCCAAACAGCTTGCTTTTAAAATCTCTACTTAACCACTTTTATTTGTATCACATTTTTTTTTCTTGTCTTGGTTTAGTACTTAACTGTGATAAATTTCAAATGAATCTCCTTTAACTCTTTAAAAAATAACTTCTCATTCCTCTGTGTTAAGCAGTTTACCTTTTAGAAATTCAATCAGCATTCCTTTTGGCAGTTTGCATTATCTTAAAAAGCAGCATTAGTACCTTGACTTTTCAGTGCTGGGAGCATTTGCTGAACCAGATGCTTTCAATATCATCTATTATTTTTAATCATGCATGGTTAAGTCTCAAGAACAGTCTCTTGAGATTGTTGACTACTTAGGAAACTAGAAGAGCAAACAAGTACATCGTATCTTTAGAAACAGGATACAAATTTAGCTTCATTATTATCCTAATCAATATCTGAGTAATTAAGCTGCCTTATTATCAAATTCAAGCTTTCCTTACAGTCTATTATCAGTTTGTCTTTCCTCTTCCTTTATGTCTATATTCAGCTAATTTAATGCTAACATTGTAGAATCACCTGGTCTCTTCTGTTCCCTGTAATCTTCTGATAATTATATTTAACTGAGGGATCAGTATGTTCCACACATATTAACGTCTAAAATCTTAACAATAAATCCGAGAGATTTGTATTATTATCCCCATTTTATAGATGGGAACATAAGTTTTGAGTGGGTAAATCATGTTTTTCCGGCTCACAAC
The DNA here is from genome assembly GCF_018350215.1 of Panthera leo. Classification (NCBI taxonomy): domain Eukaryota; kingdom Metazoa; phylum Chordata; class Mammalia; order Carnivora; family Felidae; genus Panthera; species Panthera leo. The sequence continues at coordinate 134,707,374 of NC_056686.1, forward strand.
CAGTACGAATGAGGCTTAAATTCAAACCAAAGTCTGTCTAACTTAAAAACCCCCGCTTCTAACCACTGTGCTATAGTACTTCCTGTTAATGAAGGATAAAGGTGTCTGTTATGTAAATCAACATAGTCATTGACGATGGACTTCCTTCTTTAATCCTGTAATATGCGTATATGAAAGCATTTATTAATCTTGTCTGCTTTTCCTTTTTTATTTGAAAAATGCCAAAAAGTATATCATACATTCATAAAAATCATATAAAATTGGAAACAAAAGACTTCCCCGTCCCTCTAAGGTTGCACAACAACCTTACACTCTTTAGTGCGTGTACTTTCAAAGTTCTGCTAGGCGTATCTAGACATGACTCAATAGACATTTCCTTTTAAATTTTAAAGTCTTAAGGTTTATTACCAAAATTACTGTATCTTATCACTTTTTGCTTGCATAGGGAACATATAAAACTTTATTCCTCTGGAAAACGACTGCAAAGTATCTTTTCTTTTTTTTCTTTTTTTTTTTTTTGGTAAGGGCTTTGAGAGTCAGAGTCTAAGCTGTGTATCAGTGAGACAAATAGCTTTAAAATATTGATTTTCCTTTTTTTTCCTCCTGATATTTGTCCATCATTAGACTGTAGGAAGAGAAGTTTGGCCAAACACTTAATATTTCATAGTATTTTTTCTCTAAGTGGATGGTTGGAGATTTTTACAAATCCTTTCCTCTTTTAGATCAGAAACGTCTTTTACCAAGAGACATTTAACATAGACTTTTTAGGGCTTCCCTCCTCTACTAAAAAACGGGGGTATTTTCATCTTGAACGAGTGAGGGAGGCAAGGATGAAAAGGCTAACAGAGAGGCAGTCATCACCGCAGAAGTCACAGGAGCACGTCTTCGGCCCCTTCGGAGTTGGTCTTAGATAAAAGTGCCTAGAAGGCAGAACTTGCCTTCGTTCTTTCGTTCATCAGGGCATTCTCCCTTCCTCCTGTGGGCTCCAACTAAAGGCTATACATCTGCTTTATTGCTGCTTACATGCAGGGCTTTTGCTTTCATATCTGTTTTTATTTGCTGGATGCTAAACCATGCAAGCCAGGTATTCTGTCTTTCTATTTCTATCCCAGTGCCTATTTAGTGCTGAATAAATGGATGTAAGATGAAGACCAACTCACACGTGGATGATTGAATAATGACAATGCCTGCTGTTTGGGACCCTGAGAGTAAACGACAGGGATTTGCAGTAAGGTATCAATGTCAGCGTTGAGAGGCAGAGTGTGCTACTGAACACAGTGTAGGTGTGGACTCATTTATCTCACAAACCCTCCACTTGCTAGAAATGTGTTCTTTTCTGAGGTTCGAGGTTTGGGCCTTAGCTGTCCCACCTGTAACATGGACATAATATCACTCATGGCCTGTGTTGCTGTCAAGATTCAATGATAAAATGTTGTAACAGGCTTGGCCCTGATCTTCAGGCTACAGACTTTGTCTGTCTGTCTATCTATCTAATTTATTTCAATGTTTAAAAACATTTACTTGTGACAAAATACACATCACGTAAAATTTACCATCTTAACCAGTTTTAAGTATACAGTTCAGGAGCATTAAGTATATTCATGTTGTTGTGCAAGTGATCTGTGGATCTCTTTTCTTCTTGCAAAACTGAAACTCTGTACCCATTAAACTACAACTTCCTATTCTCCCCCACCCCCAGCCCTGGGAACTACCATTCTACTTTCTGTCTTTATGAATTTGACTAATCAAGGCACTTCGCATAACAGTATTTGTCGTCTTGTAAGCGGCCTATTTCACGTAGCAGAACGTCCTCTAGGTTCATCCATGTTGTAGCATCTGTCAAATTTCATTCCTTTTTAAGGTTGAACAGTATTCCATTGTACATTTGCTTACACACTCTCATTAACTGATCCTTGGGTTGCGCCCACCGTTTGGCCATTATGAAATAATGCTGCTGTATCATGGGTGTACCAATATCTCTTCGAGACTCTCCTTCCAGTTCTTTTGGGTATATACCCCAAAGTAGAATTGCTGGATTCTGTGGTAAATCTGTTTTTAACATTCTGAGGAACTGACACACTGTTTCGTGTAGTGGCCACACCATTTAATATCCCCACCCACAGGGCATGGGGGCTCCAATGTCTCCACGTCCTCACCAACGCTTGTTACTTTCTGTTTTGCAGCGCGTCTATCCTGATGGGTGTGAGGTAGTATCTCAACCAACTTTTAAACCTTCAGACAAATTCCCATGTTTTGCCTACTAACCCCCAGAAATAAAATATTGATTATAAAAACAAGTTCGGAATACCATGTAGGCAAAATTAGGGAATGTTGACCGCAGAGCAAGATGTTCCAATGCTTATTAGTTGGTTTGCCCTCAATTATCTAGATGTGAATCTATAATTGTTCTTACAACAGATTTTATGTTCACTGAATCTGTTTAGGGAAAAAGTGTGGTTAAGTGAATTCTGACCTGACTTGTTATAAAGAGTATAGAGAAAGCTCCTTCCTTTCCTTGAATGGTACTATTTTGATTCCTCATGTTTTGCTTATTGAAAAGGGCTTGTTATTCTTACTAAGTGATTTAAGATTTTTTAGACATCACTGTTATGTTTAGACCAATGAGACAAAAGCATGTGAAAGATTTACAACTTTACTGTTAGTTTTATGTGCCGGAGGGAAGGTGGCCATATAGATGCTACCTTAAAGAAGGAGTCTATTTTCTCCTATTGAATCAGACCTGGGGCTTGTTGGTCACTGCAGTGAGCCTGCTCGTGAGTAAATGTGGGTGCATTTTAGTGCACTGTAATGTGATTTTTAAACTTGTTCAAACAATGAATTCACTGCTGTCATCACATCTCTTCCGATTTTCAAATGCCAACTTGACACCGTCGTTCTCATTAATAATTAAAAAAAAGTTTTGCCCCTCAAGTTTCTATTATAAGGGATGTATTCTTGAAGTTATGGTTACATTAAAATTCTTACTACAAATGAAGCCAGCTAAAAATGTTTACCAACTTGAATTGAGCTCATCATGTTTTGTTTGCTGAATAGTGTTTTGTGATTTTACCAACATAAGAATGAGTCTCCAAACTATTTTTAAAAGTGGAGCTTTTACTCTAAAGAAGTGCTTGCCTCATTTTCTTCATGCTACTCCAAACAAGATGTTGTTTATTACTTTGAAACACTATATGTAAACCCCAGGAATATGTTAAATATGATTGAAGTCTTGGCTGTCTTTAACAAATTGAAGTTTCCAGAAATTTAGCTGTGTTTAAAAACCAAAGCCATGTTTTCAGGAAAGATTTCTATTTCCAAATATGTGGTTGCCCAAACCTTTTATATTTTCATGTCAAATTCAGCTGCCAAATAACACACACTGTACCTTAGCTATAATAGAAAAACACACATAGACGAGATTTTAAAAAGCACTGCAAGAACTATGATCATATTTCTCGAACTTCTGCTATTCCTATGCATATAAGTGTGTCTTCGAGTGAGCTCTATAAGGCGCCGGTCACTTATACTGGGGCAAAGTGACACGCACGACATGAGATTGGCACTGTGTAACAGCTGATCTGGGAAAATACAGGAATTTCTAGCCAGACCAAAATATGAGGTCAAGGAAGTCGCTTTTATAATAATAGTGGTTATCTGTTTAATGTGTGATCTGGCAGTGATATGATGTTGACCATAGGCAATTATGCATATTTCTAAACGGGTTGTATGCAAGCCCAGAGTAAGAGAAATCCCCCGGTTTGTGATAAAAGGGTATTTATTGCCCTTTTATTTCCTTCGTATGCTTTACTTAATCATTTATAAAAGACAAATTAATAGTGAGTACCGATTTCATTTTGTGTTTTATTCTGTAGTCATTCCTACACATTTGGGATATGTATTAATATGTGCTCTTAATAGTTTTGGCACAAGTTCAATGTCAACGAATGAGTGATGTACACATTTTACAGTCCTTCTTAAGGGATAATAATGTTGTTCAGTGACAGTGTGTCTTGATTTCTTCGGGGGCAGCGTACGCAGATATGAGTCATATGGGATAGAGACCTATTAGTTATTTTTTCTCAGCTTGTGCAATGAGGCAAAATTTTTGTTTCATTTTAGTGCAGTTTTTTTTAGAATGGTATTATCAGGATTCGTGTGTAGATTAATGCCTAAGAAACTGGTTGGTCGCTTGGGACTCTATTTTCCTTTATCCTTTCAATGTGACTGAAAAGTTATATTCTATATTTTCATATCAATGACAATGTGATGACACGGCAAAGGAGTTACATTGGCTTGTTGCACACATCAAATCTAATCTTCTTTGTGGAAAAATATGTTTATTTTGAGCAAGAAAAAAGAAATTTGAGTGTTTCAAGTATCAGGAAACCTATGTTGGAAAGGATAGTGATTGGCTGTTGTTTACCTACTCCATGGGCTGAACAAGGAGAAATGGGGTTGAATTTTAGTAAAACAGGTTTAAATTAGCCATGCGAAGCACTTACAGAAGACACCACGATACGATGGGTTGCAATTGCTGCCTTCTTTATTCCCAGGGACTCCGTCTGCCGTACTCACCAGGGCTCAGCATGGTATCTGGCACAGAAGAGGGGCTCAACCGATATTAAATGAATAAAGAGAAAGAATGGATTAGGGAAGATGCTCATAAAAGGCAGAGCATTTGTGCCCAATGTAAGGTATTAATTTTAAGGTTTAATAGTGTCATTATTTTAGGAACCTCTACAAAGAAATCAGAATTGTAAATATTGAAAAATCTCCCCAGAATTTTAAATTTGAACAATACACCATGTTTACCTACACAGTTTCCGATTTTCCCTTTAGAGTAGCACAGTATACTGGGGGCGTCTGGGTGGCTCATCAGTGAAGTGTCTGATTTCAGCTCAAGTCATGATCTCAATGTTTGGTTCATGAGTTCGAGCCCCTGGTCATGTCTCCCTCTGCCCCTTCCCCCGCTTACACTCTTCCTCTTTCTCTCTCTCTCTCTAAAATAAATAAACATTTTAAAAAGTAGCACAGTGTAAAGGATGTGGGGCTATTGGTTGGGAGTGGTGGGCTGGGAGACTTCTGGCCCCAGAACAGTTCAGTAGAGGTGGGGAGGCTGGGCTATTAGCTGTAATGTTGCCTTCAAGAAGCCCAAGACTGAATATGAGATGTTAGGGGGTATATGTTTTGTCCATTTATTTCTAAAGGCTTTTTCCAGAGTAATTTTCTTTTTTTTTTTTTTTTTGTGGGTGAGGGGGAATGTGGTCAGTTATATATTATATCAAGCTTCTAATGTCAAGCTGAACCTCAACAAAAGATTTTATTTGAAAGATGTGAAAAAAGAAAAGCTTCAAATAAGGAGCTAAGTGTAGCCACTAGACCTCGAGGAGTTCTGAAAGCTCAAAGAAGGTATCCCATCTGGGTGTGGACTGCTTGCTAGAAGACTGGCTGGCCAGTGCCAGACTATCAGCAGAGAAGACCAGACAGTACCACACAGTGACCAACCCTTGGGCTGGGTGTTTGGTGGTTCAGTCCACGAGGACTCCTATGCTAGATCTCTGGTGGAGATGACATCGGGGGCTGTTGTGGGTGGGCCTAATTCATAATAAACTGAAGGCACTCCAGAGTTTCCAAGTTTTACAGACCTGGGGAAATATTTAAGGCCTGATCACAAAATACTGGTTGCATATTAGAAGTACGGAGGCCAGGTTAATAACTAAGCAAAATGCAATATTGTGTCAGCTTCATTCATTTTCAAAAAGAGTATCATAAAAATGTCACTGTATTTGAAAACAGTTTTTAAGTTAAATCGCAAACATTCCTCTACGTGCTTGCTGATCACTTAGAAATCGTAGCTGGTTATAAGTTAGGCATGTTACCCAAGGCCTAAAATTTCAAAAACAAAATTGTAAAAATCCTTTCAAAAATTTTACAGCGAAATGATTCTATTTAATATGGGATATGGGTACATTTTAATCTGCTTGATATCATTGATCAGGTGCATAGGGTCTGCAGGGCATTTAAAGGGCCTCAAATCTGAGAGACTAGGTGGGAAAAAGTAAGAGGTTAGGTGTATTTTAAAAGGCACTACAAGAACATTACATAGATGCCTAGCTTTCTTTATAAAGTATTATTTCTTTATAAAGTCTTTTCTTTTTTATTGAAGTGTAATTGACATGCAATATCATATTAGTTTTATGTATACAACACAATGATTCAACTTTTGTATACACGGTGAACTGATCACTGCAATGTCTAGTCACATCTGTCACCATACAAGTTAACGCCACCGAATGTATTCCGCTTCTGTACGTTACCTCCCCATGACTTACTTATTTTATAACTAGAAGTTTATACCTCTTGATCCCCATTACCCATTCCCCCATCTACCTGCTCTCAGGCAACCACCACTCTGTTCTCTGGGCCAATGAGTCTGGATTTGGTTTTGTTTTGTTTGTTAGATTCCACGTAAATGAGTATTTGTCTTTCTCTGTTTGACTTATTTCACTTATTAAATGCCTTCAAGATCTACTATGTTGTTGCAAGTGGCGAGATTTCATTCCTATTTACAGCTAATTAGTATTCCATTGTAAATTTTTACTCTTCTTTATCCATTTATCCGTCAATGGACTTTTAGGTGATTTCCATATCTTGTCTATTGCAAATAATATTGCAGTGAACATAGGATGAATATATCTTTCCAAATTAGTGTCTTTGTTTTCTTCAGATAGATACCCAGTAATGGAATTGGTGAATCATATGGTAACTCTATTTTTAATTTTTTAAGGAACCTCTATATTGTTTTCCATGGTGGCCATACCAGCTTACATTCCCACCAATAGTGCACATGGATTCCCTTTTCTCTGCATCCTCAACAACACTTGTTATTTCTGTCTTTTTGATACTTGCCATTCTGATGGGTATAAAATGATATCTCATTGTGGCTTTTGATTTGCATTTCCCTGATGATTAGTGATATTGAACATCTAATTATGTGCTTCTTAGTCATCTGTATATCTTCACTAGAAAAATGTCTGTTAGATCATCTGCCCATTTTTTAATCAGATTTGTTGTTGTTGTTGTTGAGTTGTAGTTCTTTGCATATTCTGGATATCAACCCCTTATCAGATTGGCAAATATCTTCTCCAGTTTAGTAGGTTGCCTTCCACTTTGTTTGTGGCTTCCTTAGCTATGCAGAAGCCTTTTCTTTGTTTTTCTTTTTCTTTTTCTTTTCTTTTCTTTTCTTTTCTTTTCTTTTCTTTTCTTTTCTTTTCTTTCTTTTCTTTTCTTTTCTTTTTTCTTTTTTTTTTTTTTTTACAAGAGAACAAATCTATACCTTTATTTACTTTTCAGTAAGTTTAAATCCTTGAGGGGTACAGCATCACATGGATTCTGTGGCCAATGGTTTTAGCAGGAAGGTTGCTTTGGAATTTGGCAAATCATGCCACTGTTTCCGTGAGCATGAGTTACTTTTCCGCAGATTACTCTGGTTTTGTTCAGTTTGCCACCGGGAGTCACTGTGTTGTTCTTTGCTTTCTACACATAAGCACATTTCTTGGCCTAGGTGGAATTCAGTTTCATCTCAAGCATAAACACCTTCAGTTTTGAGAAGGGCTGTGTTCTCCCTCTGGTTCTAGAGAACCCACTTATAGCCAGCAAATATGGCCTTGGACGACAGCCTTCCAGACATATTTGTCATTTTAGGAGTCCTGTCAAAAAGAGTATCAGGAGAATCTTGGAGTCTATGGAGGCTACTTTTCCCACAGGCCTCTACAGGCTCCAAGATGGCAGAAAGAGCTATGCAGAAGCTTTTTAGTTTGATGTGATCCCATTTATTTTTGTTTTTGTTTCCCTTGCCTTTGGAGTCAGAGTCAAAAAACTATCACCACAACCAATATCAAGGAGGTTACTGCCTATGTTTTCTTCTAGGAATTTTATGTTTTCAGGTCTAACATTAACGTCTTTAATCCATTTTGTGTTTATTTTCATAAATGGTGCAAGGCAGTGGTCCAGTTTCATTCTTGCACAGGTAGTGGCATACCATTTTTTTTTTTTAGCACCATTTGTTGAAGAGACCATTCTTTATTCGTTGTACATTCCTGACCCCTTTGTCATAAATTAATTGACCATACATGCATATGCATGAGTTTATTTCTGGACTCTCTATTATATTCCAGAGATCTATGTGTCTATTTTTATGCCAATACATATTATTTCAATTACTGTGGCTTTATATTATAGTTTGAAATCACAAAGCCTGATACTTCTGGATTTGTTCTTCTCAAGATTGTCTTGGTTCTTCGGAGTCTTTTGAGGTTCCATATAAATTTTGTAATTATTTGTTTAAGTTCTGTGAATAATGCCATTAGAATTTGATAGAGATTGCATTGAATCTGTATTGCTTCAGGTAGTATGGATAATTTTACAATATTAATTCTTCCAATCCATGATCATGGAATATCCTTCCACTTATTTATGTCTTCTTCAATTTCTTTCACCAATGTCTTATAGTTGTACCTCAGGGTACAGGTCTTTCACCTCCTTGGTTAAATTTATTCCTAGGTATTTTGTTCCTTTTGATGCAGTTGTATATGGAATTGTATTCTTGATTTCTGTTGGTTATAGTTCAATATTAGTGTATGGAAGTGTAACAGATTTTTGTATATTAATTTTGTATCCTGCAGCTTTACCAAATTCATTTATTAGCTCTAACCATTTTTAGTGGAGTCTTTAGGGTTATCTAAATATAGTACCATGTCATCCACAACAAGTAACAAATACTTCTCCTTTCCAGTTTGGATGAATTTCTTTCTTTCTTTCTTTCTTTCTTTCTTTCTTTCTTTCTTTCTTTCTTTCTTTCTCTCTGCCTAATTGCTGTGGTAGGACTTCCAATACTATGTGGAGTAAAAGTGAGGATGGGATGCCTGGCTGGCTCAGTCAGTAGAGCGTGTGACTCTTGAGGGGTTGGGAGTTCAAGCCCCATGTTAGGTATCAAGATTACTTACAAATAAAATCTTTTTTTTTTTTTTTTTTTTTTTAAGTGAAGATACTGGGCATTGCTATTTTATTTCTGATCTCCAGATGTTGAACCATCCTTGCATCATTAGAATAAATCCCACTTTGATCATGGTGTATGATCTTTAAAAAAATTTTTTTTAATGTTTATTTTTGAGAGAGACAGAGCGTGAGCAGGGGAGGGGCAGAGAGAGAGGGAGACACAGAATCTGAAGCAGGCTCCAGGCTCCGAGCTGTCAGCACAGAGCCTGATGTGGAGCTTGCACTCATGAATCTTGAGATCATGACCTGAGATGAAGTTGGACGCTTAACCAACTGAGCATCCAGGCGCCCCATGGTGTATGATCTTTTTTTTTTTTTTTTTTTTTTTTTGGAGGCCCCACTGGGACGGTGTATGATCTTTTTAATGTGTTCTTGGATTCCATTTGCTAACATTTTGTTGAAGATTTTTGTATATATTTTTAATATCCCAGTACAAGGATCTTGGCCTATAATTTTCTTTTTTTGTATGATGTCTTTGTCTGGTTTTGGTGTCAGTATAATGCTGGCTTCAGAGAAAGTGTTTGGAAGGCATTCCCTCCTCTTCAATTTTGTGGAGAAGTTTGAAAAAGATAAGTATTAAATCTTCTTGAGTGTTTGGTAGAATTCACCAGAAAGCCATCTGATCCTGGACTTTTGTATGTTGGGAGGTTTCTGATTACTCATTCAATCTCTTTATTTGATCTATTCAGAATCTATTTTTTCATGAGTCAGTCTTGGAAGATTGTATATTTCCAGGTATTTACTCATGTCTTCTAGGTTGTCCAGTTTGTGGGCATAGAATTGTTTATCATAGACTCATAATCCTTTGTGTGTCTGTGGTACCATTTGTTGTTTCACTTGTCTTATTTCTGATTTTATTTAATTGAGCCTTCTCATTTTCTTGGTGAGTCTAGCTAAACGTTTGTTAATTTTGTCTATCTTTTCAAAGAAACAGCTCTTAGTTTTGTTGACCTTTTCTATTTGTTTTTTTAGTCTCTATTTCATTTATTTCTGCTCTGATTTTTATTATTTTCCTTCTACTAACTGTGAGTTTTGTTTGTTCTTTTTATAGTTCCTTTGGTTGTAAAGTTACATTGTTTATTTGAGATTTTTCTTATTTCTTGACTTAGGCTTGTACTGGTATGAACTTCCCTTTTATATCCTCCTTTGTTACATCCTTAGGTTTTGGTATGCCATATTTCTGCTTTCATTTGTCTCTAGATATTTTTTGATTTCTCTTTGATTTCTTTGATGACCTGTTGGTTGTTCAGTAGCATGCTGTTTCGTTTTCACATTTTTGTAGCTTTTCCAGTTTTTCTAGTTTTATACCATTGTGGTTGGAAAATATACTTGATATGACTTCATTCTTCTTGAGATTTGTTTTGTGGCCTAATGTGATCTATACTGGAGAATGTTCCATCTGCTCTTCAGAGAGATTTGTATTCTTCTGTTTTCAGATAGAATGTTCTGTGTATGTCTATTAATAAAGTCCATCTAGTCTAATGTGTCATTTAAGGCTGATGTTTTCTTATTGATTTTCTGTCTGGGTGATCTATCCAATTGATATAAGTGGGGTGTTAAACTCCCCCACTCTTATTGTGTTGCTGTCAATTTCTCCCTTTAGGTCCATTAATCTTTGCTTTATATATTTTATTGCCTCTATGTTGGGTATGTGTATATTTATAAATGTTAAGCATTCTTGCTGGATTGACTCCTTTATCATTATGCAATGTCTTTCTTTATATTTTATTTTAGTTTTTGTTTTTAAAACCTTTTCATTTGATATAAATGTAGCTACATCAACTTTTTAAAAATTTCAATTTGTTTGCCTATCTTTTTCCATCCCTTCACTTTCAGTCTGTGTGTATACTTCTGAAGTGAGTCCCTTGTAGGCAACATAGAGAGGCATCTTGTTTTTTATCCATTTAGCCACAGTGCATGTCTTTTGATTGGAGAATTTAATCTGTTTACATTTAAAGTAATTATTGATAGGTATAACTTGTTGCCGTTTTGTTAATTGTGCTCGGGCCATTTTTGTAGTTCTTCTCCATTCCTTTTCTCTTCTCTTTCTCTTTTCCATTGTGGTTTGATGGCTTTCTTTAGTATTATGTTTTGTCTTCCAGCTTGCTGATTAGTTCTGCTTTATTCAGTCTACTTTTGAACCTGTAGTATATTTTTTAGTTCAATTATTATGTTCTTCAGCTCTGTGACTTCTGTTTGGTACTTTTTAATATTTTATATCTACTTGTTGAAGTTCTGTGTTCATCTGTTCTTCTCCCAAGTTTGGCGAGCATCTTTATGACCATTACTTGAACTTTATCAGGTAGATTACTTATCTTCACTTCACTAAGGTCTTTTTCTGAGGCTTTGTCTTGATCTGTCTTTTGGAATGCATTCCTCTGTCTCTTCACTTTGACTGATTCTCTGTGCTTGTTTCTATAAGGTGGAACAGTTACCTCTCCCAATCTTGAAGGAGTGGCCTTGTGTAGAAGGTGAGCCACTGGGCCCAGAAATGCAATTCCCTCTGGCCACCAGAGCCAGGGCTCAAGCTGCATTCCCTGTGTAAGTTGCACATGGCTGCTGATGGTTATGGCTGGGCCAGGGCTGTAGCATTGGGTATGTGGGGTGCCTGGCTGGCTGGCTGCCTGTGGTATGGCTGTGGTGTGTGCGGGGGGAGGGTGTGCTCATGCATACCAGCAGGTTAGAGGGAGATTGCCAAAGTGGCACCTGCCAGTGCTGACATTAACAAGGTAGAATGAGATCCAAGAGTGGTGCCTGCCAGAACTTCCATCCCCAGAGACAGTTCCATTGGTTTTCTAGCTCTCCAGCACTTGCTTTAAGATTGGTAAGTAGATCTCCTTCATATGTGATATAGGTGCTTTTCTAACTGCTGCTCTTGTGCTAGGTCCTGGGGTGAGAGAGTTTGCAGGTGTGAGTCCTTTAAGGGCAGGTTCTCTGTTTCCTATGGTTCTCTTGGGCATAATCCCCATTGGTTTTAGATTTGGGGGGCTCATCTTTCTGATGCAGGACCCAAGAGTTGGGATGCCTGATGTGGAGACATGAATCTCTTGGTCCTCAAGGAAAAGTTTCATGTTGTTGAGGTCCCTGCTGATTGTGGGTTGCTGGGCCTGAGGTGGGATTTTAGCAGGAGCACATCTCTGCCTCTTCTACCTATCTTGATGTGGCTCTTTTATCTTTTGTTGTGGAGGCATTGTTCATCGAGTTTTCAGAACTTCTTCAGAGAAAATTATTCAATATGTAGCTGTAGGTTTGTTATGTCTATGGGAGAAGATGACTTCAGGATCTTCCTAGGTTGCCATCTTGAACCTGAGTTCTCTTTATGAGTCCTTTTCTTTCTTTCTTCCTTCGTTTCTTTCTTTCTTTCTTTCTTTCTTTCTTTCTTTCTTTCTTTCCCTTTCCTTTCTTTCTTTCTTTCTTTCTTTCCTTCTTTTCTTCCCTTTTTCTTTCTTAGCATCCTCATTTTTCCAAGGAGTTTATTTGGGCAAACTTGGGGACAGGGAGGCTCTGCATCTGCAAGAAAGTTTTGGGCCTCTTGGTGGTTAAGCATGGCTTGTGCTGCTGATGTAGGACCTGGTGAGGCAGTGGGAATTTGATCGTGAAGTCATGCAACTGCTTGACTGCCACTCAGCGGCACTTGCTGGCTACAATCTCCTACACCTTCATGATCTTGGATTGAATGTGCCCAGGCACTTGTGCTGGGTGCCCATGTCTCAGTAGCACTGGGTGACAACACCTGCAGTGGGGAGGTTCCAGGACTTCCAGTACATGTTGTAGGTGCTGCTGCAGGAGTCCTAGCACAGCTAGATGCTGCAGTTCTTCACCTTCCAGGGAGGTTTCTCAAACACCTGTCCACAGTAGACCACTTCCTCTGAAGACTTACTCATCTTCTTTAGCTAAGAGACAAAAGCAGAAGCAGAACTTGGTGATAATAGGATTAGGTAGAAAGGTTCACATGCAATAGAGGGGCAGAGTGCAGCATTTGGAGGTGGGCAGGCAGCGCAAGGCACTCTCACAGTGTGCCCAAGGCCTTCGTGGTGCACTCTCCACACTTGCCACCATTCAAGAAAGGGATCCCTTTACTTTCAGTGAAATATTTTCTGGTAAGCAGACAGGCAACTTGGAAAGCAATGGATCCAATCCTTAAGTACCCAATATGTGGTAGCCAACCTGAATGAGGAAAAGGTAAGAATTTGACCTTGTATGAATAATACTGTGCAGTGCATCTTGTGATATATGCTTTTATGTTAAAATGCTTAAAATTGGTTTAATCTGTACAGTCAGGAGATGTGCTCTTTGTTTTCCAGTTGACTACATGCCTTTGGTATAACTTGCAAGTTAGGGAAAGAAGATGACAATTCTAGTTTCAGTTAGAGGGGTTGTAAATGAATGTAGAACTCTCTCTGGGGCAGAGTTATTTCTTAGTATGCTCTGAACTTTGACAATGTAAAATGACTATTATTTTGATTTTTTACTCCTTACATAACCATACTGTTTGCACATCAACAGATAAGAGTACATGGGTGCTTCCATTTCAGGCCAGTCCTAACTATGTTTTTAACATTCTAGAAGGGCTGTATTTGTAATTTGGTGAGTCCTTCAGTGCAAGCCATAAAATGTTATTGATACAGTTGTCTAGTGTTTAGACACTAATTTAAAGGTAATTTAAATTTGTAATTTAAAGGTCCATTTTATCAACATGCATACATATTATTTTTATTTTTTAAAGTTGATTTATTTATTTTGAGAGAGTGTGGGGGGGAGGGGCAGAAAGAGAGAGGGAAAGAAAGAAAATCCCACACAGGCAGCCACAGGGCTCAAACTCACAAACTGTGACATCAGAACCTGAGCTGAAATTAAGAGTCGAATGCTTAACTGACTGAGCCGCCCAGGCACCCCCAAGATGGGCACATTTTAGAGGTAATACTTCCATAGTGTTTTTAGCTTTCATAACTTACTCTTTTTAATCTTTCACAGCATATTATGATGTATTTGTTGCATATTAGTTTCATTCTTGATAGATGAGACAACCAAAGTCATGGACTACTGAAATGAATCGCAAGGCCACAGTCTTTAGTTAATCCCAAGGAAGGGCTGCTCTCCAGATTCCCAGGTGAATCCTTCCACAGCCTTTCGGAAAAAGAGGTAGGATGTAGAGTTTTAGTTATTCGTTCCCCAGCTCAATGCTTTTTTCTTGAGTTGTGTAAATTAAGAGCATCTTCAGGTAGAGGGTAACCGACAAGCTTTGTTAGGAAGGGGCACCGTACGTCTTGTCCAGCTATGCTTCCTGGGCACGTCACCATAATAATTACTAATAGACACTGGTCAACTCAATGACTGAGTGAATAAAGGAGTGGGAGTAACGGCTCCTAACAGGAGTTTGCCAGTGGCAACTGGAGCTCTCTGCAAAGCCCAGGAATGGTGGGCCTGTCTGTATCTGACCAATGAACTGACACAACCTGTGAGCACACCACTGTCGAACTGGCTCTCTAGGCCTGGCTTTGCTCTGCCCACTTCACTCATTCTCCTCAGGCCAACTTGAGACTGAGTCTCATGCAGAGACTACCAGCTTCGATCTGTTCTTCGTCAGAAGAGGTTAGGAGATGTGCCTTGTGTTCAGATGGAGCGAGCGAGCGGAAGGGGACTAAATACCTCCAGTGGACACGGGTTGGGTGTCCTAGCAAAGATGTTATGGGAATTAGCATTAGTGTTGAATTTATGCAGGACTTTCACACCCTCACATTCGGCATGCTATCCCCAAAGAACTGCCATGACTAAATGCTGCGACCTGGCACTAACAAATGGTGCATTAAATAACCGTATGCAGCGCATTGCTCTGCAGGCTGGCAGCATACTGTCGAGGTGACGCTTCCTTGTTCTGTGCTATGCCTTCTCGAGGAGGGCCACAGGGACAAATTTCTCTATGGTCTCAGAACCAGGAATAATTGCGTCCTGCCGAGCAAATGGCATATTCTTTGTGTTAGGGACATTCCGATCCATGCAGTGAATCATATTTCCCTCTTCATGTGGCCTGTCTGAAAGCTCCAGTTCAAATTTATAGATACTGCTGGCAAGTACGTAAGACTTCCTTGCAATAATTTTGTCTTTTAATTTCATTGTAGTTTCCCTTAGACTCATTTTATTCGTCAATTTTAAATTTAGTTTATCTTATTATCACATGTGTTTTGTGTTGTTTTTGTTTGTTTGATAAATCATCTTAAATCCTTTTGGGAAAAAAATAAAAAGAAATACCAGTATATTCATGCAACACTTTTACTTTACATTTAAAAAAAATGTTTATTTTGAGAGGAGAGTAGGGGCAGAGAGAGGGGGACAGAGGATCTGGGCTTGGGGCGGGGGGGGGGGGGGGGGGGAGGTGCTCTGCACTGACAGCAGAGAGCCCAAAGCAAGGCTTGAATTCAGGAGCCGTTAGATCACCCCTGGGCCAAAGTCAGCCGCTTAACCAACTGAGCCACCCAGGCATCCTTCAACACCTTTACTTTAGTTTTTTTTTTTAATTCCCCAGGCCTTCATTTTATACCTTTTCTTCTGTAATCTATTGAGAAGATGAAAATTCGCCACTGTCTAGTGGTATAATCCTTTCTGGGTTAGTTGTGGGGTTTTTTTTGTTTGTTTTGTTTTTTAAAAGGAATTTGACCATTATATTAAAAGTAAGGTGTTGATAGCTGAGCCCTACAGCTGCTACTTTCTAGCCATGTGAATTTAACTAAATTACTTAATCTTTCTTACTTATAAGAAGAGTAACACTATTTTTTTTTTTTTTTGTGAAGGTTGTGAGGATTATATGAAATACTGTATGTACAATACATAGTACTGTATTTGACACATAGTAGGCTTTTTGTTTAAAGTCTTCAAGTGGAGGAGTGCCTGGATGGCTCAGTTGGTTAAGTGTGACTCTTGATTTCGGCTCAGGTCATGACCTTCCCGTTTCGTGAATTTGAGCCCAGGTCTGGTCCGGGTCCATGCTGACAATGCGGATCCTGTTTGGAATTCTTTCTCCTCCCCCTCTCTCTGCCTCTCTCTCTGCCCCTCCCCCATGTGCATCCATGCACGTGCTCTCTCTCTCAAAATAAATATATAAACTTAAAAAAAGATTAAGAAAAATAAAAGTAAAAGTCTTTTAAGTGGAAAATGCACTGGACTTGCAGTAAAGTCTCTGTTTTTCTGCTCATTAGCTTATGAACTTGGGCAAATCATTTTACTTCTTTAGGCCATATTTTTCTTCTATATAGTTTCATGGCACGACCTACAGTGTCCTTAGGATTCTAGCTTTGCTATTCTTGGATACTTAGGCTTGTCCTGAGTAAGATGTGAGAGTGGGTCCTCACTCTGTTTACACTAGGAATAGCGTGAATCTATTCACCTGGGCATAGAGAGGTCTAGGGGAAGAGGATCCAGATCTGAAGCAGGGAAATGAAAAGGCCCATTGTGTTGGCCATGATGTTCTTCACTGATGTTGATTATGGTAATTTGCAAAGGTAGTAGCGTCTTCTGGAATACCCTGAATTGCTAGTGATTATAGTCCTGAATTCAAGTGGATTTCAAAAGACTTGCCATTATGGATGCTGTTCTCTGTAGTGAATGGTTTATAACAGGCTGCTTGGTAAATACTTGGAGTGGTAGCTGTGGGACAAAGGGAGCTGCTGCTGCTGGTCAATGACCTTGTTCACCATTGACCACATTTGGTTCAGTCGTGGAGTCAATCAGAACAAGTGTCTGTGTCTAAGACATGGTTTCTATTCAGGAACTATTGGGCAATAGGAGACCCCCAAAACAGGAGGAAGCTCACTTATCAAGAAGATAAATAAGGGTTTATAATGGATGATGCAGATGAAGAATCTACACTGAAATTCACACTCGTAGCAATTCATCAACATGCAGGGGTAGCTTTGTGGTTAAGGGCACAGCCTTTTTTAGTGTGTGGTTTCAGCCAAGTTATTTAATCTCTCAAAGCCTCAGTTTCCTCATATCTTAGAGGGATAGTGACACCTCATATAGTTGTTCCAAGGAGATAATGTAAATGCTGAGATATGTTAGTTATTATATTATTATTAAAACTATTATTATTAAAACTATTAGTGTTATTATAAACTGCAAATTCACAGTGGGCTTTAAGGTTCTGCCCTAATCTAATAAACTGTACAGACTATAAGAATGAATGTTAACAACAAACCATTAGATGATCAAATGATTGAAGAAGAGTACATAGCAGAGAAAAAAAATTCTAATAAATTTTTGAGTCAGTGCATCATGCCCATTAACTTTCTTCTTACCATTTATTCCTGGGAACTCACTTTCAAAAGGTAGCCATCTACCTTTGCTTTTGATTGATTTCATTCTTTTTACATGGAGGTGGGATTATAAATTAAAGACACTAGTTTCTATTAACTTCCTTTATTACTCTGTAATTCCTTTTGCCTACTTATTGTGAAGTTTCTGTCTCCTGCCTTTCTGTGGGATGAATATAAATTTGCTCACCCTATTCAAAGAGAAAGCATTATGACCCTGAATCCTAAAAAGTCTTTATTTTATCATATAATTTTTTTAAAGATGATTAAAAAGAAATGGGTACCTGGGTCACTAAGTCAGTTAAGTATCCAACTCTTGATTTCAGCCCAGGTCATGATCCCAGGGTTGTGGGATTGAGCATCTCATTGGGCTCTGCACTAAGTGTGGAGCCTGCTTGGGATTCTCTCTCTCTCTCTCTCTCTCTCTCTCTCTCTCTCTCTCTCTCTCTCCCCTTCTTCCCTGCTCTCTCTCTGTGTCTGAAAAAATAATAAAGTAAATAAATAAGTAATGGTAAAAAGTTAACCAGAGTAAAATGTAAAACAAACAAACAAACAAAAAACCCAGGAGAAAGTGAGTGTTAAGATATTGTGAAATTATTGTTACAAAAACAGAGAAACCACTAAAAATTAGTCTGGTTTAGGTTCGAGTATTTTTGTCTGAATGGACTTCAGCTGTTGCTTGGTCCACTGAAATTCATTGAATTCAGTTAAAATTTGAGATTTCAAATGGTAACAATGTGTAGTAACAGAACACAGCACCTGGGAGTGGTGGTTTTCTTGTGTTTCACTCTTTGAATCTTTCAGAAGAGAAGTGAAATTCTATAATCCAAATTTCATTGATTTATTTAGTTTTGACATGCATTTTCATGTGCAGTTTCTCTTATATCATGTCATATGTAAGTCCATTTGGATTTGAAAACTTTATAGATAATCTTGCAGTCAGTATATTCATAGAAAAGAAATTAAGACTAAAATCCAAGATCTTGGCTGCCTAACACCTAAAAATAAGGATATCCTTAATTCAGTTTTTAAAAGATGTTCTGTAATCATTCGTTTATTATTGAATTAATGCACTAGTTTTTTTTTCAAGCAGTTTTACTACATTATTTTATTTAAACATTTTTTTAACTGTGGTAAAAAAATAACATGAGATTTGCCCTCTTAACCATTTTGAGTTAACTGCAGTTCTGCAGTGGTAAGTAGATTCACATTGTTATGCAATAGAACTCCAGAACTTTCTCATCTTGCAAAACTGAAACTCTACACTCATTAAACAAGAACTCCCCATTTTCTCCTCCCCCAAGCTCCTGCTCCATTCAGTTTCTAGGTGAAGTATGTATATGTTTTGTGATTACAGTTTGATGAGGCCAGAGGTCATTCAGGTGGATTGCAAACTGTAGGGCACTGTGCTCTTACTTGAAAGTAGGAAACAAAGGTTCATAGTTAGCATTTTTATTAGTTGAACTATAGGATACTACTTAATGGCACATATGAAGTACTTGAAAAGCAGGCATCACACATAATTTTTTTAAAGTTTATTTTTGAGAGAGAGAGAGGCAGAGAGAGAGGAAGAGAGGAAGAGAGAGAGAATCCTAAGCAGGTTCTGCACTGGCACGTTGTTCAGTGCAGAGCCCAATGTGGGGCTAGGTCTCATAACCCTGAGATCATGACCTGAGCTGAAATCAAGAGTTGGACGCTTAACCAGTGGAGTCCCATCACTCATCCAGGCGCCCCATCACTCATGATTTTGAGTAGTAAAGTTGAAAATCAGAATCAAAACCAAAACTGGAATAAGGCAGAAAACCTCGATAATGAAGGAGGGTAACTTTTGAAATATAAAAATAATTGAGAAGTTGCGAAATTATTTTCTGTTGAGATTTTTAGAAAGGCAAATATTCATTTGAATATTGTGGTTTTGTGGAGGTACTATCAGCATGCGAAGGGATATGTTAATAGGTCCTGAGCTAGCCCCCTTTCCTGGACTTTTCAAAGCTATGCTTAAGGAGTCTGATGTGGCCACAGTATAAGGCAAAATCTAGAAGGAGGAAATGTTGGAATGTGGGTAGTGATATCTTAGAGCTCTAATTTGCTTGACTGAAAGCAATTTTTAAATACTCAAAGTCCGGGCTGGGAAGCGAATATGATGGAAGAGGTTTAAGTGCCAGAGAGAGTGAGGCCCCAACACCCTGGTGCAATTCTCCATAGTGATGAGATGTCATCTTATTGGCTACCTACTAGCATCGTCTTCATAGCCTCCATGCTCTAAAATGATGGGCAAAATATGGGAAGTTAATGATATTGATGATGATGATGATAATGATGGTGATGATGGCATTGGTGTGATCCTGAGAATAGCGGTCACCGAAACTCATGGATGCTCTATTCTTACCTAAGGTATCTTGCCTGATACGTCCCAGATTTTGGGAACTCAATGTTTGATGACGCTCCTTAAGCCTCTCCAGGATTAAATTTATAGATCTCATGACTCACAGTTGTTTAAAACTTGGTTCTAGTGTGTTTCAGGTACATTTTACATTAAACAGGTTTTTATGTGTCAATCTGGGAACTTAATTATCATTTATAAACTTGTTTCCTTGCTAAAAATGTATTTTGAGTCCAAAACAAATAAATTAAAATTTTTAAGGAAACGACCCTTTTTAAGTAGGAAATTGTTTCAATTTGTTCTTGTAATTCTATATCAGCATTTAATAAAATATTTTAATTTGGTTTTGGAATGAAAGCTATAGCTTAATTTTAATAATGGAGGAGAACAGTAGGGTAGCTAAAAAAAAAATGAACAGTATTACATATATTAAGCTCTTGATACATATTGGTTGAATTAATTAAATACAAAGTCATTTGTATTTAGTTATTTGACTTTGAAATGCAGGATAAGAGTTTTTAAACTTCAATGGAATTTTATAATGATACTTTTCTTATTTTTATATTAACATGAATTTTCACATTTCTGAACTCACATGTTTTGCCTACTCTGGCCTTATTCTGTGTAGTGGGGAGAGTTAACCTAAAATTATAAGTATGCTTCAAGCAGTCTACAGATCCAAGCATAGATCATCAAATATAAATGATGTTAATACTACTTAGGTAGTAATAAGCTACAGGAAAATGTGATAGAGAGGAATAAGTGTTTATAGTGAGTCACTTAACCAGATCTTGGTTGCCAATATGCTGTTGAGATTTTTTTTAAGGTTCTTCCTATGGTTGAATGTATAGACATAACCCCACTATTAATTATAACATACTGGCGGGGCACCTGGGGGGTTCGGTCAGTTATGTGTTTGACTCTTGATTTTGGCTCAGGTCACAGTTTGCAAGACTGAGCCCTGCATCACATAGACAGTGTGCAGCTTGCTTGGGGTTCTCTTTCTCCCTCTCTCTATCCCTTTCCCACACTTGTGCTCTCCCTCCCTCTCTCTCTCTCTCTCTCTCTCTCTCTGTCTCTCTCAAAATAAATAAACTTAAAAAAGAAGACTAAATATTTTGGTATATGAAATAAAACTATATGTTACGTCTCCTACCTCGTTTCTTGCTTTAAGTGATCAGCTGATGTGGTCTGTAGGCCTGGGCTTTTTCCTTTCTCAAAGTCCCATTTGATTTTCTCTCTCTCTCTCACAGTTGCTAGAAACAGGCTTCCTGGTTGGATGAAGACCATTTTTAAGGCAAGTACATGTGCATGGCTACACTCCTCTATTAGGACCTACACCAGAGTTAATACAGTGAGCACACTCTTTCACCCAAACGGTCATATATCCCTTGGGGACATTAAACAGTGTGGAAAGGGTCCAGGGAACACTACAAATGGCACCAGATTAGAACCCTAGAGACCTTGTGGATAGGTTTAAGGAGATGATAATAATTTCATCAATATTTACAAATAATTAAATGTTTTCCATGTGCCAGGTGCTATATGCATCATCTTGTTCAGTGCTCACAAAACCTTGTAAGGTAAATCTTCTGATTAATCCCATTTTAAGATAAAAATAACCAGCAAAGAAACTCAGAGGTTTAGAGAAGTTAAATCATATTCCTCAAGCTAATGCAGAAAGGAGAATAGACCCAGAGTTCACCTGAAGATTGTCAGACCCCAACACATATATGTCAGTTATTCTGCTGGTGTTTGCTACCGTGGTGGTGGTGGTGGTGGGGGGTTGTTGAGAAGCAAGGTTACTGTTCTTTGGGTGAACATTTTGCCCAGTTATTGCCAATTAATTAGGTGTGAAGTTCTTTGTGTTTTCTCACTTGTTCTGTTTTCTTCTTCTTTTTCACCTCTGGTCGTTTTCTCCCCACTTCCCATGTCACTTCCAAGTTGGTAGTGGAGGTCATGATTCCTGTCCATTCTCTCCTTTCACCACAGAACCTGGATTCATCTGGGCAAAGGAGCCAAAAACATGGTAGTCAGTCAGTTTCTCTTTCTACGTGCTTTAGCCTAGTTCTCAGGGTGAATTTAGATGAGGCATACTCGAGGATATCCATGAGTAATAACTATAAGCTTTGTCATAGATAACTGTATCGGGTGTGTTTAAATGTACAACTCTGTTTTTCTATTATTATGTGATATTTCACGTTGACTTGTCAAACTGAAAAATACCCATATTGATTTTGCAGAAAGCTTCACATGTGAGATAAATGCACTCAGAGACTCCTCACAAGTAGCTCTTTGGAGCTTCAGATGTGAAATGGATCATTCCTCAATCTGTAATAGACCCTTCTGTGAAGCTCTTCAATCAAACCTGAGAATTCAAGGTGAAATGGAGGGGAGACCGGGAAACCCCTACAGGGGGATTTGAGCAAACTTGCTGAGAAAGGAACCCGGCGGTGTTCGCTGCCTCTTTTTTTTTTTCAGTTTTTTTTCTTGAGAGTGGGAAGGCTGTCAATCAATTTGTGACCTTACCCACTGCTTGTGTGCAATACCTGGGCACAAGGAGACAAGCTGTGGAGGTGCTTGGATAGGTGCTGTCACATGCACCTTTGATTTCTTTCCACCTGTCCTTTTTCTCTGACGGTATTCAGATTATTTTTAAAGTGGCTATTTGATACAGATTTATTACACAGTTTCTCTTTCCCCCAAATTATTTATATCATTATATTTGAGAGGGTGAAAATTTTCTTGTGAGAACAGCATTCGTAATCTTTTTAAAAAAGTTAGTGATGTATAATAACCAGTTTAGTTGGAAAGAATTGTCATAGTTTGTGAAGTAGTAGTCCTGGTAAGTGCATCTTATTTAGGAATCACGTTTGCAGATCATGTAATGACTTTTAATTAGTTTCTTGCCAGTAAAGCAATAAGACAAGAGTCACCCCTAGTAAGGAAAACAGCATCTTCTGAAATGAGTTTTTGTGCCACATTTAAAAAAATGTATTTGGGGGCACATTTTCAGTTGGACATTTCTAGGTTAATTAAAAAAAAAAAAAAAACAACCCTGAAGAATTTTCAATGGGGAGCAGGGAGTCCTGACACCAAACTTAGAAAAACTATGCTTTGGAATTTATGTTCAAATACAGAATATGTTTGATAACAGTTTCTGATGCTCAAGCTGCTAGGAAATGATTGCTATCCCCTCACTGTATCAGAGTTTTCCTAAGCCATCGAGACGGTGTTGTTTGTAAAGCTCGCATATTAGTATAATCTTAAGAGCATATTAATTGCCCGGGAGGTTTATGTATTTGTTCTGCACATGTGATTAAAGATCACGGCAGCTTATACAGCATAATTTTAGAGATGGAGAAAACGACTATTGTAATACTTGCTACTCTCAGTTTCCTCTACAGCAATGCCCTTACACCTTTCTTTTTCAGGCGTTTTGTAGCATCCTAAACAGAAGGATATTGAAGGGAGCTGATTCTGCTTTGATCCTTGTGCTTGTTGTCAAAGCGCTTGGGATTGAAGAGACTGTTGGCTACAATTGACTGTGACAATTAGGAGATGATCAGAGCCCTAGAGTGGAGCACTTAAAGGGTAATTTACATGTCAGTTTGTCGAATAAAAAAAAAAAAGATATTCAGCTAAGATTTTTTTTTTTTCCCCCTCAGAGCCTTGTAAACTGCAATTTGTGCTCTGGTAAGAAAAACCTGGCAGAGGAGTTAGGATAGCCATTACCATTTGAAAAGAAGCAATCATAAGGCCGCTGCTGAGCCCTTTGTCCACTAAAAATGCTGATTTGCAGGCAGTGAGTGAAAAAGTGGAACCATCACTAAATAAAACCTTGAGCTAGGTAACTACCCCCATGGCTTTTGGGGTCTTTTATTGTTGGTTAAAGGTGTTTTTAAAAAACGTATCTTAAATCCTATACTTATGATCATTATAACATTGTTATTGGTCATGAATGTCCTTTCCTAAAAAAATAACATAAAGGATACATTGAGGAAGTGGTAGGTGGAACACAGGCCAATAGTGAATTGAAAGGCTGATGCTGGCTATCGGTTGTATCTGACTCTCACCCCTTTGTACAGCACCACGATTTTCCTCCAGTC
Organism: Panthera leo; assembly: GCF_018350215.1. Classification (NCBI taxonomy): domain Eukaryota; kingdom Metazoa; phylum Chordata; class Mammalia; order Carnivora; family Felidae; genus Panthera; species Panthera leo. Next base: position 134,731,229 of record NC_056686.1, read on the forward strand.
AATCCTTTACACTCTGTTTTCCCCCTGCCGTATCAGTGTGCTCCTAGATTTTCCCAGTTTTATTTATACTCCAATTTTAATGTGGGAACTGCATTTCTAACCATCACATAGCCCATTTGGGTGTACTTGGCTGAAGACACAATGTACTTTCACTTGTGATTTGCTATTTATGTGGTCATCTCTACACTTTTCTGTTAGGTAATCCATATGCACAAGTAAAAACAAAATAGCTAGAAAGTGAAAAGAGGATAATTGCCAGTAAATATGATGATAGCAATTACACATCACCCATTTAATTGTCAAATAGAATAAGAAAAATTAGTTATTTCAAAAATTTTTGAGTATTCCCCCTTCTCTGAAAATCATTAATAAGAATAATAGTAATAATAATTAATGGTCACATGTAATTGCAAAAGTTTCATTTGGAAAGTTATCTAAAAAAGAAGTTAATGTGCTCGGGCGTCTGGGTGGCTCGGTTGAGCGTCTCTTGATCCAGGGTCATGATCAGGTCATGATCCCAGGGTCATGGGATCAAGTCCCACATTGGGGTCTGCACTGAGAGTGAAACCTACTTGAGATTCTCCGTCTCTCTCTCTCTCTCTCTCTCTCTCTCTCTCTCTCTCTCTCTCTCTCTCTCTCTCCCTCTGTCCCCTGCCCTGCTTCTGCTCTCTCTCTCTCTAAAAATTAAAAAAAAAAGAATTTCTAAAAAAAAATTTAAAAAGAAGTTAATATATCAACACAACCATCCTGTGCAGGCTTTTTCAAATTTGGTGTGTATATTTAATTCAGAGATACACATTAACTTTCAATGGCAGATACATTTTATATTCCATTTTTTGGATACTTAGCTACGGTGAAGGGTGTTTGAAGAAAGGCAGCCAGTTAGAAATGAGTTTGTCTTTCTCCTGAAACATCAGGCTTTATTGCTGAGAGCTAACGGCACACATGGCCTTCAAAAGCCAAACTTTCCAACAGCCTACTGATGTTGGCTTCCCGTCCTTCATCTGGACACTCATGTCCGGTTTTAAGGCTACCCTGCCATTAAAGAACTCACGTCTCCAAATAAGAGGGCTTCATTTCTCTTCATTTAGATCTGAGACTTTAACAATTTTTTTTCCCCCTAAGGGATGCCTTACAAAAGGACTGGCATTCTACTTGCGGAGGTTTCTGAAAATCACAAAAGTCAGTGTGGAACTGATTGAGAGAAGTCAGTAATTCATACACAGACACTGGTGCCTCCTCTGACTGCTTTACTGGAAGTCCCTGAACTTCTTATCCAGTTGTTTTAACTCTACTTTTCCTTGTGTGCATGCCCCCCTTGCAAAGAAGAACACACAAGCAAGGAAAAACTAAGAATGAATAGGTTAGTAAGTGCAAAGAGGATAATGAGAGAGGGAGTCAGGGAAGGTTTGGGCTTCCTTTGCAAGTGTCTGCGGAATGCAGGCAATGGTAAATCTGTATCAAAAATCAGGCACAGCAGGAGGTGTTCGTCTCCCAGGTAATGGGTAAATGATGAGCAGATGAGCCGTCCTTGTATCGATTTAAGCATTTTGTTCCAGCCAGTCACAATTAACTTTGATTTGTTTTTACTTTCCTCTTATAGGTTTGCATTTAAAACGCTCTTGGAGCACTAATTGTATGAAATTCTGGTAGCTGCACATTCTCTTTTTGGAGAGGTAATGAGTGAATGAATGAAAAGGCAGGGATCATTTGCCATTCTAAGAGCGGGGATTGTCAGAATATTTCTACTTGACTGAAATTGTTTTGGAAGGTGAGCTGGAACAAGAATCTTGCAACTAAAATGAAGTGACTCTGCATGTGGTTTTGGGATGTTTCTCTTCTCTGCAGAGCTGTTCTGGGACTTGGAAGTTGACTTAGATTTTATTTATAAGGTGAATCCTGTGAAAACATTTTAAAGTACGCATCTTTGAGTCTTAACAAGTAGGCGGGAGTCTTTGGAAAGCTCATTTGGAATTATTTGAAAAGACTTTTCCTGTTACTATCACAGTGTTTTTTCAATATACAGATTGCCAGGTTGTGACAAAATAAATTATTGAAAGCTTTCAAAAGTTTTTAGAAATGTGCCCAAGGAAACAATATGCAAATTGTTAGAGTTAATTCACATGTCAATTTATTGAAATGTTGCTACTACTGAGGAGTCCAAGAACCTTTAGCACAACATTCCAGAACATTTACAGTCTTGTTTTAATGAGTAGCTCTTTCTTTGTACTTGTTTGTAGCAATAGAGTTGCCAGATAGAGCAAATAAAAATAAAGAATTCCTAGTTAAATTTGAATTTCTGATAAATAATGAATATTTTTTTTCAGATGAGTTGTGTCCCATGCAATGTTCCCATTTTATCAGGGAGCCCTAGGTGGCACTCTGATTGGATGGAAATTGAAACCATGCATTGAATGGACAATCTAATTATTTATAAATTATAAATTGTCACTTATAAATCATTTTACCTTTCACTGTCAGATTAGATAGGCCAACGAGCTTGCCCCTTTCAAATAGAAACCAAAAGGCTTTTTAACTCATTAATGCTGAGTTTAATTTTCTCCATCACGTTTCCTGCACAAGCTGTGACTCGTCATTTCAAGTATATAGTAATTTCTGCCTGACTAATACAATGGAGACTTCAGAGGACGTGGCTGAGGAGTCTGGCTTACCCACATTGGTCAGGCTTTGACTGGAGTGTTTCCTGGTTACGGGGCTAGAGAATGGATGATGCAGTGAGAATATCTTATCTTTGACCAGCCACATCTTTCCTTTTGTGGCAATAGTATGACTACATAGGTAACCAAGTTTGGAATTCCTGTGACTCTGATCCTAGTAGCATCTTCTGGGAAAGGAAGGATTCTGTATCCTTGAACTGTTATTTTATTGTATTTAACTTGATTTGCTATAATCTGGTTGCCATGGAAGAAGTTAAGCTAGGGGTGCCTGGGTGGCTCAGTCAGTTAAGCATCCAACTCTTGGTTTTGGCTCAGGTCATGATCTCACGGTTCATGAGATGGAGCCCAGCATTGGGCTCTGTGCTGGAGCCTGCTTGAGTTGTCCCTCCCTCCCTCTCTCTCTGTCAAAATAAATATATAAACTTAAATTTTAATGTTTATTTATTCTTGAGAGGGAGAGAGACAGAGAGTGAGCAGGGGAGGGGCAGAGAGAGACGGAGACACAGAATCGGAAGCAGGCTCCAGGCTATGAGCTGTCAGCACAGAGCCCGATGCCGGGCTTCAACCCACAAACCACGAGATCATGACCTGAGCCGAAGTCGGATGCTTAACCGACTGAGCCACCCAGGCGCCCCTAAATATGTAAACTTTTAAAACAAAATAGGAAAGAAGCTAAGCTAGAACTGAGAGAAAATCATATATCTGCTTTCTCTTTGAACCCAGCATTCAATTCTGTCACAGTTTGAGCTGTTATAACAAAGTATCATAGACTGTGTGGTTTATAAACAATAGACATTTATTTCTCAGGGTTCTGGAGGCTGGAAGTTTCAGGTCAGAGTGTGGACATGCCAGGCCATAAGGAGAGCCCTCTTCCACATTTGCAGGTGTCCATCTCTGTGTGGCCTCAGGCAGTAAAGGGCAGGAACTCTGATCTCTTTAGTCCCTGATAAGGGCACTAATCTCACTGCAGAGCACTCCACCCTCATGACCTTACTGTCATGTTCCAGAGGTCCCACCTCCCCATACCATCACATTAAAGGTCAGGATTTCAACAAATGGATTTTGGGGGGATGCAGACATTCAGTCTGTAACAATTTTTCACTGTCTTGATGCTTTTCGTGGTCTGTCAGTAAGACTATTTGTGGGGCGCCTGGGTGGCTTGGTCAGTTAAGCGTCTGACTCTTGATTTTGGCTCAGGTCATGGTCTCATGGTTTGTGACATCGAGCCCCATGTTGGGCTCTGCACTGACAGTGTGGAGCCTGCTTGGGATTCTCTCTCTCTCTCTCTCTCTCTGTCTCTCTCTCTCTCTCTCTCTGACCCTCTGTAGCTCACACTCTCTCTCTCTTTCTCAAAATAAATAAATAAAGTGTTTTTTTTTTTTTTTTTTTTTTAAGAAAGACTATTTGTGCAGAAAAGTTTGCAGTCCTGTGTCTCACCCTCTAAGCCCTCTTTGATTTCAGTTGTACCTTCGGTGGATATTTCCTCCTAAGTGCAGTCCTCCAGAACATTGTTGGAGTCTTCCTAATTTCTGCGTCAGAGCCTCTTCCAGAACTGCAGAAGCCTGCTCAATGCTTCTTCAAGTTTAGCATGGAAATGCGTGGGAGAGTTAACACCCTCAAGGGCAGCCCAAACTGGGAGGGGGAGAGACAGGAGCCTGGGGATCCATGTTTCAGCCACCTACCTTTCAGACAAGGCAGTTCTGAGAAGCACTCGGCATGGTCCTCAGAGGTGCTTTCTTCAACAGCAGGAATCTTAGGTTCCCTTATGGTACATTGTTTGGATTTTCCACCAACCCTACTTTATTCTCTCCATGCTCTCGAATTCCTTGTCACAGGCTCTGTTTCAGGGCAACCCCAGCTCAGACACCCCTGATGCTACCTCCTTCCCAGCACCATGGCCCTCTCCTTGCTCTGGGTCTAGATACTTTGCTTCCTTAGTTCCATTAAAGTTTCCTTTTCTTATTATTAGAGGAAGACAGTTCTGCCACTGTCCCTTCTATTAAAATGGAGTCATATTGCAATCACATCATGCATATTCACCTCACCCAAGGTCCATTACAATTAAAGTCACTTTTAATTGAACACACACCCCATGTGAAGGCATACGCTAAGGGACCCATGAATATTGTTTCATTTAGTCCTTAGCGCATCACCAAGAAAGAATCAGTATTTCTATTTCACAGATGAAGAAACTGAGGCTCAGAAAGACTAAGAGGTTTCTTTCTTTCTTTTTTTAATGTTTATTTTTGAGAGAGAGAGAGAGAGAGCACAGGCAGGGGAGGGGCAGAGAGAGAAGGAGACACAGAATCCAAAGCAGGCTCGAACTCACAATCCATGAGACTGTGACCTGAGCTGAAGTTGGACACACAACCGACTGAGCCACCCGGCTGCCCCAAGAGATTTCTTTCAAGACCACAAAGCTAATGGGTGGTAGAATAAGCATTAAGTTCTGACCTATCTTACTCCAAAGCCCATTTTTTAAATCATTGTCCTATAGAGCTCACCATATAACACTCTTAGAAATTAAAATTTCCTTGCCAAATACTAATAAGAGCAGCTAAACAGATGACTGGATAGGAGGGAGGGACAAGAATTGGCTTGTACCAAATAAGGCAAATTATTTTTAAAAAAGCTTCTGCTCTTTTGCTCAGGCCTGTGGCGCCAGCAAGGTGGGAAAGGGTAGTGGTCTTCATACTGCTGGGAAGCTGTGTCACCACCAGTGAGATTAGAAGTGGCATATGGTGAATGGTACAAGAAAGCTCATTTGGGCACAGCCCTGAAGGTGAAACCTTTTGGAGGTACTTCCCGTGCAAAGGGAATTATATTAGAAAATTGTACTGGAAAAACTAGGGGTTGAAGCCACACAGTCAAATTCCGCCATTAGAAAGTGTGTCGGGGTCCAGCTGATCAAGAACAGGAAAAAAAAATCACAGTTCTTTTCTTGAATGATGGTCGCTTGAGTTTTATTGAGGAAAATAGTGAAGTTCTGGTTGCTAGATTTGGTCACAAAGGTCATGGTGTTGGTGACATTCCTGGAGTCTGCCTGAAGGTTGTTTCATTCATTCATTCATTCATTCATTCATTCATTCATTTGAGAAATAGAACACAAGAGAGGGAGAGGAACAGAGGAAGAGAGGGAGTGAATCTTCAGCAGACTTCATGGTCAGCATGGAACCCTACGTGAGGCTCAATCCCATGACCCTGGGATCATGACTTGTCCTGAAATGAAGAGTCAGACACTCAACGATCTGAGCCACCAAGGCACCTGTAAGGTTGTTCAAATAGTCAATCTCTCTCTTTTGGCTGTATATGAAACAAGAAGGAAAGACCAAGATCTTAAATTTGGTTCATGAAATATGGCAGTAATAAATATTCATATGCCAACAGAAAGCAAAAAAGCCTCCTTTATCAACTTATGACTGAACAATAATTTGGAGTATTGGTTTCTTCATGAGACCTGGAGCTCCACTACTTTCTATCTTTTCCGGCTCACAGTGCCTTACACATGGCAGGACTTGATGAGTATACACTGAATGAATTAATTGTGATATTATAGGATATAGTTTAAAGTGACTTCAGACAGCTCCAATTTTTAGTCATCTGCTTTACTAAACAATGGACTTTAACATCTTTTAAGATTTGTTACCTGAAAAAAGTAAAAGTTCCAACAGTGTCATATAATTTAAGACAGTGTCTAGAATAATGTAATAACATGGTTCTCAATGAAATATGGTGACTTCAGTTAATTTAAGACTATTGGAGGCAAAGGGAAGGGGAAAGATTTCATCTGATGTTACAATATGCACATGATTAGGAAGGTCTGGGTGTGCTACATTGCAAAGGTCAAGTGAGGCCTCTGTGGAGACAGGGAGAGGCTACTCAGAACAGCCTGGAGAAGATCTGTTCTCCACTTAGAAAAGAATGAAAGGGTTAGTAGCCTTTCTTTACAACTTAGCTTGGGGAAATGGTTCCTCTGCCTGACTGTCTCAATCTTCTCAAAGTTAACATGTTTCATAACTATTATAATTTTGACCTCCTTATGAACTGACTACATGTTGGGATCAATTCTATAAACCTATCATCTTTATCCCATCGCATCCATTGATGTAGAGGTGGGGGTTTAGCCATACAAATCTTCCCAACTTTTTAGTGGTAGAACATCACATTCTGTGACGGGATGCAACTATGTGACAGTTTCTAAAGACTTCATGAGGTTGTTTAGAACAATAAAAGAGATGTGTATGTGCAATTTCTATTCGTGCTTGTTGGTTACTGTTAGTTTCTTGTGGCAACTATAGTAACTGGTAGGCCCTCAAGTGTGAAAGCAGAAAGTACCACAATCTCAGGGCCATCATCACTGGTAGCATTAGCTACACCAAGAAAATAATATCAGACGTACTGGATCGTTCCATGGTTACTAATGGAAGCTATGTAACAAGAAAAAGTCGGTTTTGTCTATTGGATGGCAGACGATAAAAGAGGAGTCTAGTGTTCTGGCACTCAACATACTGGATGAAACTACTTTCACACAGATTCCATAGAAACTAAAGGAACCTCTCAGTATGGGTACAAATGTCTAAAATTCTACTCGAAGGATTTTTTTTAAAGTAAGCTCTAGGTGCAAGGTGGGGCTTGAACTCATGACCCTGAGATCAAGTGTCGCATGCTCTACTTTCAGAGCCAGCCAGGAGCCCCCAAAGGATATTTCTTTAAGTTCTTCATACATGAGAACGAAACTTCTCCTTGCCTACAGATTATTTTGACTGGCTGAATTTTAATGGATAACTTAAAATGTAAGTAACATAAAAGAATATGATTATTATATGTTTAGTTATATACCAGTTACTATGTCTAAATGCTAATTAAGATTAGGATATATGAATCAGTGCAGATAATATGTGAGTAAACATGAACTACACAACCGACCCAGTTTGAAAAATTAGACTCATATACACATTTACATAACTAATGCTAACCGTGGGAACAGACTCCATCCAGAATATTTCTAGACCAAATTTAGGACAGTCCAGGGCATCTTGTCTCAAAATGCCTAAAACCATATCTGACATTCAGTCTCCCTGTGTTTACGTTGATCCTTGGTTAATAGCACCCAACCCACTTAAAGGTGTTGGATAAATACCATGGATGATACATATGTGAAGTAAGCTATTCAGTATCATTATTAGGAAGACATCTGTGAATTTTAACTTTTACTGATGGAAAAGTTTTCTCTGTACCAATGCCTCCACGTTATTTGATTCAGAACTCTTTTTCATCCTTGGGGTTTAAAGGTCTGATGAACCCAAACCCTTTCCCAGCAAAAAGAAGCATATTTTCTTCTCACACATACATTATGTATAACTGCTGGCAGAGTTGGGACTACTACCAGAAGTTAGGGATAGTGGTGACAAGCCATGGAAATCCACCAGCTACTATTCAGACACCCAGACACCAATGAGCACTTTGGGAAGTAGGCCAAGATGCTTGTAGAATAGCCAGGCTGTCCTACCTGTAAACGCTAGGACTCAGGAAGATTGCTTCCACTTTCTTAAGTAGAGATGACTTTACTTTGGAATATTGGCTCTTCTTTCTGTGTAGCAGATATCAAGAAGAAAACAGTGGACTGTAATGAACTTCAAGTTTTAGAAACTTTTGACTACCATGCAAGTCAGGTTTGACTTTGATGTAGAAAAGCTCACTAGTTCTTCCTTAGATGAATGATGAGCAGCTTGGTTAGGATTACAGAGTGTTTTGTCCCTGGATCTCTCTGGTCTAGAGGCCAGACCAACATACAAGGGCCCTGTATTTAGCTGTTCTTTGGCTAACAGCACCCTTACATAACTTCTGCTTGTCACCAGGGACAAGGGATTATATTATCCCATAATTATAGACCAATAGTATAGTTATCTTAGTGAGGTGCTGACTTTACATCTAGGCAACAATTTAGGCACTGGTAGAACGTAGCTTATTAATTTTTATATTGTTATACAATTATTCTCTAAGTGTGATGATATCTGAACACCGTATTATTTTATAATATACTTAATATAGTACTTAGAGAATAGGTGACCAATAACATTAGTCCATTCTAACTAAATATTACAAGATTTGCAAACAGAATGGTTTAGTAGAATAAAGCAGGCCTCAGGAAATCTGATTTCCCAGCAATCTAGTTATGTGAACTAGATTAGTTTTATTACTTCTCACATCTCCTTTCCCTAATATCTTAAATAAAGAAATAGAAACAAATGAACTCTTATTTTTTCTGAGCTCTCTGTTCTATGCATTTGCTGAAAGTTGATTAGGAACACAATGACCTCATATATACTCTAACTGGAAAGATATACTTTCATTTTTCTTGACCATTTCAAAGTTTAACAAGTTTTATTTAGGATGAGTACTAACATTTTCTGTGGAACTTTAAGACTACCTTAAGTTTATGATTAAAACTTTTGTTTTTTTACGGATAGGCAAGAAATAATTAAGAATTTATAAATGTTTTGGCCTTGTTCACATGTGTCAAAAATCCAGCAATAAAGATGAAGCCTTGCTTCATTTAGAGAAGGGTACACAGGCTTTTGTTAGTTTCAGGATGATAACAAGGGGCAGAATCATAGAACGTAGAACTGTCGATTTATGTTTGGTACACTGCCAGAAACTACAGGGTCGAAAGAACATGTCGACTTATGTAGATTCTCAAGATTTTGTTATCTAGTCTCAGGCTATATGACCGTTTGTGACTCAGAGTCTATTTCTAATTCTTAATCTCGGACTGATACTTAGAATAAAAAATATGATTGATTAAAGGCTAGCTGTGAAATTCAGTAGGTTAGGAAGACAGATGGCAAGAAAGGTAAAACATCAAGAAAAGTTAATTTGTCTGACCAAAAGTAAGAAACAAATTTAGTGTCGTGTATTATTTGAAACACTTGAAACACATACTCATTCATCAAGTCTGAAAATGTGTTCAGAATTTGCTGTTTTAAAAAATTATTAACTTTTATATTTCAGATCCATAACTTCCTTATTGTTTTATAATTGCTGTATCTTTGAGGTGGGTCACTTTGTCACTATTTCCCACTTGGGATGGCAAGTTTCAATATCATTGGTGGTCTCAATAAGTTAAGATTTGACTATTCTGATAGCTTTTATTGAGCAAAGTTTGCAATGTTACTAATAATGTTTTTCAACACTTAAATGCTTTAGGTTATCTTCTTACAAACCCATATCCCATACATATCGTGCCTTTCCATGTCATTATGGTTGATATTTGTCACTAGGAACTACTCATCATTACAACGTCTCAATAATAAGGCAATAAACAGTATTTCTTTAAAGAAAAAAAAATTAAGTTTTATTTATTTATTTTGGGAAAGAGACAGTGCAAGCAGGGGAGGGGTAGAGAGAGAGATTGAGAGAGAAAGAGAGAGAGAATCCCAAGCAGACTCTGTGCTGCCAGGGCAGAGCCAGATGTGGGGCTCACATCCACCAACCGTGAGTGAGATCATGACCTGAGCTGAAACCAACAGTAAGATGCTCAACTGACTGAGCCACCCAGGCAGTAAACAGTATTAATGCCATGCTAAGCATTGGAATTTCCAGAGTTACAAATACCTAAGTGATCTAAGGTGGGGCCAAAAGAAGGAATAGAGGAGACATTCTAGACTCTAGATAGAAAACATTCAAAAATTGGTTTGATATCAAATTTAGGGAGAAAATATGCCAATTAGAATGAATTTTTTAGGATTCAATTCAGCATTTGTTACTTAATAGCATTTGTCATTTTCCAATTTTTCATATGTGGCAAATTAATTTCAAATCATTTTGCTCTTCCAAATGCCTTTGTGTATTGTGTTTCTTTTTTCATATTCTTTTGGATAACATTTGAAAAGAAAATAAGACTACAGCAGTCATTGATTACGGTCAGGATGGAAGACAGTTGTAAGACCGAGAAACAGGTGGAGCATATATGACGGGAATATTCACTTTTTGTGCCACCATTTTGTAGCTGCTCAAAAAAAAATTTTTTTTTAGCAAATGGTGGGTATTGTTTCTTTACAAAAAATGGTTCTGTACTGGATCCATCTGCGAAGTATAAACATGTCATCAGCACTCATTTTCCATCTCCAAAAAAACATTCCCCATGTCCATATTTGATTTTCAAGTGCATCTGTGCACTGATGGAAACCCTCCCAGCATGATGCCACACAATTGCAAAACCCACACATTTCTGTCTTTGAATCAAGCTTTCACAAGAGCCTGGCCTCCTCTGGGTATAAGCTTGTTTCGAAGTTGCAAAGGTCCTCCGGGTGACCCCAATAAAAGGAACTTCCATGTCCATGGTAAGGTTAAATTATTCCTTTTAGGGAGATGATTTTCTCCATGAAGTTTCTCCTACTTTGTTCCAAAACTTTTTTTTTTTTTTTTTGGTATCTTAGAATTTCTCTTTTGTGCCCACACTATACTTACCTAATTATTAGCATTATACTATTGAATTTCTCAATGACTAAACTCACATTTAAGAAAGAAAGTTTGATTATTCTGAAAGTTTAAGTAGAAAAAGCAGGAATTCGTCTCGGAAAGTTGAAAGGCAACCATCCCGAATTCGATGAGTCCCTAACGTTACTGGTAATCATATAACCTGAAAGAGTGGAAAACATCACTGGAAAAACTGAATCTCCTCATCAACACACATTCAGAAGTGAACTCCTTGCTAAGAAGGAAATTTTATTTTACCTCATTATTTTCCCTACGCAGAACCGGAGTTACCTTCGCCGTAGAGCAAGGGAGTAAGCCTTGCCTGTCATTTTTAATCAGGTTGTTTTAGGTAATTTTTGTTATGCCCCTCATTACTGAATTGTTTATCAATAGGTGCAGCAAGTGTCACTAGCTTTTCTCATCAAACCAGGTCTGACAAAGCAGCACAGTGCATGGGAAAGAGGCAGCTAGGTGAAACTAATGCCATAGATGTTTGATTCATTAGGAGCTTATTGTTAACGGGGATGTCTGATTGTAAAGGCTCAGTCAAGCAAAAGAGTGCAGAGTAATCAGTCGGATTTATAGTTTGCAGGGCTCAGAAAAAAATCAACATAAACCTTTGGATATAGCAGAAACAGAAAAATCCCCTTTGGGCAGCCCTAACCTGGAACCAGCCAAATAAGGTCATGCTACATGAAGGTTTCCTGTTAGGTGATGGGAGATAGAGGCGGATTAGAGCCATATGGCATGGCCTATCATACCTTCTGACTTAAGATAACAAAGCCAAGCTTTGTGCTTAGCTGTTTTTGACTGACATCATCAATTTTATTTTATGTTGGTCACCTCCGGTAACAGGAAAAAATGGCCTAGGGTTGATAACACATGCTTTTTTTTTTTTTCCCCTTTTAGTATTAAGATGCCTAGAAGCTAGTTTTGTGCTGTTAAAAATTTCAAAGAATTAGTAGCTTACTCTTCTATCACCCATCCTCCAGCAACTGTCAGCCCCCCTCCCCCTTGTTTTCAGTTTGTACCTTGCAAATGAGAGGCTGCCTTATTCAGAACCAGATGTAAGGCTCCTAGAGAATGAGCATAAGCTGGTGTACTTTAAGCCTAATGGGAAGTTTTATATGCAAGGGCCTTGAACTGATTAGTATAATTCCCTCTTTAATACAGCTGTCCCTCCAGATTAAGGTAAACCAAATGTTGCAATCAGAGATTAGTGTACCTTGCCAGTTATTAACATCCCCGGTGCTCAGCAAGCACGTCAGACACTAATGCTGTGTATTTATTTGCCATTTCCCTACTGTAACTTGAACTTCTGCACCTGTCAAAGCATTCCAGTGAAGAGAGGGGCATTATTGGAAAGCAAAAGTTTTGTACCTGTACACCTGTTTTGTTTTGTCACAGCTTAGATTTTTCTTTCGGCTTGCCAAGACTGCCAGGTGCTTTAATCTGCTCCTCTACTGGTTTTGTAAAGAAAGACTTTGTGTGCTAAATTGCATTTGTTGCTTTCATATGCTCTCTTTTATGCAACTGGAGAGCCGCTCACCTAAACTGGTGGCGCACACGCGTGCATGTTTTCTTTTGCAAAAGAAGCAAAGGGTGAGGCTTCTTTCTCAGAAAACACACCTATGTCTTCTGTGCTCTTCAGATTCTGCAGTGTCTTAAATCACAAGGTGGGTCTCACAGCTGTAATATATTTGGCAGGATATCCTGCCTCCTTGCAACCCAGATGTCAAGAAAGACAAAGTCCTGGCTATCTCAGAAAGATCTGGCTCCGTTTCTTTCCCTCCCTGGCCCCCGCTCAGGGCATGCTTGGACTTGAAGCTTGAGCATATACAATAGACACACCAGAGAAGCTTGGGATGGTAGCTCCCAGTTGTTTCCGGTAACGCTGGTCCAGTTTGGGTGCTCCCTGAACCTTTTCATCGGCGTGGCAGGTGGGTCAGAAAGTAAGGGAAAATAATGGCAAGTGTGATGAAGAGGTCTTATGTTTGTTGAATAAAGTGTCTTTGTGGTTTTTATCAGCATCGTTTATTACTCAGAGATTGAGAATCGGGTGCTTTTTCTGAAAAGTGCATAGTTTGCTGTGTAGCTACTGGGGTCATCTCAGGGTCTGATTTTTTTTCATGTGTCCGATTAAAGCAGGTAGCTCTGCTCTTACAGAGCAACCCCCCGATGGCAGCAGCAGTGGGGCAACGCCAGCACCCCCGTAAATTTTGCCGTAGGCGGCAAGAAGCCACGGTTTTCCAGCCGGCCCATGACACTGGAAGTAGCCACCGGTTCAAGTTGGTATCAGTGCTGGGGGAGACGTTGCTTTCCCTTGCCCCCCTCCTCCTGCGCGATTCCATCTTGGTGTTTGCACGTTGATTGCCTGGTGAAGAGTTTCTACATATTATAGCTTAATTGCAGATTTTTAAAAAAGACAAAAATATGTTCATATCTTAGGAATTATGTCTTGCAGCCTACTAAATATGCTAATGCAACACTAAGCAGGGATAAAGTTCTTGCCATACCCCCCAACAGTTGCGTGGAACCCGCTGCCAAGTGATTGTTAATTGTGAAGCACAAGCAGGCTTTGCAATCCATCTTAATTGTCATACTTACTTCAGGTTTCGTGATAAGGCTCGATGTTCTGTTTAAAGTGACGATGTTGACAAGGGGAAAGGGTGTGGGCCTGAGCCTGTGGTTCTGAAGGGGTTGCGTGCTCTGACCTGCCGAAGGTTGATATGGACGGTCTGCGAGGGGATTTTAGTTGTCATGGGGTCCCCAGGCGGTTGAATGGAGAGACTGTCTGTCCTGCTTTTTCCTGTTAGGATCCTGACACGTGGAGCATTGATGAACTCAGCACAACGTTGAATGGGAGCTTTTTGGCAGCTGAGACACTGGGGCTAAGCTGCAGGTCAGAGATAACACCAGTGCGGATCTCCTCCTGCACACAGTTACCAGCGCGCTTTCTTCCCTCCTGAGTGCAGGAAATGGCTCATGTTAAATACGTTCACTTTTCAGTTTTCCTTTCTTCTAAAATGGAGCTTGACAGATTGGACTTTTCAGCTCCCCCTTTTTTCACCACCTCTGCTTTCTACCTCAGAAATACTCTTCAGGAAGCAGGAGTTAATCTTGGTGAGGAAACGATAAGGTGATGCCTGATTTTCAGGGGAAAGCAGAAGGATATGGCTGCCTGGTTGTTGCACAGAAACTTGAAACTCCCCACCTTTGAGGCTTTTCCCTTCACATCTTCAGGACCGGCCAGAAAGGGCGCAGAGTGAAGAGCCTCCTACCTAGACAGATGGAGGAGAGTGCAACGTAGCGTCACGTAGCATTAGATAGTACTAAGAAGGACGTGTTTGGGAAGCAATGCTGACTTTTAAAGAGGGGTCTGTCCGGTATTGGGTGTGGACAGCAAAACCCCTTGCGTGGTTTTACGTGCAGCTGACTTGTGCAGCGTTCCAAGATGCGGAAAACAGAGAAACCGACAGCAAGGGTGACTTTAATACTCTTTGGCCAGCCTCTTCACGGAAGCAGTACAGAAAAAAATTCCGTCTGGTTTTAGTACCTGCCCTAAATTTGGGCTGCCAAAGCCCCATTTAAAGAAAAGATAGATGAAATTGATCTTTGGGTGGTATTGAGTAGTGACTGTGAAACTAATATTTGAAACCGCCCCCAAACCAAGTGAGATTCTGACTTGGGGCATATGTAGGTGGCTTCAGTGAGGCCTGAGCGCTTCCTTTTCTCTGTGTTGAGTACTCGATGCCCTGTGAAGCACAAGGGATGCAAGTAAGAATGTGTGCAGGTGTGGGTGAGTGCCCACGCAGGTAGAGGGGATGGGCTAGGGCAGGGAAGACCGTGGGGAGAGAAGGGCATGGGGATAGGGAAAGGTTTCTGGTCAAGGATCAGTACAAGAGAAAACAAAAGGGTTGTGGGTGGAAGTGAGAGTAGCAGCTCAGCCTGAGGGCTAACAGCTTGGGACATGCAGGGCGATGTTGCTCTTTGATCTGTTACCTCTTACTGGTTCCGGTTCTGTGCACCCATTCTGTCTCAGGAAGGCAGAGGCCACAGCTGAGAGAGGTGGAGAGAGAGAGAGATGGAGAGAGCGAGGTAGTGATAGAATAGGAACGAGCGATCTGTATGAGAGCCAAATATGATGAGCCCATAACCCTGGGGAGAATGATACAGGCTTGCAACTCCACCAGAATTTGCTCTGATGCCCAGTAGCAGTGCCAGGCCTTTTATAATAAGACAATTTTCCAGTCTTCCTCATCCAATTTTACCATGTAGCCTTCATTTTTCTTTAAGTGATTGGGACTAGGTTACTCCAGGACTTCATTCCCTGGCTACTGCTGGTGGGGGACTTCCTAAGGAACTTTGAATTTCCCCAGCTTTAACTTGAGAGAGAGTAGCCAGGACTGAACAGCCTCGCCAAGGACCCTAGAGAAATAGTGGGTGTGACGTGTTCAGTGTAATCGTTGACACATAGTAGGTGCTGGGGTAAATCCGCACTATTCCTCTATGAAGAACGAAGCCAATTGAATTTGTTGTTAAACGCTCTCTTTGGCTGTGTTTTCAGCTGTAGCACTGCCCGAGGAAATTGTAGAGCTTAGAAAGGGCTCCTGTCCTAAATAGAAGGTTTAGTTTTGCTTGTGCTTTCTATCTGCTTGGTCCAGATCTAGTGTGAAAGTTTGAGTTGACCTGAAACATTCTAATCTTAGACGTATGTGGTCAATTGTCATGAGGTCAAAGGGAGACAAATACCTATACAATGTTATTTAAAGAGTCTGGGAAACCCCGTATGTCCTCCAAGTATCTCCCCAATTAATCATGGCGCCAGTTAACATCCTGATATTTCCGCTGGTAGAGTAATTCCTGTGAATAAAAGCATTTTTTCTTGGTTAACCTCTTTGTGTTGCAATTATGATACTTGAGAGAGGCCACTTTTTATTATGTGGATAATGTTGATTTCTTATTTACTATCTCTGTGACGACCAGAAAGAGAGAAACTGGGTACAAATGAGTTTTGTTAAGGATAATACAATTCCTTGGCCCCAGGATGGGTCAAGGATGTTACACTAGGTTGGGGTTCGTATTCTTCCAGATGATTTTGGAGTGAGATATGTAGATACTGGGAGCACTTCTGGTCAGCCTGTGGAACAATTAGAGCTTCATTTCTGGTCCTCTCTTTTTGACAAGACCTTTCACTTCTGATCACCCTGCCAGAGAAACTGCTCAATCCCCTATTATCTTGGGCTTTCCAGAATCCTTTGCCTTGAAGATGGTAGGTTAGGGATTCTCAAACATTTTTCGACTCTAGAATGTATGTTCACACCTCGGACACTATGCCTCGCTTGTGTTACAATAGGCATTGTATTTCAACCTTTCTTTTAAACAGGTCTCCTTTTCCTGACATTCTTCTGTGTCCTCTTGGGAAGGCCTGCCCCTTTTCCTTTGTCCATGTTCTGTCATCTTCACATCTAGTCAGTATATGAGAGTTGCTGCCTTAAATGAGTCCTAGTGATAGGAACTTTTTCTTTTTCACATGGTTTTTTGCCTTTGCCTTTTCTCCAGGAGCCCTACTCCCTGTAACTCTGCATAATATATGCGCATGTGTGTATGTTTTGTGCGTGTGTGTGTGTGTGTGTGTGTGTACTTCTTGTTTTAGCAAAAAATAAGCCATCCTGTGTGTCTTGCAATTGATTTAGGTTAATGGTTGTTTTAAACTACAAAGACTGTTAAGTCACCAATATGTGTTCTCTTCTTTACCTGTATAATCTTGATTCTTTAAGTTTTCTTCACCTATCACATGATTTTTACCCTTCTTTTTTCCCCCCCTTGGCTTAAAAAGTATGTGTATTTTTTTTTTTTCTGACTGCACTAGTCTTACGTACGTCTTGGAGAATGTTTGGAAATACAGAAGATTGTGGGTGAGAATAAACTCACCCCGAATTTCACTATCTAGGGTTCTCTGTTATTACAATTTGGTTGTATCTTTCTACCTCTCGGTTTATTGGATTAGACATTGAGAATGCCTGGGTCACTCTATAATTTTTAAATTGTTTTTCTCTTTCCTTTTCAGACTTTCAACTCTCTAAGTTCTCCTCATTCCTTTTATGTTGATGGGTCCCAAGTGGGACCGATATAGTACTTTAGTATCTAAAGCTAGATCTGACTTGTATTCTGGGAAGGTTAGCTCACAGCCTCTACATACTATATTTTGAACTTCTTAATATGCATTTTCCTGCTCTGAATCAGTGATTTATTTTTTGATCTTTGTTAATACTTCTTTTCAAGCTTGAAACAAAAGAAATTATCTAAAAATAACCCAAGACTGTTATCCAAGACTTTAAAGTAGTGTGAGCCAATAGGTTGACACCTTTGATCCTTAGGTAAAAAGTTACAGTTCTTTTGTTGGCTTTCTGCAAAAGGAGGAAGTGGGGGCAAATTACACAGCTGATGCTTTTTTATGCATGAAGGAACCTACTTTTGACAGCTAGTAAACAAGTTTCAACATTTTTCTGGGTAAAGAAGCTCATTCATTTAACATTTATTTATTGAAATAACCTCTATTATGTGGCAGGCACTGTTCCAGGCATGGGGATTCAGCAATAAATAAAACAGACAGAATCCACCTTACTACTTAGAAATAAAGTAGTTGAACTTTTTTACTTTCTATTTAAATTTCCACTTAAAAAGGCAATTGCATTTCACTTTCTAAGTTCTGAGTCGGTTTTGAAGCAGGTGGGGAAAGAGCTCTATTATTACAATATTACTATATCGAATAATGTCTTTCCTTCCAGAAATCTTTTACTCATTACTCTCCAAGTTTCAGTTTTTTTCAGTAGACAAAAAGGCAAGCAAATGCAGCGGCAAAGACACATTTTGATGACTTAAAACAAATGTGCTTGATTTTAATACATGTTGTTTTATTGAGGAGGGAGATTTAAAGAAAACAACCAAACAGGAGGGGTAAGAGTGGATATGTTCTTACAACTCTTTTGAGGAGTCAATAGGGGGTGCAAAATTAGGAGAGGTCCTCCACTTTCAGATAAAGTTGAACAGTTATGTATTTGAGATTATGGGTTTTGCCATGCAGTTAACTTGAACAGTAATGAAAAAATAACTATTAGTAGCTAAGCAGAGAAAGAATGCGTGAGGCAGAAAGACATAGGCCAGCATTTTATTTAATTCGAATGTGTAATCCATGGAGACTGTACTGGGTGTGGGTCACTGAAGGTGTAAAAAAGTATGTAGAGGGGCACCTGGGTGGCTCAGTTGGTTGGGCGTCCAACTTTGGCCCAGGTCATGATCTCATGCTTCGTGGGTTCGAGACCCGTGTCGGGCTCTGTGCTGACAACTCAGAGCCTGGAGCCTGCTTCAGATTTTGTGTCTCCCTCTCTCTCTCTGTCCCTCCCCTGCTTGCACTCTGTCTTTCTGTCTTCCAAGAAAGAATAAACATTAAAAAAAAATTTTTTTTAAGTATGTAGAAACTAAGAACAGAGCATCCAATAGTTATCTTGGTGGTTTTCTTACCCACTTGTTTCAGTGTGGGTGTGTTTTAGGTAGTTTGTCAACCAGACATCAAGAGACGGGAATTTCACTGATAGAATTGGATGGGTTTTTATCAGAATTCAGGATATGCCATAGGCAGTTAGATTGTGACATGGAAATAGCAAGAGTTTAAGTGGATGCTACATGAGAAATTATCCTGGATTCTTGAGGTTGTGTGTAAGAATGGAGTCTTTGTTACTTTTTTTAGCAGTTGATGAAAAAAGTATGTGTTATAACTCAACCGAGAAAAGAGGAGTGTGTTTTGGAGACAAGAACTTGCACAGTTAAATAGCTCAATCTGTGGAATAGAATATAGCTGCTGACTAGGGACTGAAGACACAGACTGTCGGCTAGAAGGGTTGGCCAAATCATTCACAAATGGTGGAAAGAAGGAGGGAAGAAATGAAGGACGGAGGGGTGAACAAAGGAAACAAGCAGATGAACAGAGAAAACTGCAGTGGGTCGTATTGAGGCACAGTTATTCTGGAGAGTTCTTTTTTTTTCATTTTTATAAATTTAGTTTTGAGAGAATGCAAGTGGGGGAGGGGCGGAGAGAGAGGGGGACAGAAGATCCAAAGTGGGCTCTGTGCTGACAGGCTGACAGCAGTGAGCCTGATGTGAGATCATGGCCTGATCTGAAGTTGGACACTCAACCAACTAAGCCACCCAGTTGCCCCTGTTCTGGAGTTTTGATTCCAGCTCATCACTAGGGAAAAATGATATTTTTCAGGTGGGGTTGTGTGATTTACATCTATAATTATTTAGATATGGGCCAATCTAGGGACAAAGCACAGTAAAATTATGTTTACTAGAAACTATAAGAAATCCTTGCTAGATTAACTGATACTTTGTGAGGAAAGATGTAGAGACCCCATGTTTATGTTTTAATCTATTTTAGCATGTTGTGTTTAGTTTTTTTTTATTTTTTGAAAAGTAAGCCACAACTGACCCTTAATTTAGTTTCAGATCCACACTTTCTCCCTTTATTTCTCCACTAGACCTTGTCTTTGTCATATTGCAAAGCTTGTCAAGGTTTTCCTTCCTATGTGAGATGAGATGCAATGAATAGTAATTCAGAAACCTATCGAGATATGTTTTTTTTTATTATTCACTACAGACAGGAATGATGTCTTTCCTGACATGTAAGACATCATAGTGTTTTCACATTTAGAAAATGTACCCAAAACACACAGCACAGTGCGTTGCATCCGTGCTCTGTCCAATAAACATTAACTGATGTAGATGAGAGAGCACATGTCGCTAACCAGAACCTCCTGCCTAACTCCGGGTCCTCAGAGGCCAGAAGATTTTTGTGAGCAGGAATGATGGCCTGTTGTAATTCCTTGTGTTTAGGATAAGTGAAAAGATAGTTTTCTATTTTAAAGGCAGCATTCCTGGTGAATGTAGCCTGATATATGCACTACTTGTTTGTTTGTTTGTTTTACATTTATTTATTTATTTTTGAGAGACAGAGACCAAGCACAAGTGGGGGAGGGGCAGAGAGAGGGGGAGACAGAATTCAAAGCAGGCTCCAGGCTCTGAGCTGTCAGCACAGAGCCCGACTTGGGGCTCCAACTCACAAACCGTGAGATCATGACCTGAGCAGAAGTCGGGCACTCAATCGACGGAACCACCCAGGTGCCCCTATATGTGCTACTTGTATTGAACACAAGAGTCTGTTAATTCAGAAAATTCAAATATTTAGAATGCAGACTGTATATAATATATACACAGTATGAATATGCATATATGTACACAATATATGTACACACTGGGAAATATGGAATTTTAAAATAGGAAATGAAAAGATGTTATTTCTACTTTAACAAGAGCCAATGTATTTGGGGAAAAAGAAATGAAAATCCTTAAAATTGTTTATTTTATATTCCACATTCATTCATCAATAACTATTCATATAATATCTACTAAATGTAAAGATCAAGAAAGCACCATTGCATTCTCAGAGAGCTTTTAATCTGATGGGTTAAAGGCAACCACAAGACAAAGTAGACTGTTATTTTGATTAGAGAGCCAAAGAATGCTGAAATGGAATAACAAAAACGCCTAGTACTGAAGAGTCAGTCCTTACTATGTGTTGGCAGCTACATGATACATTTTAGGTGCGTTGTCTCAATCCTCATAACAATTTTGAGTTACAGTACTCTTACTTCCTGAACCTCCCCCCACATACACTCGGCAGATAAAGCAGGAGAGATCTATACATATTAATGGCTTACCCTGGGGCGCAGAGCTAGGCCAGGCAGAGGTGGGCCTGTGAACTGAGAGCCTGACCCCAGAGCCCGAGCCCTCAACCATTATACTCCACTGCCTCCTAGGGGATGGGAGGGAGAGATGACCTCTGTTTGGGGAGGGGTCAACAATGGGTTCTTGAAAAGAGGTCCCTTGATCTAGGTCTTAAAGGATTGGCTGGATAGTGTGGCAGGTAGAGCTATGGAGAGGGAAAGTCTGTTAGAGAAGAGTGATGGGGGTGCGTGGGGGTGGGTAGAGCTCAGGTTTGGGTAACACAGGGCCAAGTGGGGCTTTGGGAATACGTTGTATTGGGAGGTGGGCACATGGGGGCTGAAAAAGAGAGGAAGGCTGAAGAATCTGGTCTCAATCCTGTAGGAGCTAAGTATAAAATAGAGTAAAAGATTTGTAATAAAAATGGAAAGAATGGATATTAATAAGGCATAATCATTAGGAGGAGAGTTTTAATCAGCAAAATCTTCTTAGAGGAGCTGGATATTAAACTAGGGTTTGAAACTGATGTAAATGGAGTAGAAAAGCATGCCAGCAATCTAGAATATTGTGATTTAAATAGGACACTGGAACATAAGGAAAGCGGATAAAAGTCTATTTTTCTTGCATTCAAGGATTGCTGAGGGACAAAGTTGAATAAGTGAATGTCCACCTCTCCCACCTAGAAGAAAGAGAGTAGAAGTGTTCCCCCCCACCATCATCTCTGTCTCAGTTTATCATCTACTCAACTGTTCAAGTAAAAAAAAAAAAAAAAAAGGCAGTTATTTTTTTAGCCCTTTTCTTGTTCTTACTCTAAAATACATCCTGAATCCACCCTGCTTGGATCCTTCCTTAGACTCTGGAGTGCAGACACTCTGCTGTTTGAAAGCCTCGATCAGATCAAGTCACTTCCTTGCCTGATATCCTCCAAAGGCTTCCTGTTGCATTTAGAACAAATTCCAACCTCCAAGTCCCTCAAATTTCCAGACTTACCTTATTTTGCTTTCCATTATGTTTCAGCCTACTTGCTTCCTTTCTATTCCTTGGACTCACTGAGCTCTTTCTCAGTCTAGGGCATTTCACTCTTTTTTAAAAGTTTTGTTTTTCCTTTTGTTTTTTTGAGAGAGAGAAAGAGAGAGCATGTGTGCATATGCAGAGGAAGGGCAGGAGGAGAAGGAGAGAGAGAATCTCAGGCAGGCTCTGCACCCAGCGTAAAGCCCATTGAGGTGCTCATATCTCATGGCACTGAGATCATACCTGAGCAGAAATCAAGAGTCAGTCGCTTAACTGACGGAATCACCCAGGTTCCCCTGCTTTTGTTTTTTGCCTGGCCTCTCTTCTCACAGAAAATCAGCTCAGATATCTTGGCCTTTGAGAGCCCTTCTCTGAACAACCAACCTGAAATGTTACATCCATGACTCTTTTTTTTCCCACACTTGTTAAGGTCACTGTCTTCATATTTAGAAAACTTTGTTCAAATTAGTCTTTATCACTCTACCTAGTTATAATTTTCCTCTTGATTTTATCATTTCCCAAAGTGAATTAAAACAATCTCTGTCTTTTTCTGAGTCTCTAGGAGCATTTTCACTTCAGAGGATGGGACTGGCTCTGTCTTCTCTAGTGCTACAAACTCAGTGTCCAGCAAAGTGCTTGGGATATAGTAGATGCTCAACAAATATTGGTTAAATGGATGATGAATACATGAAAAGAATGGGTGTGAAGATGGTTTGAGTAATGGGTGGAAGGTTATGTTTTATCCAGTAAATGAAGTAGATTGTGAAATAACGTACGTGGCTGTATTTTCTAATGTGTTCCATTTCCACAATTAACCAAGTTGCTTTCTTCTTTGCACACCAGCTAATCGACAGTGGGTAGGTGGGACTCAAAGCCTTTTGTGTTGCAAGGGGAAAACAAGCCTGAGATTTAAAAGGAGGGGGAAAAAACGGTCTTAGTTAATCCACAGGGTGGGTGAGAGCTCAGCCAGAATGCTCTTTGGAATCCAGACAATTCAGTGACAGTAACACCCTCATACAAGTGTTAGGGAGGTCAGAGGAGATGAGTCTGTGACATGTGCAATCACTCTTGATGGGTTTGATTTTTCAACAGTATTTCATGGTGACATTTAAATTTGAATGGGAAATGACCTCCTTGTTCCCAGTTCCTTTTCTAGCCAGTATAGGATTGCTCCTTCAACAAATATCGGTATGTTTTGTCCGGCAGAGTTCTCCAGTATCTTAACAGATGGAGTTTACGAGTTTATTTTCCAGTAGAAATAGTGATTTCAAGGCAAGGAGGAGGTGGTAGGAGCTATTTATTTTTACTTTTTAAAAGGAATACCTTCCTGGCAAATAAGTGAGTACATGAGCAGACTCCACAGCTTTCTTGGAAGGAGTCAGCCGCTGCAGGTATGGGAGAATTCCTTTGGCCAGCCTTAGCCTCCCCGTGCATTTCTCACACTTGTGTTGGCACAGTTGGTGGAGTTTATTATTAGCGGTCTGTCCTACAAGCCATTCATTCATGGAATATGGCCCTGGGAGAGGAATCTTCACGCGAAGTAAAAGTGTCCTCGTTTTTCATTGGCTCTGGGGGCGTCTCACATAATGGAAGAACATCCTTGAATAGAAAGATCTCAGTTCAGAAAACAAGGAAGAAAAGGTGAGGAGAGAAAGATGTTCTCGGCGGAGTCAGCTCGGAACCGAAGAATGAAGATTTTGTTTCGTGCAATGCTAGTTGCCTTGGCAGGCTCCAGCTGGCACTGTGGGCTTGCTGTAGCTGCTGAGTCTGAGCTGAGGAGAGGAGACAGTTCGCTTTGCTCAGCCTCACCATGCGTCCCAATATGTTTTTGATTTCGTATTTTAAAAATAAGGTGCATGATCTCAAAAGGAAATCATTGCAGGCGGTTTTATTCTTTGCTTTTTCTAATGGACAATTAAAAAGCAATCCTGGTTCTATTCCAGAGATTTTCTCATTCCTTAGCACAACTGTAATTTGGCCACATATAATAGTGCGGTGGTATTATTAGATATTATCATGTTTATTTTATTCAGGAAAATGCGTGACACACCTTATTTGTATTCTTTTTGAGGAAATGTCCTGGAATGGGTTTTGTCCTAGCTCCTTTCTGTGCCTGCAAGAAGGTGTGTGTTAGGAATTTAAGTTCCTAGGAATAAGAATAGTATTTCTTTTCTGAGGGGGAAGCATAATGATTTTGAGCTTTGCGGAGTTTCAATGGGTTATTGTTGCCTTTTTTTTTTTTTTTAAACAAGTCTCCAGCCACCAAGTCCTACTGTGACACACACTTCCTATCTGTGATGGCAGATATTTATATTTCAAATTAAATAAAATTAGAATTAATTTTCGTCTGAAAAATTTTTGGAATTTTGTTTTTTTAAGAACTGTGAGGTAATTGGAGATATCCCAGGCTATCGCAAAACCAGGGCTGGGAATCACTGCTTTCGTGATTAGCACTTTGTAAGCCTTCAAAAAATATTAAAACCAGGATAGATTGTCTAATTTCTTGTGGGTGGATTCACTTTAGTATAATGTAATGTGTTAACAAATGCTCAGAGAGGAGGATGTGGATCCAGAAAGATGGCTTTTGCAGAAGGCTTTTATCCAAATTAATTCAAAGAATAACAGGAACAGTTGTGTATTGGGGCAGAAGGAATAAGGTGACTCAATTAAATGTTAGAGAAATCTCCAGGAAAAAAAAAATGTCTCATGTCAACCCAATACTAACAATAAAATTCTCATTACTGAAATCGATAATCCTGTAATAAATGCATAATAACTTCAAAAAGGATTCTTTTATTAAGTATTTTTATATGATTGGCTATGCACCAAATATTGAAATCAAATACTGCTTTGCTTTACTTTAAGAATGATAAAATTCTCTACTGTGTCTCTAAAGAGAATCTTAAATGAGATGCTTCAAAAGAGTAATTTGCAAATAAATTCACCTGCTGAATTTGTGCCTGAACCTACTATATTTACCTAATTCATTTTTGGCTTTTGCTTAGCTCTAGCCATGGCGACACTGTGAGAAATGAATGTCAAGTTCTCCTGGGTAGCTGGAATGTTTGCACAAGGCGGGGGGGGGGGGGGGGGGGGGGGGTGGGGTGGGAATAAGTAAGGGTAGTGGGAGCCCCAGGGTTTGGGTCCCACTCAGTGGGGGGTCTTGGGGGCTGGTCTTCCGCAAAGCCTGAAGAACCCTTCCTGTGGTCTGGTTAATTGGTACGGCTAGCCTGTTGCCGTTTTGTGGGTCCAGGAAGACCTTTCAGTCCTTCTCCACATTCAGAGTTGAGCACAAAAGCACTTGGTAGTCCTGGATTGGGAGAGTTCAGGATCCATGCATATGATACCCAAACCGAGATTGGCTTTGTGGCTTTCAGAGGTAGATTGCAGGCATTTTTGTAGTGTTCACAGATGCACAACTCACAGACCTACGACTGTATATGCAGTTTGAGAAGAAATTAGAATTAGTACACAGGTAGACTGAGAGAATATGCTGCCCTGAAAATACTTTTGTTTTGGTTTTGGGGAGGGATGTCTGTTTTGAGCTTCCTGTGCTTCTTGCCTGGTGTTCTGTAGAGAATGTTGCATTCCAAAAGATAGGCCAGGCTCCCTTCCTGTGTCTGAAAGCTCCAGGAGGTGCTCTGATAGAAGAGAGGCGTCCCCGGCCTGTTTTTGGGAGATCGTCTCTCCTCAGCTGGCAATGCAGGTTGTATCTGGTTGACATGCCAGTGGTTTTGCATAGATTTTTCTCTAGAACCTTTTCTGAGGCATAAGGGTCCCCACTTCCTTGAAAGGAGGATCTCCGTTGTGTCTTAGTAAAGTTAACGAGAGTGAGAATGAGAGAAGGGGTATCTAACTTATTTGGAAAAGGATCGTTCTCATTTTTAACTTTTCCTTCTCTCTACTGTCTAGACCTATAGCACTTAATGTAAGTGAGGAGATGCTTTATGGAGACCCATAAAGATGCTATGGTCCTAACAGTCCCAGCCTTGGTACATTTTTCTGTCGTTCATTTTTTTCTTACTGTGGTTAAATTTTCATTCATGTAGTTTACCTCTTAGCTCTCTTATGTTTTTTTTTTTTTTAAGATTTAAAAAAATTTTTAAGTCGTCTCCACACCCAATGTGGGGCTCGAACTCATGACCCCAAGGTCAAGCATCATATGCTCTACTGACTAAGCCAGCCAGGTGCCCCTTGCTCTCTTAGTTTTGCATTTACATGTCACATATTCAGGTTTGCTTGGAGTGTAAAATATGTTTCAAACTTGAGAGAGATCAAAACTAGGTAAGTTCATGAAATATAGTGCCTTCTCTCCTATGCCAGAGTCATTTAGAAGGGAGCAATGGAACTTTTTGGATTGGTCCCATTCTGCACTGGGCTACTTAGGCTTTCAGTCTGTGGTTCAGTTCATTGGCACTCAATGCCAAAGGAACTAAGGTCAAGGGTTTGATCCTCAGGTGGGCCAGTTGGCTGCGTATTTTTCCAACAGGTTGTATGGAGATTCAGTACAGTCCCTATAGAAATGCTGGTCTTCAAGGGGTTCTGGTGAACATATGAGTGACTGGGTGAAAATCCAGCCCCATTACTGGAAAAGCAAAGCCCGTGCCCTACTGTCATTTTTGCATCTGGGCGGAACGTGCCACTTAAAATGTGAGCTTGTTACTCAACCTCCTTGCGTCTCTGTGTCCTCATCTGGAGAATGGAGATAAGATTTGCTCCCTTTCTACCTCACCAGGATCTGTGAAGATTAGATAATGGCTGTAAAGTCCTTATACAAAGGTATGAGCATTATCATAAACAAGGAGATTAGTCAACAAATAAAAAAAAAAATTTAAAGGACCTCCCAAAGTGTATTGCCTAATCATTTTTGATTCGGTATCAGTCGTTTGCAGTCTAACCCCTTTCGAGTTTGGTTTCGCAGCAAAAAGTCAGGTGTGAATGTCTGACCTTTCTATTTATTTATAAGGTTAAAAAATTGTTTGATAGTGAACATTTATATTAATAAAAACAAAGTGGGCTTTGAATCTGAAACAGGTTTTATTTGCAAAAGAAGGTGAAGGCTAAGGTCTCTAGGAACATATGCGCCACTGAGGGATATTTGCATATATTTGATCTGCAGGCACGCTTGGGTGATTTTCACAGTATACCTTGGAGTTTAAGTTGTAGCAAGGAGCCACGGCCATCGCTCAACAGCACAGTTTGCTCTCTCCAGCTTTATTATGGCACACAGCGACAACTTCATTTTTAGCATTAAAAAAAAATTCTCTTCACTTAATTCAGACAGTGACCTGCAGGCCTCATTCTGACTGAAGGAGCCATTCAGAATACTTGCAGACAAAAGCAGGGCTTTTTCCTAGCAACCAGATCAAAGCCAAATCTCCCAGAATAGCTCCCTCCCAGGTTTTCTTTGGCGCATAGGTTCACAAGGATTCTAAGCTCGTGGTATCCAGTTCAAACTACTCTTTCAAACTGAAATGGAAAGGAAAACTCCTGAGGAATTTTCGCAGACTCTGAAAACCGGCGAGCACTGCAAGAGCACTTCATCTTGGGAGAACGTGGTGGTCATTTGGAGCATCCCTAACTTTGTTATCGCCCGCATCTGCATGTACATTCTGTCGGACTTCCACAGAATGAGGTCTCTGTTTCCTTTCTGCCAGTACCTAATATCAGCTATGCCCAGGAGCCGGCTGATGAAGACTTCCTGTTTGTTTTGAGTCACTGTTAGAGTGATAAATATACTTTAGCTCTCTGCTTAGAGAGGAAAGAAACCAGCTGCCCTGAACTACAGAGAAAAAATGCAGAAATTCCGCTGAATGGCCCTGTTATCAAGGAGTTTCAAGGGCAGCATCAAAATGAAAACTATAAGCCAGGGCAAAGTAAATAATTTCCATATTAAAGCATCTTGCTGCATGCATAGACCTAAGTTGTTTGTCTTTAATCATTTAGGCAAGCGTTGCATTTTTCACTCTTCTAAGACTAACTCAGCAATGTTGAGAGATTTTTAAAAATGTAAACTGATGCTACAGAATAATGGTGAGCTATATAAATAAACAATTACAGTTGTGGTTTTTTGATCTGACCACAAGCTTTTAATGCCATTTTTGCATGAGCATAGAATGCTTCTGGATAAACAATACTGTTTACATTGTCAGTGGCATCCACTGTTGCATTGAGTCATTTACATATGTGATTATTTGGATATAGAGTAACCCAAGAACAAAAGAATCCTATAAAATTATTTAAAACAAGAGCAACAGGAAATCCTTTACAGCTTAAACAGCACTTCTTCAATAAAGCTGTGGAATTTTTGTGTTTTGATTTCGTTTTTGCCCTTTTATTTTGAACAGGTTTTAGATTTAATGGCTAGAGTGTCCTTTGAGTGGAATTTCTATCTTAACTCTGATTTGAAGGATGGTGAATTTAGGAAGCCTTGTGGATCTGAATGTCTTGACCACTGCATTCTGGCTTTCGTGTTTGTTTGTTTTTTAAGCTCAGTATAGACTTGATGTCCAGAAGTCATGAGTTGGAAAAGATGGCAACAGCTTGCATGTGCCTGAAGTGGGATTGAATTGCTTATTTCCTTCCAATAGCTATGGTCTCTCAAAATGATTTCTAACAGTAGGAGAAGAATACACAATCATCTACATTAAGTCTTTTTCTCCAGGATAAAGGAAATATTTAATAAGCAAATTTAAAATAAAGTTAGCATCAACACTTTTAGGCTGTCAAATTTGTAATGCAGTTAGGGAGGCAGGATGGTGTGGATTGGCCTTAGGACAATGTGTCTGGTCATATTTGTAAACTGAGACTTACTTGAAAATGCACATGAATTGTTGTTTGTAAAGAAGTTTCCCCAACATGCTGGAAGTCCGTGATTGGAACATCAACACGATGCCTTCCTGGATGAGAGAATTATAGTGCTGAAGGCTTTATGGAGATTGGCTCCTTACCTCGTAAAAGCTCATATTAAAAAAAAAAATTAATGTGTCATTGGCAGATCGTAAAGTAGGCCATGCATTTAGAAATATTCACATTAGTTAAAACAAAGCCAAATATGCTAACTATTGTTTTTACTTTCCAAATATGTGGCCATATATGTCTCTTTTACTCACACAACAAGAAGAAAGCATTTAAAAATGTGATTAAGGGTGGAAGGATTAAAGCACTGAATATTTTGTAGAGACTTGGAATAGAATCAGAGAATGGATGGTATTAGGAAGAGAGGGAAAAAATAGTGAAGCCAGCATTTTCTGTGGGTAAGAAAGAAGGGTATAAAACAAATTTTTGAGATAAAATGTATTTGCAAGGGTAAGGATGCTAGGGGACAATTTTCGTGGGCACATGGGCCTCTGTACTTTAAAAAAGAGGTTAGAATTAAACAGAAATATATGAGGGTAGGCGTTTAGGCGAGGTTTTTGGTAAAATCTCTTATTTAAAATAAATTGGAACTCTAGCTGGGTGGAACCTATCACTTACCAAATATAAAAAGGCGTGAAAAAAACCACGCTGTACCTTTTGGAGTGCTATTAAATGCCAAGTATCTAGTGCTGAAGTGAAACTATTATGGTCAGATTGATGCTGTCCATGTGAAGCCACCATTCTTCGCAGCAATAGCAATTGCTTAGATTGTTTAAAACCAGCTTTGGTTGTGATAGCACATTTGTGATCCAGCCTTAAGGAACCCCAGCCACTGACAGCCAACATCCATTTCTTCATGATTGAATAAGAGCAAAAAAAAATCACATCTTATGTTTGCACCTTACGCTGCCGTTTACAAAATGCTTTTGCTCGCAACGTCTCCCGTGATCCTTGGTTGTTTCCGGTTCTGGTTGTAAATGGGAACAGTAATAGTTTGTCATCTGTCCTGTGCCAGTGGTGGTGACTTCAGCAAACTGGTTTCTTTTAAGGGGACAGAAATATTCCTCATGCTTCCTAACTACATTTCAGGAGCATCGTCTTACGAAACAGATGGTGCAAATCCTTCTTTTAAAGTATAGTAACTTGTAGCAAAGTGAAATAAAAGTGTGTTCCATAGCAATGAACCCTGTATCTCCCTGACCTTCTCATGACACCACATTTCTGATCCCAGGAGTTTTAGACAATTCTGTTGGAGAAGGTTAAGCATAGGTATGGGGAATAAGGACTGTGGGACGTTTAGAATCATTCCATCCCAGTAGACATTTAAAAAATAATAACGCGTTTATTAGAAGAAATGGTGGTGGGAAGGGGGGATGTTTTTCACACCTGTTTTCACACTTCTGAGGTGATAAGTCCAGCCCTTACAAAATAAAATGGCAGGTTTCACACTAAACCCACCCAGGCATATTCCTATAGTCTCCTAACCCACTTATTCTTTAAGCATAAAGAGGCGGGGCTGCCTGGCAGTCTCAGGCAGAAGAGTGTGCGACTCTTGATTTGGGGGTTGTGAGTTCGAGTCCCGTGTTGGGTGGTTGGGTGTAGCAATTACTTAAGAAAAGAAATAAAAACTTAAAAAAGAACAAAGAGCCAACAAGCTCTCTTGCACAAATCAGTGACTAAGAGAGGTCTCCACCATCTTTGCTTTGCCCTCCTGCCTTCCAGATGAATGAGCTATCTTCTGTATATCCTGTATGGATCTTCAGGGGAATGGACTAGGTCTCCAGTGACTTTGGCTCTAGATCAACAATCTTCTCGCCTTTTTAAAAATCTTAATACTCAGTGAATTAGACACCCGAGTTCATGATTTTACCAACTGGGTTCACACACATTTTCTATATGTCCTAGATTCTCTTGGCCACCATTTCTTCCCTACCCCAGTTACTCATTGACATGATATAACTTATTTCTCACCATCTTTCATCTCTCAGAATGGTCTATCTCATCACAACCTAGAGTCACAGAATGTTATAAGTGGAATTAACCTTAGAGATCATGTAGGGCAGTATTTAACAACCAACTCACAGAACTCTTGATTTACCAACCCTCAAACCTGATCTTCACCACTTTTCTCCAGCTCAGTAGATGCCAACCTCATCTGTGGAGATGTTGAAAAGAAAAACTAGGACTCAACCTTGATTTCTTACTACCTTTACCACCCTATATCTAATCCATCAGTAAATCTTATCTTTTTGCTGTCTTGAATATATCCAATACTCTTCTTGCCTTGATATGGTAAGAGCCTAAAACTCCTCTCTTGCCTTGATATGGTAAGAGCCTAAAACTCATCTCCTTGCTGCATATTCTCTCACATTTCCCTGTGCTATTTTCTACATATTACTTTTTGACTTTGTTGATTTTTTTTCCCTTTTGCAATTTTCTGGCTTTGCTCCCCTTACTAAGATGTTAAGCTCCAGGAGACTGGAAACAGTGGGTATAGAATACTCTTTAACACATGTAATTGTGCCTGGGACATCATTGGCTCTCAATGAATATTTTTTGAATAAATTAATCTCATCCTAAATAGACTGGAAATATGGACCACAAAGAAGTTACGTGAATTTCTTAGGCTCACTATATGAGTTTGTAAGTTTACAACTAGAGCATAGGTCTCTTGACCTAGGGGAAAGTGGGAAGTAAGCAAACTGCTGAGCGCTGCCAGGAAATCTTGTCATACACTGGGTAGATCTGTCTATGAGAAGAGACCTCATCCCAGGACCAGGAGGAACTCTGGTTAGCTGATTCAGGGGAACAATGAGTAATAACATTGGGTTTATTTTCTTTCTTTCTTTTTTCTTTTCTTTTCTTTTCTTTTCTTTTCTTTTCTTTTCTTTTCTTTTCTTTTCTTTTCTTTTCTTTTCTTTTCTTATTAAAAGAACCAAGTAACCAGAGTTCTTGTAAGTGTAGTTTCTAAGTACCTGCTGTGGGGCTCAAAGCCAAAGATAAGAAAAGCTTCTAGAAATGTACTTGGGTTTTCAACACCCCAAGTGTCTCTAGAAAAGGGAGGCTACTCAGAAATGGAACTCAAGCAAATCCTAGGCTGCGCTCCAACCTATTGCCCTACCACCAAAGGCTCATTACTCTACCTGGTCAAGCATAAACCACTCACTCCATGTTTACTCAACTCATACTTAGTGAATAAAATACCTACTATGGCTTTTCTCCTAGTAGCTAAAAATATTTTTGAGGAAAAAGTTTCAGTGTTTTATTTTAGTCAGAATGCTACCAAGGGCTAGTTACTGAAAATTAAATTGGATCAATCTTAATCAGTTTAGGTTATATGAAGGTCTTATATGAGGTACCATTGACATTTTGAGGCCTCTGAGGTAACTTGGTATGTGGGCCCTCAGGGTTTCACTTGCAACTAGGATAAGTTTGCTTGAATAGAGAATCTATCTCCTTTTATTGTTTTGTATTATATTTATCATCTTCTTATCTTCACTATGTGCCAAACAGTTTTCCATGGAATGATTTATTCTAATAATTAAAAGAAGGCAATATTCTTTTGGTGGATGACTGTTTTGTCTGAGTTATAAAATATAATTTGCTTTTTTCTTTGTACCATTGTTCCAGAAGAGATTCATCTTTAATTAGTTTGAGGTGTACTGTGGCTTACCTTTGTCTCCAAGTAAAAGATTTTTCTTTTTCAAAATCAGATGAATTCTGAGTTGACAAGGTAAAAAATCTGCACTGAGATTAAAAATGCTAGGATTTTCCATTAAGAAGTTGCCTCTCTAAGTTGCTGTAATTTAGCACTTCAGGTACTGAACA
The DNA here is from genome assembly GCF_018350215.1 of Panthera leo. NCBI lineage: Eukaryota > Metazoa > Chordata > Mammalia > Carnivora > Felidae > Panthera > Panthera leo. The sequence continues at coordinate 134,763,865 of NC_056686.1, forward strand.
CCTATTAAAGAAATGCTTGTTTGCGTTATGTTAGATGTAAATTAGGTGACTCACTTTCTCCATCTCTTTCTCTATATTTATTTTTAATCCTGCTCTAAAGCAGGAACTAAGACCAAATGAAATTAAAGCATTCTTTTGGTTTGATTGGTCTAATATTCTTCAACGAGCTGACTATGACTCACAGCCTGTCCCCCTTTTATTAGTAATTAAACTGAGACACTGAGGCATTATGTAAACTCATAATAGCAGATTAAATATCAAGTCTGTAGCGCACTGAACTGCATTGCCATGTTGAAACTGATACTTACAATATTCTCCTCAGATAATTTTAATATTTTACATTCTATGTTTGCCACAGAAAAATAGAGTAATTAAAAACAATCGTATTTTATTTTCGTTTTTGCTAGAACGGCGTTTTCACTTTGAATGGAAAAGAACAGAAGATAATAAATGTGCCTGTAACATTTGTTTGTTTGTTTGTTTGTTTCTGCTGCATTGACAAATGCTTCTGTGGTATGTGGTGGCCATTTCTTCTTTATTTAAAAAAAAAGCTATTTTTCTCTTAACAAAAGTAACTCAGATCCATTATAGAAAATTTAGGAAGTTTAGATAAATAAAAGTAAGAAAGTAAGAAACGACCCACAATCCCACAATTAGAAAGTAACCATTGTTAGCATTTTGTCTCACATGCCTCCAAGCACTTCATCTACGCATGTTCTGTTCTATGCACATTAAAGAAAAATGTATCTCCTACTGTAATTTTTTTTAAATCTCTTTTTCTGTAAGAATCTATATTGAATATATTTCAGTGTCACTAAATATTCTTCCACAATGTGCTTTATCTTGCTGCACCATTATTTATTTAATCAATCCCCTATTGTTGAGTATTCGGTTGTTTCCAATCTTTTCCACATTATAAATACAATTGGCATAAATGTTGCATGTAGCCAAATATTTGTTCATATTCTTGGCGGCTGTCTTAGAACATATTTCTAGAAGTGGATTGTTGAGTCAGTACGTATGGATTCTAGGCTTTTAGTTCGTATCAGTACCTTTTTCCTTGGAAATATTACTCTAATTCACATGCTAATTTGGTTATAGCTTATTATTTCGGTATTTTAATACAGCTATTCCTTTTATGGCAACCAAACATACTGACTGTGTGGTGCTCTGAATTGCTCATATGAGAAGGTTGAGAAACAATGGACTAAATTCTACAATGCCCTGATTACTTCAGTTCCATTAATTTGGCATAATTCTTTTTCTGGTCTGCTTTTGGCTAGTTGTATCTGGACCCATCATATGTTTTACTATTCTTCTGCAAGAAGCCTCAAATAAATTGAAAAAGGGGGCCTGTCAGCTGCAATCTAATATGGTATACTAACACTCAATCCAAATCCAGGCAAATGTCATCTGTTCATCATAGGCCAATATAAGAAGCAAGTATTGTGATGATATTACCCAGGAAAAGGTTCCAGGATAACTCTGAGGCAGAACATGTAACCTATTCACCCAAGAGGCTATTATACAAATTAACGTGCTCACCATTAAAACTGGCAGAGCTTCTAAGGCTCAGCTAGGTTAGCTGCTCAGATGACATCAGTAGGAAGAAGGCCTGGACATAATTTCATCTTTTAATTTTGTCTCTTGTCTCTTCCAAGCCTTTTTTCCTTCTTAGATGGAATATGGTAGAGATTAGGCATCATTTACATTTTTTAGATTCCAAATTATGAAAAAACAAACATTCATACTGGTGTTTTCATTCTCTATAAGGCGTAAGGTCTATTCAGGAATCATGCACCAGCAGAGAAACAATTAAAATATCACATCTTCCCCCGCTTCCACCCCTAAAAATGTTCCTTGGCTCAAAAAGGAACTAGGTTCTCGGCAATTTGAACCTAAAATGCTTCTTCAGCTTTTCTTAGACTCTGGCCATCTCAAAATGCAACTGAAGACAAAATTGTCCCGTAAGATTAATTTTTGGTGATTGAACTTACATCTTAAAAACTAAGCTGTTTCACTTCCTTATGAAAAAACAAATTTCTTGAAGATAGATTTCCATTCCATGTTTGTAATCCCTGAAGCACCTAATCTTTGGTATGTATCGTGGGGAATGAATGAGAATGTCCTACGTCCCCACAAAGGCAAAATATGACTCTGACTGGCAGCATGCATAGTGGAGAAAATGCCTAGATGTGCAGGGGTCAAAATACCCAACTTTTCCTTCCTGCCCTGCCAGCCGACCGGCTGTGTCACCTTTGACGAGTTAATCAATCTCTCTGAACTTAAGTTTTCATCCTTATAAAATGATGACACAAATGTTCTTCTTTGAGAACAGGCTGTTTTGAACATCAAGGGAAATGAAATAGAATATTGTCTAACCTGATTAGTACATTTCAAATGAAAGTTATTGTTATTTTGAAGACGTGTGTTACTGTTTTCCTCATTGGAATCCTTAATTCTCATTTCCCAGTGCTGGGGATGGAAATGATAACTTAAGTCAACTCTCTTTGTATGTGGTCTTTTATCTTAACTTTTGTAAGTAGAGCTTTTTTCACTAAAAATTAGGTGTATAAACACAACTGTATCATTTTTCTCTTTCCTTCTTTTTTAGCTGAAAGATAACATACTTACAGAAAAGTGCCCAAATCACAGATGAAGAAGCCCACGGAAACAGCATCATAACCTTGGGACAGCACCCGGGGCCCCTCACACCTTTTCCAACCTGCTACCTAATTCTCCCTGCCTGAAGGAAACCAGGATCCTGGATACCAGGATCCGCCCCTATTTAACTTACTTTCCCATGATGTCATGCCAAAACGGAGTGGGATCAGAGTGCCCACTGAGCCATGTGACATAGCAAGCTGCTCATGGTCTCTTGGCTTCAATTTGCATCTTTAAAAATAAGGAGGTTGAACTTTCAAGGTTTTTTTTTTTTCCATCTTGAGATTAAATGTTGACATTTAAAGAGTCTTCTAAAGGACACTATTTATCTAACTTCAACACCTTCTGTGGTTTGTTAGCTCAGGTGGAACTTCTCAGAAGCCATGTTCTAAACGAGAGGAGGTCAATTAACTTTATCCTCTACCACGAGCACAAACACACCCTGAACCGCATGGACCATATTGTGAATGTGGTCCCAGGAGGAGTGGGTGACAGAGAACTGATGCCTGGAGGGAATGGTCTCCTGCAGCACTGGGAGGCTTGCTGCAAAGCATTCTCCTCCGCTTGGTGTGCTGGGCAACATCACACCACAAGAGCAGAAAATTCTTTATAGTTTGATTGTTCTAAGCCATGATTCAGGTTTGGGACAAATATGGACTCCTGTCATTTGGCAACTAAAGGACTGTTTGAGGGAGCAAAATGGAAGACTTCAGTAGTAGGATTCAAGTCTCCTTTTGCCTTAGTGATACACTATCCAGAAGGAACCTATAGCTGTACGACTTCTGTCCTCAGAAGCTGAATGAGATGAGGAAGAATGAATTAGGATGACTTCCCCCAGAAGTCAAAACAGTAGGCGTTGCCTCCAGTCTTGTGACACGTGCTCTGCCATGGGCTGCGTTTCCTATAGTTCTAAGAGCCTCCTAGCTTGAGGGATCTATTTAGATGCTTTTATTCTCTAATCTTTCTTGAATGATTTCTTCGAAGAGAAAGATTTGGTTTTTCTAGCAGCCAAACAGGTGAGTGAATGACAATCAACTTTTCAACAGGTGCAGAAACTCGACACTATGCCCCTGAATCGAAAGTGTACAAATCTCTAGGGTTCAGGGGACATATTACCCCAGTACTTCTTGTTCTAGGCTTGAACCAGGATGCACATCTTTCGCTATGATCCAAAGTGAAGATTTCCCCAAGATACACATGCAGTGAGGTGAGAGCTCAAGTCTCTTTTCCTGGAGAGCCACGTGGCCCCCAAGGACAGTAAGAACTTGATCGTTCCCAATCATGGTGGCTCCAAGCACATTCTGAGTTCATGGTTATGGATGCCCAGGACAGAGGCATGGTGAGCCGCCAGTTCACAATATAGTATTGCCACATCTTGATCCAACTGTAAGAGAGGTGGGAGACACTTTTTCTCCTCTGGACTGTTGTGGAATGTGCCTTTCAGCTCCTCCTGCAGGAGAAACCCATATTCAGCTGGGGACGGGCATGGTCTCCCGGGCAGCTTTGTTGCACGAGGAGAATACTTTCTGCTTACCTTTGAGAAAATTGCTTAAATACAATTACGCTCCCAACCAGCATTACCCCCACCTCCTCCGATGTCAAACAAGAAACCCAACCCCCAAATCTAAACACCAGACAAGTAGCTTGAAAAATGAAAATAAATGTTCAAATCCAAAAGCCGTGTGCTTCTGTGATTGAAAATCTTTTTCTTAGCGAGTGGGAGTTGCTTTCATCATTGCTGGTCATATGTTTTTGTTTTTCATTTCTGGTGGAGAAGTTTTCTAGGGTATTTTTCAAACTTTCCAGCTTAGCAAAGCGTTGGCTAAAATTGAAAAGAGAACTAGGCGTTGGGTCGGAGGCAGCGTTAGGTTTGTTCTGGTGAGGGGTTGGTGGGGGGGGGCAGGTTGCTGACACAGCGAAAATAAGACAAAACATTTGAAACTTCTGGCTTTGTACTTCTCAAATGCCTCTTTTAGAAATCGCTTAAGTCGTTATTAACATCCACCACCCACCTTCCCTTTTTGGTCCTGACATTGGGTAATAATAGATAATGTTGACATATGTTCCCTGCTGGTCAGAAATACTATACTTCTGTGAAAGGTAACATTTTCAAGCTATGACAAAATGTATTTTACTTGGACAGAACATTAGTTATTGGACTAATCTCAGAATGTGGGCTGTGGGGTAAAAGTTTTAACATTTTCGTTGTGGGAGAAAGTTTCTTGGAAGAGTAAAAGCATCAGTATGGGGTGTCTTTAGCTTTCACCATTTCTAGAGGTACTGGCTCGATGTCAAACTCTTATGTCCTTAGGAATGTAAAGGAAACATTCCCAGTATGTATGAAAAACATCTGTCCATGGACACAGCAACTTTTAAAAATGATTATACCCAACTTTACTGCAGTATGGATTATGGAATCAAAAAATATTTTTCACTGTATACCAAAGAATTCTGTTTTACGGGCCAGTTTTAAAGCTTTTAACTGCATGAGACATATGCTGCAGTTCTGTCGTTTGTTCTCCATGTGATGTACTATGAAATGTGTGTGTGAGAGAGAGAATGAGAGGATGCGAGAGAGAGAGAGAGAGAGAGAGAGAGAGAGAGAGAGAGAGAGAAAGGAGAAAAGCATGCAAATTCTTCTGATCAAATGTGGTCCTCAAAAGTACTTTCGAAACTAATTTAGGGGATGAGTAAGGAAATGCCCCAGCTGGCTCCCATGCTACTGAAGTCTGAACAGCCCTTTGCAAAACTGGAAAAACTGATTTTGTTTTGAAGGCTCACACAGACTTTTGTGTTGTGGAAATTGGACAGAGTTTTTACTGAATCTGGTCCTTTGTGTTTTATGACAGTCTGAATGGGTGTTAAGATTCCACGAATAAATCTCTTGCCGTTTCTGAAATTTCTGATATAAACACGGGCTCCGTCAATTTGTTCTCTGCACAAATGTCTTTTCGAATGTTAACAAACATGGCGCATTGATGGGTGGGCTGGCCAATGGGACAGCAGTCTGCCTTACTTGGTAGGACATATTGGTACAATTTTTCTCTAGTTTCTCAGTGCTGGGGCCATTGAGAAGTAACAGCTGCTGGCGGGTAACCTGGTGGTGGTAGAGAATGAGGACTTCATGACAAAAGAGAGGTTAGACTGCTCGGGGGAAGTGGTGTTAATGGCCTTCAATTGAAAGTCTGGCCAAGACACCACATCAAGGGGATTGTGGCTTGACCCTCAGGAAATGAATTAGTTATCTTCTTCAGGACCTCAGGTGAATCGCCTAGAGGAATGTAGGTAGTGAAGGCAAGAATATATCTTAAAAATCTAGTCTTCCTATATTCAGCATCAATTTGTGATTTTTGAATGTCCTTTAAACTCAAATGTCAAATGGATAATGCCTAAAATTAGTTTCCAAGTGAATACTGTAATTTAAAGCAGGCAAGCAAGCAAAAAAAAAAAAAAAAAAAAAAAAAGGAAAGAAAGTCTCCATTTTTATAATAAAAATTAGGTCATGCTCTATATAAACACTTTTGAAGAAGAATCACGATTGGTTTTTTCAGGACCTATTATGTTCCACAATTAATGGTAGCGAAAAATTACATATTGTATAATTTGAAGTTTTCTAATATATGACTGTCATTATAGCTATCATTCTGAACCTAGTATTGGGTTTTCATTTTGAAATGCAAGTCCAAGTCTCAGTGGCCTAAATCTTATTCTTCAGATATTTAATGCCCAGACTAGGGATGTGATGGCTCCTTTTTCTTGCATCAATAAGAATTTATTATGTGGTTAAACTGCCAAATAGCATCCAACTCTTTACTTAGTTTGTGCATAATTGCCCTTCTAGGGTGGTTATCGGGTATATGGAGCCATTCCCTGACCATATTCTCTCCTACACACTGCCCTTCCTGGAGACTTGGTAAAGGATCTGAGTAGTCATTTTGGTGGAATTTACATTCATGATAAAATCAGCACACTAATGGGGAAGCTTCATGGGAGATTTTAATACACTGTGTTATTGGCATGACAAATTGGGCCAGTTACTTGATGTGCTTCTCTTTGCGGGCCAAATTCTGCCCTGTGTTCCTTACTTGAGATTCCCACTGAAGTAGTAATTACCGAGTGGAAGAATACTAAAAATGTTCAGCCAAATTCTGTTCTAAGTTGCTATCATGTAACTCCCAATGAAGTTAATTACGACTTAGTAAGAACTAGTGCTACAGCATCTTAAGGGCTTTGGAATTCTGTGATCTGCCATCCAAGACACAAGGCCAACAGTCTGCCTTTAAATATCTCATTTTAAGAGGTGGATTGACTCTGTTGAAGGTAGACATGGTTGTGCTGTAACTACATGTGTAACGGGATTTAAAGAGTAGAATTTAACATCTTTGAACCCAAGAAGTTTGATCTTTTTTGCAGCTTCCCTCTTTGGGGGAGGGTTTGTTTTCTAGAAACTTTAATTCTCTCTTGTGTCAGAATCCATTGGTATGAGTTACCTCCTATCCCATTTCCCCAACATCCCTTAACTGTAATAATATGTAATTTTTATTTCCATTAATTGTAAAACATTTGCTTAAGTCATCACTGCTTAGCTATTATTTCCTGGAGCTAAACCATTATCTTCCTTAAATACAGATGTTTATATTATGCATAATATAATTCCTGTCATAAGAATTCATTATAACTTTTCAAAATAGTTTGGTTCTCATTTAGCATATGTCTCAGTTTAGCCTTTTATTATTTTTTAATGGGAAAATAAGGGCCCTGTGACCCATCGAATTGGTAGGCTTTTGTCAGTGTGCAAATGGGGTAGAAGGGGCAGGCCATTGGCCATGGCTTTGGTGTGAGTGGAATATACCGCTATTAGTACCATTTACTGGACTGTCTCAGATTGAGATTCTTCTGAAAGTTGGTATGTGGAGCTTGCCAGCCTTTGGAATCCACCAGTTTTTGCCTGAGACTAATGGTCCAGGGAGTTTCTTGAGGTATGTATTAGGGAGCAGGCAGCTCAGGGAAGGCGGTGGAGAGTGACTAGTTATATATCCTGTGGGAACTCCAAAGTGATACCGGATTCACATTAAAAGGCTTTCTAGGTGAGAGCTGGAGAACAACCAACTCATCCTTAGAGAAGACTGGGCTTGACAAGAACCGATTTTACCTGTCTTCGGGGTTGCCAGCGTTCAAAGCTGCCTTTCTATATGTTGCTAACAAAGCTATCAGGGCATGAGGGGCATTGAGAATTCAATTTCAAAGTTATAAATATGGGATGTTAGGCTAGAAGAAATGCCCTTCTTTCCTCCCTCTTTGTTCTTTCTTTCCCGTCTTCCCATCCATCCCCTCTTACTCCCTCCTTTTTCTTTCTGTACATAAGCATTTATTGAACTCCTAGTATTTGGCAGGCATCGCAGCCACCACTGGGTATAAACAAGAAGAGTCATGGTTCCTGTTCAGGAAGAATTCACATTCGGGGCATCTGGGTGGCTCAGTTGGTTGAGCGTCCGACTTTGGCTCAGGTCATGATAGCACAGTTCGTGAGTTCGAGCCCCGCGTCAGGCTCTGCGCTGACGGCTCGGAGCCTGGAGCCTGCTTCACGTTCTGTGTCTCCCTCTCTCTCTGCTCCTCCCCTGCTCACACGCTGTCTCTCTCTCAAAAACAAATAAAAATTTAAAACAATTAAAAAAAAAAGAAGGATTCACATTCCAGTTGGGATGATATTTGAGAAAAGCAACAATTATAGAACATATCTTACATATGAGAGCATTAAGAAGGCATACCCAGGGTGTGCCATTGAAAGGATTATGTTGTAATCCTTTGTAAGTAAACAAAAATAATGTTGAAATATAGAGCCAGTGCAGTGAAGACCAGCAAAGTTTTGATTTTGCCTGGGATAAATATTTATTGCCTTCAAAAAAATCAAATGATTTCAGATCAGCTTTTCTTCCCCCTCAATTGTTTGGTGCCCCTTCTAGATGGTGCCATGAGCACATGATGTCCTGACCCAGGTTGGACTTTCAAAGATTTCCAAGAGTAGATGATAGTTGAGTTGAATCTTGAAGAGGTTGGAGTTATGTAAATTGTAATGAATTTGGTAAGGTACCCTGGCAGGGAGCAGGAGAGAAAGCAGGATTTTGGGGGTGGTGTGTGTTATGAGTAGGCCAAGTCTCTGTGAAAATGCATTGAGAAATGGTGCCCATGGTTTGGAGCACAGAGTTGGTGGAGAACAAAGTGGAGATTTGTGGGAATTAGGACCCATAATGACATATCGAGGAGTTTGGATGCCATCTAAGAGAAATGAGGAAACACTGAAAAATTCGAGTAATTAAACAATAGATTCATATGTTAGAATAAATTACTCATTTGATGGTGTTGAAGAGACTTGGAGATGGGGTTAAGGCAGTTGGGAGGCTATTGTAACACTCCTGACCAATAACAGGAGAACTAAGCAGATATTTTGATGGTTAAATCACCAGGACATATGCAAATTTAAATAATAGGAATGAGAAAGGGGAAAGCTCTCAGAATGACACTCATTTTTCTGGCTTTTTGATTGGGTGGACAGTGATTTTAGAAATTAGAATTAAAATTAGAAATTAGAATTAAAAACATACCCATAAGGAGAAATGATGTATTCTGTTTTAAAAAAAATTTTTTTTTTAATGTTAATTCACTTTTGAGAGATGGAGAGAGACAGAGCATGAGTGGGGTGGGGGGAGGCAGAGAGAAAGGGAGACAAAGAATGTGAAGCAGGCTCCAGGCTCTCAGCTGTCAGCACAGAACCCGATGCTGGGCTCGAACTCACCGACTGCGAGATCATGACCCGGGCCAAAGTCGGACACCTTACTGACTGCGCCACCCAGGTGCCCCTGATGTATTCTGTTTTATACACCTTGTACTTGATGTCTTTCTGGGACATCGAGAGGAGAGCTCTGTTGATTTAGCCTAAAGAAAAAAAAAACAAAAAACAAACCTACACCTCAGACCCAGAAAGTTTGGGTTGAAAGAAGATGTGAGGGCTAATTCTGCTCCATATTAAGGGATTTGAACTTCTTTTGTCCTCTATTTCACTTATTCACATTTGACTTATTTATTCAGAGTTTGCAAATCTCTACTAATATATGTGGTTTGCATCTTAGCTAGCATGAATCTCTATTGATTATAGAATATTCTTTATCAGCCACCAACACTGAGCCTCACGTTGAGCTGAACCAGTCTTTATTTCAGTGGCAATGGTCCAAATTCTCTGCTTTCAGGTAAATACAGAGAAATGTTGTTGTTGCCCATCACCTAATGGCCTGGTAGGTGGCAGGATAAATGGGGGTGAGGCCAATTGTGGAAGTTGGGTCAACAGCAAATGATTGCCTTCTTTTTTTCTAATTTTTAAAACAGTTTTTATTTATTTATTTTGAGAGCGAGAGAGAGAGAACAAGCTTGGGAGGGGCAGAGAGAGAGGGAGAGAGAGAGAGAGAGAGAGAGAATCCCAAGCAGACTCTGCACTCTCAGCACAGAGCCTGATGCGGGGCTCAAACTCATGAACCTTGAGATCATGACCTGAGCCGAAATCAAGAGTCGGATGTGTAACCAACTGAGCCACCCAGGCACCCTGCAAATGATTACCTTCTATTCCAATGTAGGTCCAGCTCTGTATAATCTGCATATGCTGGCCTAGATAGATATTTTATTGACCCAAGAATACGAGCTTGGAAACAGGCAAACAGACCCGTTGTTAGATGAGGGGTGCTTAGCTGGGGTCCATGATCTGCCAGAGCCAGACTCACTTATAGGAAATGGTTAGGTACATGCCTCTTGCGATCAGTTCAGGTTTGGGGTCCCAACTTGACCCCTCCGCAGCTGTTAAAAAAACTTTCTGCAATTACATTTCCTTGTAAAAAAAAACCAGGGATGATAATTTCTACCTTATAAGGTTGTTGCCAGGACAAAATGACACAGTACATAACACAGTATCTGGTACTTAGTGTAAGTGCATAAAATTAGCTAGTATTAGTTTTATGGATGAACTTCAGGGAATCTGTGAATACCTGCAGTTGTATGCATTGTTTTGTGAGAATGTGTGGAGGTGCTATTATTTTTGCTGGGGAGAGAATATATGGATGTCATTGGAAACTCAAAGGAGAGCATAACTTAAAAACAATAATGCTTAAAAACAAACAAACAAAAAAACAAAGTAGAGGTTAAGAAAGACTGTCCTAGACAAAGTTGTTAAACGGTTGCTTTTTTAAAAACTAGGTTTTATTTTTTAGGGCAATTTTATATTTACAGCAAAATTGAGTAGAAAGTAGAGTCCCTATATATTCCTTGCCCCTACACCATCACAGCCTTCTCTACTGTCAACATCCTATACCAGAGTGGTACATTTGTTACAACCAATTAACCTCCAATGACACATCATTATCACCCCAAATCCATAGTTTACGCTAGGGTTCGCTCTTGGTGTTGTACATTCCATGGTTTGGACATATGTATAATGACATGTATCCAACGTGTTAGTAAACGGAGTATAGTTTCACTCCCCTTAACGTCCCCTGTGCTCTGCCAGTTCATTCTTCCCTCCCCTCTGGCCCCTGGCAACCACTGATCTTTTTACTGTTTCCATAGTTTTTCTTTTTCCAGAATGTCACACGCTTGGAATCGTACAGTATGTAGACTTTTAGACTGGCTTCTTTCACTTAGTAATGCGCATTTTAGTTTTCTCCACGTCTTTCATGGTTTAGTAGCTCATTTCTTTTTGGCACCAAATAACATTCTATTATTTGGATGTATCACAGTTTACCTATTTATCTCCTGAAGGACATCTTGGTTGCTTCCAAGTTTGGCATTTATGACTAAAGATGCTGCAAATATCCTTGTGCCATTTTTTTTGTGTGTGGACATAGGTTTTCAGCTCATTTGGGTGAAGAGCAAGGAGCGCAATTTCTGGACCCTTTTCCCCTTGTGTTTTGCAACCCTTTCTAATCATCCTTTCCTCTGCAGACATTCCTGATACAGCCCATCCTGCTCAGAGAAGTCTATCCTCTTGTTCTTTCATTTTCTCTTTCCTCTTCCAGGTGCCAGGGCCATACTTACTTTTCACCGCTGTCCAAAGTCTCCATTAGTATCCAGTCTCCCAGAGGAGGATTCTACACTGAACACTTTCTATCCTTTACTCTCCACCCAACTCACTTTCTGTCCTGGATCCTGTTTTCTGTAGTTCCGGATCTTAGGGAACTGAGAAATAAATTCTTCCTAAGGAATTGATGGTTGGTATTGTTATTCCTACAAAATACGATACTTACATTTCAATAGGTCAGAATTTTCAGGGCAACACTTTCAATGAGGTGGAAAGGTTGGAGTGGAGATTTTGGCCACCTGGTCTACCAGTAATGGAGATATTTTTGGGTTTGGAAGCCTTTATGGACTGCTGAGAAAGCTCAGTTTGTGATTGATTGTTTCCTTTGTCTTGAGTAAGAACCACACCTGTGAATTTTCATCCTTCTGCAGCTGCTAAGACTTTGTTAAGCCTCAGGAAAGCGATAAATTTACTTTACCTCAGTTACTCTTTCAGCAAAATGGGAATGGCTTTAGACTTGCTGCCTAAGAATTGTATGTAGATTGATTCTTTTATTTTCCCTTTGTTTAAGGCAACTGGAAGATGGAACGGGCTAAGTGTTCTGAATTTATTAGATTTAAAGTACAAAATATCACTGCCTAATGATAGATCAGATTTTTCAAGAAATCCCTTTGGGGAAGTTAAACTCCCATTTATACAGTGAAAGTAATATTTGTCTTGCTTCTTCATGTTATTTTGTAAAATCTACCTTAAAATAACACAAATCAGCAAAGCCTTCTTCCTTAAGAAGAACTTTTTAAAGGGAGTGAAAACATAGTTGTAACATCGCTTTTTGTGTGGCATGTGAAAAGAAAATCCTGGAAACACATGTTTATTTTTTTCAGTTCCTGACCACTGTGTTTGGAAAAACTGCCAAGTGTGACTTAAAACTTGCAAATACAGTAACTTGCTTTGAAATTTGGACCCATAATGTCTTAGGCTGTTTTTTGTAGAAAAGGAATTGTTATGTTAACTTTGACTTCTTCTGATCACTTTGGCTTTCTTGAAATCAGTTGCATGCAGATTAACAGAACAGATTCCAATGAATGAATACACTAAATGTAACTGACAGTCCTTAATATACAAATACTGAACGTAGGACATTATCAATTCTCCAAAGAAGTACCCTTTATGCTTTTTTACAAGCGCTTAAGAACAGATTTTAAAAAGGACATTGAAAACTTGCCAGACCTTCTTTGTATTTTGAAAGCCCACATCAAGAAGGGGTAGTAAATAGTTGTTTGAATATAGGAAAAAGGAAGCTATTAGCATTGTTGTTTTTAAAGATAAAAAGACATCCCAAGGAAAAGCTTCATAATCTTTGAAATATGAATATGTTGTTTAATCAGTTTGAAAAAAATGACAAGTTAAAACTTACACATCTGTATAAGTAGACAAAATAGCTCATTACTTGCTAATTAAAGAAAGGTAACTGGCTGTTTTATTGAGGGCATATTTCAAGACAACCATTTCTACTTACATCACTTGGTAAGTTGCAGGCAGAGTGAGATGGACGTTGGGTTTGAAAACAAATATAGTCTAAATTCATCTAAATATATTGTGTTAGTTTTTCAAAACACAGTAACCAATATTTAAACTTTTCTTTTACAGCTACTCATTTTAATCTCATAGAAACTGACCAGTTAAGTCTTAACATTTAATTTTTTTTTCATTTGGTTTGCAGACAAACAGCCCTGCTGCACATTTTTGACCAGCACGAAAATATAAAAATATTTGTAAAATTGTCTGTGATCCAATAATGGCACGGTATGCTGAATTTCTAAAGCCTGAGGGACTGCTGATTTGTCAGTTTTCTCTGTGTAACAAGAACAAAGTTTAAAAAATAACATTTCATATTTCCTAAAGATTTTGATATGTATTATTCAAGTTTAACAGTGGCCAATACAGCAGGTGTTATTATTCCTTTTACACAGATGAGGAAAGAAGATAGATAAATTAAGAATGGAGGTAGAGATTCATTTTCTCTCTCTCCCAGTTCCTGCTGCCTTTAATAAGCAACCAACAACCATACTCATATATCAAAACCATCACTTCTGTCCTCTCTTGGAGGAATTCAGAATGAGGAAGCTGCCCTATTTCTTCATACTACTGGCACCTAATAGGAAGGAAGAAGGATTTATTTGTCTGATTGCCAATATGACAAGTCTGATAACCATTGGTCCACATATCTGTGGTGGGGTTAATGTTCTAAGGATTATTTCCTAGGTGCTACTGAAATTTTTACATGTGTGTGGATCACCTAGGCATCTTATGAAAATACTGATTTCAATTCAGTAGGTCTAGCGTGGGGGTTAACTTTGCATTTCTAAGAAGCTTCCAGGGGTGATGCTGCTGGTCCAAGGATCGAACTCCGAATAGTGACATCGAAAAATGTCTTGTCTCCCTTGACTAGAGCCGCCCCTGTGGATATACCATGTTCTCACCTTTTCCTCCATGTGGGAAGGGTCTACAATTTTCCAGGTTTTCTGCCTGTCATCAGTGAGTGAATTTAATTCAGGGGTCAATTGATAGAGAAGATGTAGAGTCACCATTTTGCCTTGGGTAGAAGCAGGATTCTCCATTTTTTTAATTGGTTCACAGCTGGGAGGGAAGGGGATCATGATCAGGCCAGCAGGACATTTTCCAAGAATCTGTTTTCGTGCCTTTGGGAGTTTGCATTCCAGAGAGACACAAATAGTAAACAAATAAAATGTATGATATATTGGGCTCCCGGGTGGCTCAGTTGGTTAAGCATCTGACTCTTGATTTTGGCTCAGGTCCTGACCTCACGGTTCGTGAGTTCGAGCCCCTTGTTGGGCTCTTCGCTGAAAGCGCAAAGCCTGCTTGGGATTCTCTCTCCCTCTCTCTCTGCCCCTCCCCCACTCATGTTCTTTCTTTCTCTCTCTCTTTAAACAAACAAACAAACTTAAAAAAATATATGGTACGTCATTGGGTGGTCTCAGTTTTTTGATAGGTGGTCAGAAAAACTCTGACTGAACAAGGGACAGCAGAAGATTAAGACGATGAGGTCAAAAGGGACTCATTTAGGGCCTGATGGATGGCAGGTGCTGAGAAATATTCTTTCCCCTTCCCTCTACACACCTGAAGGGGTGGCCTGTATTTGTCCCTTGTATTCAGGGCTGGGAAGGGTGTTTCTCCCTTGGTGGGTGCCCATGTGTATTGTGTCTCCTAAGTGATATTTTGGCAGTCTAGTGGCATTTGGGAAATAGTCAGCTGGGACTTTACCAGGTCCGTTGGCCTCTTTGCTCCTGTATGTCACGGGCACTTTCCATAGGAGTCTGTCACCAGTGACTGATGATTATCCTTCAAGGGAAATTCACTCTTCACTAAATAATTAAAGGGAAAAATCCAGGAAGGTTTACCATTACACAGGTTAGGAAAAAACTTCCAGTTCCTTTATTGATCTACCTCTTCTGGGCTCCTTAGACTCTCCAAGTAGACAGAATGAGTTCTAAAGATTCATGGATGAGTAATTTGATGACGTGAATAGCACAGTGCCTGGCGTGTGGAATAATTATTTTTTGAATAAATAAGAGTGGATGATTGCCTGTTACATAGGCATTATCTATTGAGTGAGGCACGTAAGCTTCCTCTCTTATTCTGGGCTAGCCTAGCTAAAGACACTGTTTTGGGAAACATGGTAGTGGTGATGGTGGGAAGTATGTTTCTAGTTTAAATGAGTGACGTGAAGTTGTTGTTTTGATCATCACTTACCAGCTTTGGTTTATTAGTATGTATAACTTGGTCTTAAGTGAAGACTCTATTCCCGTTTTTTATAATTGCAGAGTAAATTAGACTTGCCCCACTCACATGTGAGTTTCACAGAGGTCATCAACTAGTCACCAAAGAACTTATTTGAAAACCACTGTAATAGCTATTTGTTTTAGGATTGACTCTTAGCTATTTGAATATGTCTTTCACTTTGTTTTCATTATAAATGTATTACACATATTTCTAGGTCAACATTAAAATAATCTACAACTAACTGAGCTAATTGGGCACTCTGACATACAATGTCCTAAAATGGACGTGCTCTGAATTTGTTGTTCCAACTGAAATTCTGTTGACTCCCTCTTTGGTTTCTTCATCTATAAACTGGGCACTGTGTTTTATTCCTACAGAGGAGGCTGTGACCATCAATTAGGTATTTGTTGTAAAGAGCTTTGATAGCTTGCAAGAATGACCTTTTATAAAAACAGGATACATTGTATTTGTCCTTACAGTATTTTCTTGATTTTAATTATAACTCATCTTTTTTCCAACCATAGAAAAAGAACGGAAAAGGGAAAATGTGAGTACAGAAAGTGGCACTGATTTCCATCACAAAAAGAGATTCTACAAAGCTCTTGAGGCAAGTCCGCACCACAGCATAGGCTGATCCTGGGTGGGTCTGGTGTTAAATTTAAATGCTGCCTTGAAGTCAGATAGCAGGGACTCCTTTAGAGTACTGACTTAGGGCTGAAAAACAAAATCCACAGTTGGTGTGTATTATTATGTATTTGTAAACTTAAAAATTCATAGTTTGTCATGATTAGAAGAGCCTTTTTAGATCTTCTACTTTAACTTCATCCTTTTACAGATGAGGAAATGGAGATTCAAAAAGTTTTTATAACTTGCCCCAAACTATAGAGAGAGAATTGGTCTCCTGATCTCAGACCTATGGGCTTCCATTTGCATATGACCAAGTCTTAGGATACTATATGCATCATTTTCAAAAGATGTAAAAATATTGTGATGAATCCTAGTACACTAAACTGAGACTTAGGGATCTATTTCACTGGGGCATGTAAACATGACTTGTTTGATCTAAGCTTCTTTAAGTTCATTTCTGTCTATGTTATCAGTGGTTAGGGCACATATCTCCCTTGGTGTTCTTGGGTTTCAGAAGTGGACTCTGGTTACCTTAAATGGAAATAAAGAAAAATAAATACATACATCAATAAAGTAAGGATGTTATTAGAAAGACATGATGTAGCCTACAGAAGAAGAGGCCAAGTAATCAGGGCTCAGAATGCCCTAGACCAGCACAGCTACAGAAATTCAAGTAAGAGAACCTAATGGAGAGTCTGCTCCTAGCCCCGTGGTGGACAATGCAGCTCCAAGCATTGCTCGTACATCTTACCATCCCAGGAAACCTACATATTTCAGGGTCAGAGGATCTGATTTGTCTATCTTGGATAACATGCCCACACCTTGGCTGGGCATGTGGTGGGTGGGTTGGGAGTACATAGAACATTTTGATAAATAGATTGCTAAGCCTGGATGTATAAGGAAGGAGTAGTTCCCAAAGGAGGAAAAATTGAGCGGCTGTTACCAAAAAGGGAGGCATAGATTCAGGGCAACAGAAACATATATATGTCCTGGAATCCATTTCATACCTTAGATAGGAAAGAATGCCACGTGTACAAATTCTTACTTTATAAAATAATTTTTTTGTATTTATTTATTTAAACTTTATTTATTTTGAGAGAGAGTGAGAGAGTGAGAGAGTGAGGGAGTGTGCAAGTGAGGGAGGAGCAGAGAAGGAGAGACAGAATCCTAAGCAGGCTCCATGCTGATAGTGTGGACAAGCTTCCCCTGATGTGGGATTCAAACTTATTGTGGTGAGATCATGACCTGAGCTGAAATCCAGGGTCCGAAGCTTAACCGACTGAGCCACCGAGGTGCCCCTGTAAAATAAATTAGAAAAAAAAAAGTCAGATGCTGACATTCAGTCTTAGTTGATACTTCTCACTTTATTCATTTATCTAATTCTGATCACATGTAGATTTTCATATTCCATTCAAACCAACTACAGCAAATATCATAACAATTACAAGGATTTTGTTCAGCTTGGTTATAAACATTCATTCACTTGGTCACTTCATTATTCAACACAGATTTATAATAGAATTTGAAAATACAGGATTCAATTTCTGACACTAAGTTGGCAGGAGGGAGAAGCAGAGTTTTTTTTTTTTTTTATTAAAATATTTTATACAACAGACTAAACTAGTGGCTTTTAAAGCAGTACTTAAAGGTGCCTAGAAGTTCCCAGTGGTCTTTGTAGACAGTGGGTAGATAGCCAACTGGTTGGGGTCCAGTTCCTCTCTTCCTCTACCTCTCCTTACCTGCTCTTGTCTTTTTTTCACCCAGTCCTCTCCATTTACTTCAACTGGAAGAGTTTCAATCTTGTTTGTTTGGTATCTGAGAAAGATTTCCTTTTATGAAAAAAGAGAAAGTTTTAAACTTACTAAACAACATGTTACTGTGTTACCATGTTAACTGTTAGTATACTTATTAGATTTATTAAATAAGTATCTTTCTAGTCCTAACCCCAGATAATAGGGAACGTGTCTCTGTAAGCATGGGAAGCTCATCTTCTTAATTAGAAAAAAAACACATTTTGAACCTATCTGCAATTAAATAAATAGAGAATGTTCACTGTAGATGAGGCTAGAGACTATTCCCTCTGAGGGAATATTAAGACAGATAAAAGACAGCTCTTTAGCTTAACTTAGTTGGAAAGACAGACCAAACCTATAAAATAATAACAACTCAACAGAATAACTGGTTTTAGCAGCCAGCACCAAATAATCATACACTGGATCACCTCGTCTCCATCTGGAGGGAGTTATAGGAGAGTTCCTGTATCACCAGCCCAGGCAGAAGGGGCCTTTTGATGATGGAATGTTCTGTTTGGGTTTAAAGTTCTATGAGTCTAGGGGCACCTGGGTGGCTCAGTTGGTTAAACGTCCAACTCTTGATTTCAGCTCAGGTCATGATTTCATGGTTTGGGAGATTGAGCCCCAAAGCCAGCCTTCAGTCAGTCTCTGCTCTGGGTATGGAGCCCACTTAAAGATTCTCTCTCTATCCCCCTCTGCCCTTCTCCACTTGCTCTCTCTCTCTCTCTCTCTCAAAAAAGTTCATGAGTCTAAAAATGTTTAAAAGTATATCAGAAAGTCCTTTTCTGTTATAGATTATTTCTGCATCTCCAAATTGTCCAAGTTCTTAAGTGGCTTTTGGATTTGGGGGTAAATACAAAAACAATATTTAAAATAATCTCATATTCCCTCTCTGCCTTTAATCTGACATTTCCAGGTCTGAAATGAAAAGCAAAGTTACATAATTGTATTCCTGTATATGGAGGGTGAAATGTTTTTATTTGGGCTGTCAAGAGGAAACAATGTTAAATTGTTAAAATAGAAATCAAAATTGCACAGAAAATTGGAGATTTTGTAGCTGCAGATATTACTTTGAGTTTGATCGCTGTCGTCTGCTGGGTGAAGTCTGACTTTATGGTTGTCCATTATGTGTGTGTTTGAAAGCTTGGTTCTGTCCTCCCTTCATTTAAAACATTCCTAAAGGCATTTTCCAGTGAAATCCCACCCAGTGAATTGACTCACATCAGAAGAATTCCAGAAACAAGAACAATTGTGCCCTTTCTGTCATTGATGTAATGGTGTTTTTCAGCATACTTTACTAGTCATGAGCGATATTTTGGCAGGCAGCTGAAATAACCCTAGATATCTAATTGCATTACTGACTTCCACCTTCCAAAGGGTACCTCAGGGGAAGAGACATTATTTTAGGAACATTCTTTATTTTTTAACTGGAGGATATTATCTGTTAACAAAATGGCAGATTAAAAAACAGACTTTTTAGGTTTTTTGCTTTGTTTTGTTTTTGATCCTGTTTTTGATTTTTTTAATGTTTAGTTACTTTTGAGAGGGGTGAAAGGGGTAGAGACACAGAATCGGAAGCAGGCGCCAGGCTCTAAGTTGTCAGCACAGAGCCCGATGTGAGGCTTGAACTCACGGAGTGCAAGATCATGACCCGAGCCAAAGTGGATGCTTAACTGACTGAGCTACCCAGGAGCCCCTGTTTTTTGTTTTTATTTGTTTATTTTTTTTAGTGTGTCTGAGGAATACAACATATATTCAAAACACCCAAGTTCCTTAAAATAGATTGGTATAGAGCATTTTGAGAACTCCTGGGCTTATCCTTTTATGACGGTTTAAAATTGTGGGAGTATTGAAATGTTTACCAACTAAAGTGGCAGCATTGTCTTAAAGATATAAGTTTACAATTCTACACCTTACTTTTATGTGAAAATTTTCTAGAAATTATGCCTTCCTAAAAATTGAAAGAAACTCTTAATTTTGCTTAGTTTTGTTTCATTCCATATTAAATACACTTTGTAAAAGTTTCTATTTTGCATATTTTGTAGATCTCTTGAGGAACATTAAAAAGGTTTTTTTTAATGTTTATCTTTTGAGAGAGAGAGAGAGAGAGAGCACAAGTGAGGAAGGGGCAGAGAGAGGGGGAGATACAGAATCTGAAGCAGGCTCCAGGCTCTGAACTGTCAGCACAGAGCCTGATGTGGGGCTCGAATTCACAAACTGAGAAATCATGACCTGAGCCAAAAGTCTGACACTCAACCCACTGAGCCACCCAGTTGCCCCTTGAGGAACATTTTTTGATCTAGGATTTTCTTTTAGACCAGATAATTTGAAACTGAATATCTTATGTTATAAAGACTCTGTATGTTCTGTATAGTTTGCTTAGTTTCACTTCTCAGGTAAAAACGGTCTTTCTTTTGATTTGGCAATTTGATAAGCTTCATACTTGTTTGAAACTGAGGTGGGTTTGTAAAGCAGATTGTTTTACTTAAAGTAACCAGTGTACCCTCTTCTACCTGGTATCTGGAAGAATTGCCAAGAGAGTCCCCAACATTTCATTCAGGGGAAGAGTGTATCAAACTGTTAGTTTTATTTTTTAATTTATTTTTTAATTAATTTATTTTTTAGGGAGAGAGAGTGTGAGCCAGGGAGAGGGGCACAGGGAGAAAAAGGGAGAGGGGGGCGGGGAGAGAGAGGGAGAGAGAGAGAGAATCCCAAGTAGACTCTACACTCAGCGTGGAGCCTGACATGGGGCTTAATCTCACAACTCTGGGCTCATGACCTGAGCCAAAATCAAGAGTCCGATGCTTAACCGACTGAGCTACCGAGGTGCCCTAAACTGTTAGTGGTTTGTTTTTTGTTTTCTTTTTTTTTTTTTTTTGAAGTCAAATTTGTTTTTTTCATAGTTCTAATGTTTTCTTCATTTATCAAGAAATCAACTCTAATGGTGCCTGGCTGACTCAGTCGGTAAGACATGTGACTCTTGATCTCGGGGTTGTGAGTTCAAGCCCCATGTTGGTGTAGAGGTTACTTAAAAAAGAAAAGAAAGAAATCAATTCTAGTCTCCTGGCCTCATGTTTTGTGCTAGTTTTAGGTTACAATTTAGTTTAAATTTTAGTTTAAAATTCTTTTCTGAAAGAATTTTTTCTTTTCTTATAATTATGGTGTAATTACAATTGATTAAAATAGTAAAGATGACTATTTTTTTTGGTCAGTGTTTAAGACAAAGTATTTTATGTATTTTCTCAACAATAAGAAACTGAAATATTTACCCTAGAGAGAGGCAGTGAAGATCTGAACAAGAGTTAAAAGATAATAATCATCTGAATGGTAATTACCATCAGGAATGCTAAACTACCTGAAAATAATCCTTGGCCTCCACCAAAAGTAAAGTGACCCACAAGCTCACCCATGGTGGGTTATTGTCAACTGTTTTTAATGGAGCATAGTGCTTAAAAGCAGATGCTATGGAGGTAGAAAATTCTGGATCAAATTTCACACTGCCCAGACTGATCATTTGATACTGAAATAGCTATTTCATCTCTTAAAAACCTCAGTTTCCTCATCTGTGACATATTACAATGATACTTACAGTACGGCAGATCAAAATGGTACGTGTAGCACCTAATTCAAATCAGAGCTTGTGAAGACTGTATGTATGCTACTTTCACAGTCAGAAGTTGCTATAGTCTGGATGTTTGTGCCCTCCACAATTTATATACTGAAATCCTAACTCCCAGTGTGAGGGTATTAGGAGGTAGGGTTTGGGGAGGTGATCACGTCATGAGAGCAGAGCCCTCAGGGATGGGATTAGTGCCCTCATAATAGAGACCCCGCAGAGCTCCCTCACCCCTTGTACCCTGTGAGGAAGTCTACAACCTAGAGGTGGTCCCTCACCTGAACTTCTCCAGAACTGGGACAAATGTCTACTATTTATATGCCACCCAGTCTGTGGCATTTTGTTACAGCAGCCCAAATGGATGAAGACCGAAATAATCACCAATAACATATTGGCAAATTCCATTCTATTTTTTTCTATGGATATGTTTTTTATCATTGGAAAAGTGGTCCGTATAATGTGTATCTAGCTTTTAGATTTCAGTGTTCTCTTGTGAGAAATTTTGTTAGATGAGCTTTAAAAATCACAATTTAACAGACTAATATTCTATTATATAGAATAAGAATGTGACTTATTTAAATATTCCCCTATTATCAAATATTTAGGTTGTTTGCACTTTTTATTCATTATAAATAACATTTCCAAGAATATCCTTCTACCTGTATATTTAAAAGTGTAATGAATACACTAAAATGTATAAATATTTTAAAAGAACTTGAGGTATTCTAAATGCTTTTCTGAAAACTTGTAGCAATTTACTGGCCCATCAGTATTGCCTTATAGATTTGTGAAGCCCAAATCAAGACTTTCTTTTTCATTTTGATCTACAATAAATGGGCAAATTCTCACTAATTTCCCCCATGGTTAACACACAGACAAAAATCTGTCCTAGCTCATTATGACGTTTGACTGCATATCTTGAATTACATTAAAGTTTCAATAGTTATAATCCATTTCTGAAGGAATTTTAAGGGGCAACAGAAAAAGAAAGGGATTAAGAGAGTTGTATTATTGGCTATAAGAACTATATGGACTTAACAATGGCTAATCATTACAAGGAACACAAGAGGCAGGCAAAAAGTTCTTGTGTTTTCTGCCCTCATTTCAAAGGGGAAAGATAATGAGGAGAAGAGACTGGAGCATAATTTGCCCAACTGCTTGGTCCTTCATGTGGGGCATGTCTCCTTTGCATCATTATCCAAAACTAGCTTTTCGGCCAAAGTATGTTTACTGGATGTCAGGTTTAGTGGAAATGTGGCCAGTGGAATTTATGTGAGAGGAGAACATCACACATGTGGCCCGAGTCTAGGATTCAGTCGTTCATTCTTTAAATATTTATTGAGGACCAACTGGGTGCTGGGCCCCATTCTAAGCATATCAGTGAGCTAAAGAGATAAAAACTCTTGCCCTTTTGGAACTTGTCCTTCTGTAGGAGAAGACAATAATAACATAAGAAATCCATTTTATAGTACATTTGGAAGTAATCAGTGCGACGAAGTGAAATAAGGCAGAGAATGGGATAACTTGGGTGGGAGTGGATGTTAACATTTTTAAATGGGTAGTTAGGAAAGGTTTCCCTGATCAGATGACTCTTGAGCCAAACTTGAAGGAGGTGAAGAAATGAGCCATGCAGATGCCTGTGGCTAGCACCAATAGGGGTCTAGGCATGTCTGGTCCATTGGAAAATTGGCTCTCTGAAAGTATTTGTGAAGAGGGTCCAAGATATGTGAGACAGAACAGATCCTGACAGATAACAGAAAGCTGTATGCATGAGAAGCTTGACCCAAGAACCACTGAAGATGAGAAGAAGAAAGATCCTACATGGCAGTTCATGCTTAAACTTGGTTCTGAATATGTCTAGAAAGAATTTTGCTGCCCAAGTACTACTGAGTTAACACGGAGTGTATCACAATAGGGGACGACCCATTTCCCTTCCTCCACAGACCTTGCAGAAAGGACTATGCCCCTTAGGGTGCAGGGTGAGAAGCAGCAGTCACCACTATGGTATGATATCCCCCTCAGGGAACTTGGCCCCTAGCAGTGGGTTCTTGAATTGCGGATGCTGGTGGGGCTTGTTCTATCTTGTGGGATAAAGAACAACACCAGTGAAAAGTACTTTCTGCATCAAGAAAGCTAGAGGAGCTAAATGGTCAGGATGGCAAGAATTGTAAGTTAGAGACAGAATATGGCAAAGTGTGGTAGGCATACAAGTAATGGAGTACAAAAGAAAGAGATCCCTTGGGAACTTCTAGGTGTGTGTGTGTGTGTGTGTGTGTGTGTGTGTGCACGCCCGTGCATGTGCGTGTGCATGTGTGTGTGTACGTGCACACACACACACACTTTATAGGAGATCTAGGTCTGTGAGAGTAACTTATATATGAAATTTATTTTTTCCAAGTTTTTTATTTAAATTCTAACTAGTTAACATACAGTGTAATATTAGTTTCAGGTGTAGAATTCAGTGATTCATCATTTACACACAACACCCAGTGCTCATCACAAAAAGTGCCCTCCTTAATGCCCATCATCTATTTAGCTCATCCCCCCCACCCACCTCCCCTCTGGTAACTATCAGCTTATTCCCTATAATTAAGAGTCTGTTTATTGATTTGCTTCTCCTTTTTTCCCCTATATTCATTTGTTCTGTTTCTTAAATTCCACATATCAGTGAAATCATATGGTATTTGTCTTTCTCAGACTGACTTTATTTAGCGTAATACTCTCTAGCTCCAACCATGTTGCAAATGGCAAGATTTTATTCGTTTTGCTGGCTGAGTAATATTCTATTACCATATATTCCATACCTATCTCACATCGTCTATGCATTCATCAGTTCATGGACATTTGGGCTCTTTCCATAATTTAGCTATTGTTGACTGAAATTTATTTTAACATAATTTGTCCACACAGGCAAACCTATAAATTACTGAATATTAGTATTGAACCAAAGTTTTGCCATAAATAGTTTCTCATTAATTTTTTTCCTTCTTTAGGTCAATAATACCAAAGATTAACAGTCAAAGCCAGTACTAATCTCTAGCAAGGAAGTGTGACTAGCACCACAAATCTGTAATTTAGCAAACTCACCTAGAAAAAACTGAATGTAAATGACCGCAACTCTTCTGTTATTTTTACCTGGTCATTTCAAGGCCAAATCAGCAAGAGAGATTTAGATAAGATACAAAGGATTTTATTATTCACACCTTAGGGAGCAGTATAAACATCAGCGTATTTGGTGCCCTAAACCCTCCATTCTTACTGTGCGACCCTAAGGGATCCAGGTGATGCCCACGTGTATAGCTAAGTTGTATTATAGGATAGAAATAATGCACTTAGAAAATCTGAAAGTTGTATACTGAGAAACCAGCTTGCTGGCCCATTACTTGGGACGGGGATATCGTCTCTATCTTCCATGAGTGTTCACTACACAAATATCCTGGTGCAGGTAATCAGGAACAAAAGAAGTCAGTGCTTCTGCTGGCAAGATGGGCAGAAAATGAGAGACCCACAGAGAATTGTTTCCCAACAACATTAGCACCGGTTTCATGGAAATAAGCCAAAAACTGGAAAACAAACCTAACGCCTTCTCTTTTTTGAGTCTACATCATTCCTGAAAGAAACCCTGTCACTACTAATACATTCTCAAATTGCCATGACCTTCAGATTGCTAGCCATATCTTCTGGGGCAGTGTGGCCTTTTCTTTTGTTCTATTGAGGGACAGCCCCTGTGGGCATGTAACCAGTGCTCTTCAGGCATGTTAGGTGAGTATCTTGTAGAGACTGGTCTCTCTCTCATTATTTCCTTGATACATGCTGTTACATGTTCTGCAGAACCTATGGCATTTGGTCCTCAGTGGGCAGATCTAGCTATCTGGTTACCTAGCGTCGTGGGATGGAGTCTGAGATGGAGAAGAGATTGTTGGAAGGGAAGCATGACACAATGGCCAAATCATAAACCATAACTCCATTAAGTCCTATTTTCGTATTGAATAGGCAATGAAATTGTATTACCTGTCTCTTACAGTGGGAAGAAAAATCAATATGGGCTGTTTCTTCATGTGATGAATGTTCTTCTCCATCGTCCCTGCTGTCGCCCCCCGCAACATTTAACATTAGCATGATAAGAAACATTGCAAAGTGTGGGATGGGCCTGTGTCTTCAGAAGGTGATTTCTCATATCAGTCAGTGAGTATAGTTTTTAAAACAGCATTTGTCATTATGGCTAAAAATGTCTGTAATCAGGAGGGAGTAAAGCAACATTAAATTATTGAACAAAGATTTCTTCTACCTCCCTGTAGGATATCTAGAAATAGCAGTCAAGTGTGTATAATATAATAGAAAAAGTGCTAGAACTGGAATTCACTTCAGCTCCACATGGATTAGTTATGCGGTCTTGATGAAATTTAACATCTCTGACTTTCGGATGTTGATATTTTGAATGGGGAGGATAATCTTTATTCCATTCTCCTCATAGGTTCATAATAATTATTAAAATGAACAATGTACTATAAGCATATGAAGATGCTTCAGTAATCAAGTCTGATGTAATTGTGAAATGGTATTCCAATTATGGCAATATTTAAAGCAAAGTAGAATCTGTTCATAATATAGACATTGAAGCATGAGATCAGTATTCCTGCGAGTTTCATTTTTTTGCAACATAGGGAAAATAGTATGATTGATAACAAGACCGAATCCATGTAAGAATGAATGACATTCTAGAATATGTTAGGGTAATCTAAGTAACTCCTTTCCAACATTGTTCTCATTCTTCACTATCGTTTTTCTTAGTTGTTCAATCGCCATATATAACGAAGTGGTGACCAAACTGCTTATTCAAATTTCCTGGAGTCCTCTACCTTCTTCATCTCAAACTTCTGTGATAACATCACCCTTAATTTATGATTCTAGTCATAATGCTGGTGTCTTCTCTTTTTGACAACTGAGAAATTTAATAGGAATCAACAAATAAACTGGGGGTGGGTAGTAGAGAAAAGGGCTTTGTCTCTACATGTGACTAGAGCAATTCAAGCAAATCACGACCTACAAAGCAACCTACAATATCTGCTTTTGTTTTAATAAAACATGGATCCACAGTGATTCCATGGAAATAAGCCACCAACAGTGGGAATCAATGCGCACAAGTACTAGCTTTTTTTTTTAAACTAATTCACTCACCACTAACTTATGTAAGTTCTCATCTTGAAACTGATGATGGCTGACACAGAAATATTTCTAGGATCAAAACTGAAAGCAGGTAGATGCTGTGGTTGTGATACTAAGAATATCAAGTCTGCCTGAACTGAATACATGTTGAGGTTGCTGAGATTTGGTTCATTGAACAACTGGGTGACAGACATATAGTTCAGATATGACTGCGCACTTGGAATTTCTTTCAGCAACTTAACAGATGCTGTGTGTGTGTGTGTGTGTGTGTGCGTGTGTGCATGTGTGCGTGTGTGTGTTTGCAGGACTACTACCCAGCAGTTTAAAACCCAGTTAGTTTAAGAGTCAGGTGTTAGTTCTTTTCTTGGATATCGGGAACCAGCGGTCTCGCTGGAGTGGTATCAGCTGCATTGGAGGGAAAAACAGAGTGACAAGAAAGGTAAAAGGAAACTGAGTGAAGAAGCTTAGTTGAGTCCCATTTCTTGGATAAACTTAGGTCAGTCAAGCATTCCAGAGTATCTGCTTGCTAATACTCAACTTGGGCAGGTCTGAGTCACCCTTTTGGATATTATATAATGCCTAGACTAAGTATTCTTTTTTTTAAATAGATTTTTAAAGTTTTAATACAGTGAAATCAGTGCCAGGGTCATTTTAGCTCCTTTATTGCCAACCTGGGGGGCAGAGGCTGCTTCAGTTTCACTGCCCTTTCTTTGGCTGTGATGACCAAGATATGAAAGTATCTGCTGCATCGAACTTTAGACTTCACATTATCCTTATTTTTCTTGACCTTGACAGTGTTGGCATCGCTTCTTCTGGCTTTGAGCAGAAGGTCCTTGATTTCGTCAGTTTTGTGAGGCATGGCTATGGGGAGCACAGGAGAACATGTGCCTGGCGCAGTGAGCTGCAAGGCTGGGGTAGACAAAGTATTTTTGAGATCACCAACTTTCCTGAGCAATGGAAGATCATGGTGGAATATGTGAATGGTTTAAGTTGGTAGCTGTCAAATTTTAGCATGTGACAGAGTCATCTAGTGAACCTTTAAAACAGATTGCTTGGCCCTATTCCCAGAGTTTCTGTTCAGCAGGTCAGGGGCGGAGCCTGAGAATTTACATTTTTAACAGGTTCCCAGGTAATATAGATACCACCGGCTAGAGGACCACACTTTGTGACCCATCAGAACGGCCTTGTTTCCACGCATGTATGTTATAATAATCCTATCAAACTACGTCTTCAAATCACTATGAGTAAGCTCCATTCCAACCTCCAACCCCTGCCACCCTCAAATAATAAATGGGTGTGGAGTTAAGTATAGCTTTTGAAAGTGACCAGTGGAGAGTCATGGAAATGAAGTCCATGCTCAGAGGGAATGCTGTTTTTAGTTGAGAATCTAGCTGGCTCATTTTCGAATGAGCTGAATTCTAGTGTTTGTGGTAGAGACTATGAAACCCAAGGTCCTTTGATGACAAAAATGATGACAGCCTAACCCCCCACCCAGATGATTATCTTCACTTTTAAGTATACCATGTGGAATTGAGTGGACTCAGAGAAGAAATTAAGAAGGATCCTGCAGGACAAAGTGGAAAGCCCAGACACCAGGCAGGCACATATCCCCTCTCACTCTGCAGTAGACTCCAGAACTTTTCATTCAATCATTTATTTACTCATGCAATCATACATCAAGTGGTGGTTGACTGGTAACAAGGTAGACATAGTTTCTGCTTTTGTGGGGCTTACCTCTTAGTGCAGGTGGGGGGAGATGGAGAGAGGAAGAGAGAGCGAGAGAATGAGCATGGATTTAGATTGAGGGAGGGAAGAGGGAACAGAGACAGAACATGAACAAATAAATAATACAGAAAAATATCACATAGCATAAATAAAGTGCAGAGAAATAAAACAGTGATTTGATATCAAGAGACAGGTTACAGAGTGGCTATTTTGGATTGGATGTTTGGGCAGGTCACTCTGGATGACACTTAAGCTGTGATCTGAATGACAAGAAGGAGCCAACCCTGTGAAAGGTCAAGGGCAAAGAGTCTTTCAAGCAGTGCAGTGCTAGTACAGTTAGTGTAAAAACCTCAAGGTGGGAGTGAGCTTGGTAAATTTAAAGAGTGAAAGATCACTGCGGCTGGATCTTCCTGGGACATAGCGTGAGTGATGCCAAATGAAAGTGAAGGACAGGGAGGGGCTACTCTAAAGTCATTGATGGGATTTGATTGTAGGTGTGATAGAAAAAAAAAAAAAAAGCAAAACTTTGGCTAGTTGTGATCTGATGTGATTGGTATTTTAAGGCTGCAGTGGACACAACATCCTACAGAGCAGGGGACCAAGTGGAAACAGGGGAATGGTTGGGAATCTATGTCCATAGTCCAGGAGACAGATGATGGTGGTACTGACTAGGTGCTGTGAGTTGGAAAATAATCAGATTCTGAAGAAATTTGGTTGATGAAGCATTACTGATAGAACATGTGTGGGGAATGTTCACTAGGGAAACAGAGGCACTAAGAGTTACCTCGAAGGTCCTTGCTATTCAATAATGTGATTTGAGGACTAGCAGCATCACATCATTTGTAACTTATTATAAATGCAGAATCATATGTTATAACAGAGACCTACAGAATTAGAAGACCTCCAGGTGATTCATATATATATTAAAGTTTGAGAATTGTTTCAATGTCCAGGGAGAATAGTGCTACTTACCAAGATGGAGGTTTCTAGGGCAGGAGTCAATTGGAAAGGGGAAAAAGGAACCACACTTTCTCTTTTATGTGTGTGAGTTTTGAAAGATTTATTTGGCATATAAGTGAAGACCTCAAGAAACAGTTGATTATATAATTTGGATTTCTGGGAAATGATCAGGGCTAGAAATAAAGATGTGGGATCCGTTAGCATTTGGGTGGTGCTCACTATCCAATAAGCGAATGGGCGAGCTCACCGGTGAGAGCGTGTAGATGGAGAAGAGGGTCAGGAAGGAGCTGACCACTACAAAGTTTAGAACCCTAAATTTTTTTTAAGAGGAAGAGACAGAAAAGGAGACTGAACAGAGTAAAGCCATGAGAGCATGGTGTCATGGAAGCCAAGAGAAAAAAGCGTTTCAACGAAAGGCAGTCAACTGTGCCAAATAATGCTGAGAGGTTGAGGGAGAGAACACAGAGAACATGGAGGTCAGTGGGGACTTTGGCCAAAGCAGGATCAGCATGGTAGGAATGGATGCCTTTGGGATACACAGAGGAGAGAAGTTGAGGTAGGTGAGTAGAGACAGTGTTTATGAATGGTGTTTTCAAGCTTCTGGGAGATAATACAGTTGTGTTTATTTCACTTGTGCTCAGAAACCAATAATCACTCTTTGTTTCTCTTTCTACCATAGCGGAACTCCTAACTCTGTCCTTCTAGATGTGTGGAGTACAAGTACGCAACATCCTAGCTACCGCCTTCAGGAAACTCCTGATCTAGTGAGAGAGATGCACACGAATAGGACAATGCTCTGAGAACTCTGTATTAGAATTTCTGGGATTTATGGGGCTGGGAAGAGAGTTCATATTTTTACTTGTATCATGCTGGACACATTGCATGTGTTATTTGATTTAACCCTCACTACATTCCTTTGAGGTTTTCCCACTTTTATCCATGGGGAAGTGGGAGCTCGAAGAGGTTCAAGACTTGGCTTTTGTGTCAGAACTAGTTAATGGCGAAGCTAAAATTTGAATGGTGATCAAATTTGAAAATTTGGTCAGTTCTGCTGATCCCAGTGCTATATTCTTTGCAACATCATGTTGTTTTGCATGGTGGGGGAGGGAACAAATAAAAATTATGCTTAGCAAACTGAGTCATCCTTCACACATTGCAGTACAAGGACTCCTTACTACAGCAGAGTTGAACATTGTACAGTGTTTAAGGATAAATTTCCAAATGGTGAAAATTTCCCCCAAATCCCATTATATCACTCACATTTCCCTGGGGAATGTTCACACTATGAGAGCCACTTGGGTATTGAGATCAGAAGAAGACATGTCAGAATTGTGTCTCCCTTTTCACTCAGAGAAACACAATTATTGAAGGAACTCATCTATAATACTATTATTATTGGCTATGTACCTATGGTTTTATTACTGTAAGTTAAATATATATATGTCAGTTATACCTCAATAAAAAAAATTGAAAATACATGGGGCACCTGGGTGGCTCAGTTGGTTAAGTGTCTAACTCTCGGTTTTGGCTCAGGTCACAATCTCACGGTCGTGAAATGGAGCACCTCGTTGGGCTACTCTCGGGGGTGGAGCCTGCTTGAGATTCTCTGTTTCTCTCCCTCTGCCCCTCCCCACTTCATAAAAAGTTTTTTAAAAAATAAAAAAATTAGATAACATGCAATCTAATAAGAGTTCATTAACATTAACTGAAAACTCACTATATATAGTCAGTGTACTAGGAATATTACATGCACAGTCTTTTTTAAAAAATGTTTACTTATTTATTTTGAGGGAGGGGAGGGCAAAGAGAGAGGGGGAGAGAGAATCCGAAGCAGGCTCTGTACTGTCAGAGCAGAGTCCCACGTAGGGCTTGAACTCATGAACCATGAGATCATGACCTGAGTCAAAATCAAGTCGGATGTTTAACTAAGCGAGCCACTCAGGCACTCTTATGTGCACAATCTCATTCAAATTTTAATTGACATACTAACCTGTGAGGTAGGTATTTTTATTCTACCTGAAGGAAAGACTAACTTTCCTAAGGCCATAGAGCTAGTTGCTTTCCCAGCCCCAAAGAACTCCTACGTAAGTATGCCTTCCACTTTGCACACGGTCTTCCTGGCTGGCCATCTTCTGTGGGGGCCAAGCAGATCCTCACTGTTATTTAACTCACAGGTTAGGGCTTCCTAACCATGTGGCTTGCCCAGTTCTTGCTAGCAGTAGATTTTCCCTTTATCTGCATCTCGAACATTCACCCCTTTCTTTACTAAGGCTCTCTAAGACTCGCTTTGCTTCTTCAGTCCCCACTGGAGCTTATTAGTATCCATGGATCAGTTAGGGAGTTTGCATGACTGAGTCTGTGAGTAGGAAACAAACTTCTTCTGAAGTCAGAAAGTATTAAAGACCGCATGATCTGATTTAACATAAATATAACAAACACATTCCTGTCTAAATAAAAATTAGTTATTTGCCTTCAAAGTTTTCAGAGCAACAGTTTTATAAGTTTAATTTTTTTAATGTTTATTTATTTTAGAGAGAGCAAGTGCAAATGGGGGAGGGCCAGAGAGAGAGGGAGACATAGAATCTGAGGCAAGTCCAGGCTCTGAGCTGTCACTACAGAGCCTGACATGGGAGTCAAACTCATGAACCGTAAGATCATGACCTGAACTGAAGTTGGACACTTAACCGACTGAGCCACCCAGGCATCCCAATTGTTTTAAATATTTAGTTGTTTGCAAGTACCCTCTGAAAGGCTCAATCGAAATACTGCTTAGCTCAATTCAGATATAATTTGATATTTGTATTAACATAAGCCCCAAGATTCTGTATAACTTCTGTTTTTCCAATCCTCTCCAGTGGCTCTCTTTGGACAGTGCCATATTTCTGCAGCTAGCTAGTGGGCATTTATACTGGTGCTTACTTGGATAATGCAAACCTGAATTTCAGGGTTTTACCTAAGGTTTTTTTCCCCAACCCTCTTTGACTCTAGCTTTGGTTTTGAATGCCAATGTTCTGTTTTTGGAAATGCCCTGGGCATTGTGAGGGACCATTGTCTCCCAAGTTTCTTTCTTGGTGGAAAAGAGTATATGATGTGATTTAATTCACTTATTTCAAGATCAAAGTATAAAACAAAAGGGAATCAACAACGAGAAGAGGAGGGAAGTTGGAGATCAGTGGACTGGAGTGACTTTTGAAACTTCATTTGTTCACTCTCTTGTATTTGGAGCTAGAAAAAGGTAGCAATGACAGTTATATATGGGAGTGCATCTAGTGAGATTTGGCTTGGAAATTAATTCTGACAAATTGTTTTGCACCAGATAGGCTAGGTAATATTGTAGCAACAAACAACACTAAAATCCCAACGGTTAACCAAAATAGTATTATTTTCAGTCATGCAAACCTTCTGCTGGCCCAGGCATCTCTCCGGGGGGGTCCTCTGTGTGGAAACCAAGCATTCTGGGCTGTTTCTATCCCATGACACTTTTCTCTCAACGTGGGGCTTTAGGGTTTGTCTAAGCAGGGAAAGAGAAAATTGGGGATTATGCATTGGCTCTTAAGTGTTTCCTCCTCAAAGTGACCTCTGCATCCCAATCCGCTGTTCAGAATTAGTCACAGCCCCGCTCAACTGCAAAAGGGGCTAAGAAACATAGTTTTCTATAGGTCTAGGAGTGGTTGGGAAACGAAGGTGGACACTAGCAACGTCTATTATGGACATCTGAGGGAAATATTCCTCCAAGCCTCATATTCTTTGACCTTCAGATGCTTAGGGTACATGACGTATGGCTTTAGGTGGGAGAGTGTGTGGGCAGAGTGATAAGAAATTTGTCCTATTTTGAAGACACCCACCGATGTCTTTATCCCTAAGCCTGCATGACGAACTTGCAAAAATTTTCTTGTATGCCATCTTGGCACAGAGACCATCAAAGAAAAACAGACTAATCTCCTTATAGCCGTGAGTAAATAAATACACTTTTACGAGATCTTTTATAAGGTAGTCAAGGACTTTGAATTGAGAGCCTAGATCGAGAGCCTCCTAGGTACAGAACAGGCAAGTGCGGATTTATGTATGTATTTTTAATTCTTTTTCCGTTTCTTCCAAGGTTTGTTATAGGAGTTACACATTAAAATAGAGTCTACGCAGCAATGATGAATCAGAAAGGGAATGTAGAAAGCTCAGGCACATACACAAAGGATAAACCATGAAGCTGTGAACCTTCTCTGAAGGGCAGGAGTGGGATCTTTCATTTAACACATCTCAGTTTGTTATCCTGGGAGCAAGTTTGATACTAGCTTCTCATTATGGGAATAGTGATCAGGCCCCACTGCCTTACAAACATCATATGTATGGGTATACAATCTCACCTCTAAAATTTCAAGGTAATAGAAAGTAATCTAATTATGTGGATAATTAAAAACAACCAAGTGCAAGTTTAAAACTTGTACTTTTATGACTGCAAAGGAGGCTATCAAAATGACAGGGTGTCTGGATGTGATCGTTGCACGCACTCAGATTAAATGAGTGCATTAGTTGATTGTTTCTGGTATGAAGATAAGCAGAGAAAAGTATAATAATGTTGGCATTTAAGTGGACCTAATTAGGCTTCAAGTTTAACACTCCATTAAGATGAATGGGGAAGGGTCACCCCTGTTCAAGCTGTGGCATTGTCTTAGTGTGTCTGGATTTTGCCTCTGAAGACAACAGCCTGTCAGCATACGTTCTCACAGTTACCCCTGGGAAGCAGACTGGAAATTTCATTCTTTTAAAATTAAATCTCAGATTCTGAAGGCCACAGTGAAATCTGCAAGGAGACCTTAAATCTTCAAGTTCTGCAACTATAGTAGTCAAAAACAACAGCAGTAATGATAATGCTTTCCCTTGTCTATAGGAACTTTCCTGTGCAGACTTTAGTGTTTCCTGAATATGATCTGGTAAGACTAACCACCTCCAGTTTACCACTAAAGGACCCTACCCATAGAAGGAACGAGTGACTTGGGTAAAGTTACACGGCATATCACGGGGAAAGCCAGAAATAACATGGAGGGACCACTCAGGTTTTGTGGCAGTAGTTTGTTATCCATCAGGGAAAGGGAATAAGGAATACTGATCTCATCTACTAAACTGAGTGCGCAGGCATTTGAAAGAAATCCCAGGAATCAAAGCAGAGAACAGCACATGTTTATGGGGGAGATGCCCAGGTAAGTCCTATCATCCCGCCAAATGGAAATTTGGCTCACTGGTGTGTGAGTAGGGGAAACATTTAATTATGACAATGGCCAAGGTGCATGGATGTGATCTGAAAGTCATGAGACCCTGGAGCCACATTCAAAATCATCAGCCCAACAGCCACAAGGTTACCCTGTGCCTTTCAGTGACTGGATTTGGAAACTAGATGTCTAGCTATTGCATAAGGAGAGGTCACATATGTTTTGCGTTGAGTGGTTGGGTAAAGGTTGTCATGGTTTTCTGATTCTTTGGAAGTAGTGTGGCTACATCTCTACTGCAATCTCAGGACTGGCAATTTATAATTCTGGTTGTGCTATAGACTTGGTGCATGTCATTGAACAGTTTTTTCTTGCTAAAATTCAGTTGTTTCTTTTTAAAATTAGTGAGATGATATATAGCCTGCTTATTCAAATTCTATGCCTTGTGGCTGTGTTATTCAGTTAGATTGTAGAAAGGAAGTTTGGGTGTACGACTGGTGACTACATCCAACCCTTTTCTAAATGTGAAATCATTATAAATTTTGGAATTGCTTAAATGGTTCTAATTATAATAAAATGATGGCAGTATGTTTTTACTAAAAATAAACTGTAGAATCATCAACCTTCGGCTTTAGATGGAAGGAAATATGGTTCCTTAAGCCAAATTCTTACCAATGCTGAGGTTCATTATTTCAGATCCCTGACTGATGATATGCTTTAGCTTGAACACCTCTAATAATGGGGAGTTGAGAATGGGGCAATCATTCCATATGTTGATCATCTTGAATTATTAGTTCTTCTCACTCTGGCTTGTGATATTCTATAGCTATTGATACTAATCTGGACTCTGAGAATACAATGTCTCTTCCTTCCTTTGGATACCTAAAGCAAGTGATCACGTTAGCCCCTTGGTCTTCTCTTTTTCATTCATTATAGGCACACGGAAGTTTCCAGAAACTTTGTTTCAAATGTTTCCCTCAAACTTTAATATTACATGAGGATTCAGCCTAGCTTATAAATGTTCTATCGTATGTCATTAATATTTGCTTATTCACACTCATTAAGAACAGGTAAGTTAGTATTTGGAATGTATTTTCTTTATATATATTTCAGTTTTTTTATATATATTTCAGTTTTAAGTTACTTTTGCTTTAGAGAAAATCAAATTCACTTGGGTTTATCCTAGTTAATTAAAACATTTATTTGTAATAATTATTTGTAATAAATTTGCTTCAAAATGAATCACTAAGTATCATTTC
This sequence comes from Panthera leo, assembly GCF_018350215.1. NCBI lineage: Eukaryota > Metazoa > Chordata > Mammalia > Carnivora > Felidae > Panthera > Panthera leo. The sequence continues at coordinate 134,799,738 of NC_056686.1, forward strand.
CAATAACGCACCGACAAGATAAAAACCACGTAAATGGCACAAGAAAATAAAAAGTAGAAAAATAAGCTAGAACTGGGTAAAGTTCACCATATAAAATACAATCATGAGGTTATTATATCCTTATTTGTGGTGGGTCCAAATTTGATTCTGAAGTTGCTAGCAGCCAATTCAAAGAGAGAAATAAGAACAGTTAGGAGACTAATAGCATCTAAAGTGTTTCGAAGACAATTGAAAGAAGCTCGATGATTCCTCACGCGGAGTCCTGAGAACATATTCTCCTGAGGGTGCAGACAGATGGCTCTCTAGGATGAAGTAGGAATGTCTTCAACAACATTTTTGTTGTGAATTCCACAACAGATTTCATAGAACTTTTCCACGATACACTGATAAAATTCCCATGTGCAAGTGCCTGGTACTTAGTAAGTGATTGTGATGGGTTAAACTGTGCCCCCCAGCTAAACAACGTAAAAGTCCTAATCCCCTGTACCTCTGAGGGTTACTTTATTTGGAAATAGGGTCTTTGCAGATGTAATCAGGATAAAATGAGATCATACGGAATTAGGATGGGCCCTAATCCAATGTGACTGGTGTCTATAAAAGAGAGAAGAGAGACAGGGACATAGAGGGAAGACAGCCAGGTGAAGACAGAAACAGAGATGGAAGTTGTGTGGCCAAATGCCAAGGAACACCTGGGGCTATCGGGAGCTGGAAGAGACCAAGAGGCATCCTCCTTTAGAGGTTTCCGAGGGAGTGTGGCCCCGCCAACACATCAATTTTGGATGTCTAGCCTCCAGAACTATGAGAGAATACATTTCCGTTGTTTTAAGCCACTCGATTTGTGATACTTTGTTACCTAGGCAGCCTTAGGAAACTGATAGAGTGCTCAGTACATATTTATTAAGGTTTGGGTGAATTTTACGGACCACTTGACTAACAGGAAAGGGCCGCTCAGAAATTTAGAGACTGTTATAATCAACTAAGAAAAAAATCGACATAATCTCACTGGCTATTTTTACATCCATTTTTATTTTTACTAAAGTCAGTATTTCTGCATGGAAGATTTGTTTATTGTGGAGTTATAATTAATCACCCACAATCAGGAGGTTTAATGTGTAGATTTGGCCACTACCTGGTACCATTTTATCTCCCATGACATACAGCTCTTCTTAGAGCTTTGTGCGGCATCCAGCCTATAGTAGGTATTCAAGACATGTTTACTGGAATTACATGGTGAGCACTATTATTACGTGATTAATAATGAGGGTAGAGGAAGCTCCTGTCCCCAAGTGCCATTGTTAGAAAGGAGGCATATTACACCTGTGTATTTTAATTAGCAGTGTCACAGGAGTCCTTTTATCTACCCTTGTGAATTTTACTATGTATGGGTGTTTCTGCTGCTTTTTCCTTAGTCCTTTTCTCAAAACACATGCCCATGACTTCAATCCTTATCATATCCTACTGTCTTTAAGAAGTCAGATGAATCAATGACTCCTGAAACACTGAGAAGAAGAGAAAATGAAAAATGAGCCAACAGGCAAAACAATGTCCTGATTCTGGTTGGAACACAGTCTACCAAAGTTGTTGGAAGGCCAGTTTCAGTCTCTTGAGTACTGGCTTCCTTCCTACTCTATCCTCAAGGCAGTCAAATGTTATGATAAGGTAATGACAGCCACTAATGGGTCATATGCCCACTACAAATTATGAAAGCTCACCAAACTCTATGATGAGCCAATGTGGAGAAAAATTGTTCACGTTCTTTTCAGTAACCTCATATTTTATTTGAAATGATAAAACTTCCAAGAATCATTGAACTCTCATGAATAATGATACTGTCGACTTAAAAAAGCAGAGATGAAGTGTCTCAAGTTTTCAATACAAGAGTCATCATTCTGGACCTGAGAGGAAGACATAAAAAAAAAAAAAAAACAACCCAAAGAAACAAAACAAAAATAGAAAACCAAAAATGTGGTGGGCAATCTCTAGGGGACCCATGGAAAAACGAGTGCATGAATGCTCCCGTGTTTGCAGAAAGTTCTTTTCAGTTCATCTGTCCTAGGTTTATCCCACCGGCGGCTCCCCCCACCTCGTCAGAAATAGGATAGAGCACAATCTCCTAACTGCCCCGCCCTTGCAACTTTCACAGGTTCTCTCCCCCACCACCACCAAATTTGAGCTGAGGCACTTTTCCTTTCTAAAGAGCAGCATCTGGCCTCTTCGTGCGCTCATTTGCATGCCAATACTGGATTGCTCTCCCAGCGCACAGCTATTTAATAGTGGTGCTGGTGTCCGAGCTCTGGGAACAAACCAAATGGTTTGGGTGTGCTTTTGTGTGCAGTGTGGGTCGTTGCTACAGTGTGCTTATTAAGAATAGTACACATTCATTATAACAAGATTGCTCTTTTGCTCAGGGGCCATCACGGCGCATTCTGTAAATGAATTAACAGTAGCATGCATTTGTGTATTATGGGCCCAGAAGATGCATTTGTTTATTAAATAAATCTGCAACACAGAAAGTATAGTTGAAAAAAAAACCTAGAAAATAGAGTGCGCATGTACAGTAGCTATTTTTTTTTTTAAACCTCAACGTCTTGGCGAGTTTTCCTCCTTTGTTTCTTTTAAATTACCAGACATCACGGGCCATGCTATAGACTACCAGCCTGCAAAAATTGATGTTAAAAAAAAAAAAGAAACCAAATTTAAGTTACAGGAGCACAAAACATTTCCAGAAGTGGTTCTGTAAATAATCACATACCTTTAAAATGATTTAATATTCTAATTCTTTTGTTTCTCTTTAAATTCTTTTGTTTTTCATAAAATCATTTATTATTATTATTATTATTATTTTCCTTAATTTTTATTTTTGGCCGAAATTTAGCATGCACCACATATATAATTTTCCCAGTTGAATTCTGTTCTCTGCTGAAATACAAACTCTGCTTTTGGGGGCATTCATCTAATATTGATCCATTTATTTCCAACCTTTTGGCCCAGGTATAGCTACTACAAGTATATTAATATACATGAGTCAGGCTGCTGGATTTTATTCCTGTTAACTAATGATTTTGTAAAGCCCAGTGGCAGTGCACAATTGCACTGAGAACTCAGAGTATGGTTTTAGATGTTGCGATTTGGTATTTCTTTCCATTTGTATTTTGTATCTTGCTGTCTTTAATACATAATCTGATATGTTGCTCACTGCAAGTGGACAGAAAGAAAATGGAAATATTTCAAAATCCGAAATGCTGAAAGAGTCTAAAGCCACAGCAGGGAGAGTTGGAAATCTGTTAAAAAGAACTGAGGAAAAAAAGGAAAGAAGAAAGTCATATTCCCAAATTTTTGAAATACTTATGTTATTTAAAGGACAACTGTGTTTTCAAAGGATAAACTAATTTCGTATTTGATTTCTTGAAAAAGTTTCCATAAAATCCAGGGATAGTAAGTAAGTGAAATTTGACAAAATACTTTAAAAGGCAAAGTGTGGTAGAATAAGTAGATTAGGATTTCACAGATTTTTAGTTTAGCAAAAGATCTATGACACTATTAAAAAATACCCAGCTAATTAGTACATCTGCAATATAAAAAATGTGTTTTGTAGGAAACATGGCAGGACTTATAAAAGATTCCGTGTGTGGCAAAAATACGTAGCTGGTTGAAGCAGGATTCCACTTTTCTTTCACATGGAATCTTTAATGCTTAGCATTTTGTCCTTAAAGAATAATATTCAGCTGTGCTATTTACTGGGGAAAAACCCCCCAACAAACCAACAACCTACCATTGTAACAATTGACTTGAGAATTATGTAAGGGAGAAGAAAAATATTCGCAACTCGATTTCTTTTCTTTCATCCTTTTTCTTGGGGAGGGGAGGGTAAAAAGCTCTATTTTCCAGAGCATTTTATTTAGTCCACTGCAGCTTTTAGAGAGGCCAGCCAATCAGAAAGTCTGTAAGGGCCCAGGCCCAGACTCAGTGCTGAGCTCCAAATGTGATTCCAGTCCTGACAGGGGGATTATAGGAAACAGATGACTTACGCTTCTAATTTGTGGCCTTAAATTGCAAACAGAATTTCAGGAGTCGAGCAGAGTAATAAATGGCAATAGAAAAAGCCACACACAGCCAAATCAGTATGTGGTGGTTGTAGGTTAAACTAAATGGGAAGAGACAGGTTATGATGGTTCAGTGTATTACAGAGAAGAAAGTCTTAAATTACCAGTGCTGAGAGGTATTGCTGTACAGCAGACAGCGCTGCGTTGTGCAGTCTACAGATATCCCAAGCAGAACAATAAAAAAGCAGGTTGAACGTAGAACCTGTTGCTGGAGGAATCATTTTTCCCCCCTCTTTTAGAAATGGAAGCGGTGTTTTATGTTTGTTTTGACCTCTGCTGTATACTTGGCCCCTTAACATCTGTTTTCGACCGTTGCCGTTTTTCACACCAAATTAAATGTCGAGGAGTCAGATAAAATAAGTCCAAAATATGTCCAAATTATTTTTGTTGACTTCCAACAAATGTCTTAGTAACTCTTTTCACATGGAACGATACCATTTAAATGCCAACGTAGGAAATTATTTTCCTTTCAACATTTTAGGAGCTGAAGAAAGGAATTTGGAGGTGTGCTTAAACTCGGGAAATATTGCATTGGCCTTTTTGGTAACTTGCACGACTGTTTCAGGCTTGCTTTGAGGCTATTCTGCCATAGGAAGTTATGTGCGTTTGTTGGATGGAAATTCCAGGGAAATCGTTTAACAACGGCATAGAAAAAAGCCATTATTCAGAACTGCTTCAAACCATAAATACCAGTTAGAATCAAAAGCGATCTACTGTTTATCATATGGAAACCAACATGTATTTGTTTTCCTTCGTAACCTCTACGTGTATGTTTCTGTGTGCATGTGTGTAAGAGAAAGAGTCAAGGCTATAATGACAACTTTTCATCATCCTAAGAAGTTTGACGATGTTACACCATGGTTAAGTCTGTGGTGTAAGAATTTAGCAAATGGCATCACATTTTCAACTTCTCATCTAATAAATATTTTAATAGAGGTAAACTGTGTTGGGAAAGAATACCATCTTCTTTTAAGATCCAACGTGTCTGTATATCAGAGATTGGCAACTAATTCATGATAAAGATGGATTCAAAAATAATTACCCCATCTTATATTATTTACTGCCAATATATCAAAAGAACACGTTCCCAAGTTAACGATGGAAATAGGGTTCATGTCAGTCCACGAGACTGTGCTCAAAGTGGAGCCATGTAATATCTACAGTTTCTCTTCCCCTGTTCTATAAAAAATTATCACACTAAAGTTTGCATTTTTTAACAGTTATATTGCCTTTAAACTTGAGCTTTTTGTTTTATATGTTGAAGAAAAGTTGTTATCTGATGGAGAGGTAACCTGGGGAACATGAACTATTTTCATTGTGCTCTTAAGCAAGTCTGTTGATAATTATTGAAGATGACCGGCTAAATAGATTTTGATTAATCACTTGCAAAAATGATGCTTGTTAGAACCACTTTATATTCCGTGTCATGGGGATGATATCAATGTAGGTTTTAGCTATTTCTTTGTAGATGGTGTTTTTTTTTTTAAATCACCTGGCAAAAAGAGAAAACAAACCTTAGTTGAAAGCTTTTGTCTCCAACAGAAAACTCTTTTCATGCCTGCCTTTTTTTTTTTTAAGAAGTGCTCAATTATTATTTGTGTCATAGTGGGAACACTGGGTCTCTATAGGGCCTGAACCTTTTCAAACAGGAGATAGCTTTTGTTTTTGTACCCCATCAACACGGATTCACCTAATTAAATCCAGTATCTCTGGCTGAAGCAAAATGATTTGTAATAGTTCTTTGGAGTTTACTTAATTAGTTTCGATGTCTTCCGTGTGGTAAATGTGGTGATATTTTATAAAATGGAACTGAAAAAAGAGGAGGCAAAATGCACTCTTGCAAGGGATGAGGGAAAGGGAGGTGAGAGGGAGGGCAGACCAGTACGACCAAACATGAAAGCAAGGTGTAGCTCCAACGCGTGGGCTTGTAGACCCGAGTCATTCATTAGTTGAGATCATCAAAGCAGATCTGACCTGGAAAAAGGCTTCCTGTCAAACGTAGGCCTGGGCATCTGTCAGGGCCTCAGATTCGACACCTTGATCAGCCCAAGACACTGACACCATTTTCTTTAACAAACACCAACAGCTTTTTTCTCCTTCATTTTAACATCTCTCAGGGGTTGGATTCCCTTTCTTCTCCCGCTCTGTAGAGAGTAAAGGGAGCTTGTTAACTTGCTTAGATATTTTGACTGTGGATGCTCTTTGGCCACTTGCCTGTGGTAACAGTGTCAAAGCATAACTTGGTATAATTGCGAGATTTGCAGTCAGAAGAGTGTTCTGTCTTTATGTTCAAGCTGCTGAATAAAAAGGAAGTGTCACTTTGGAAAATCGTGCAAATTATCCTCAAAGTTCAGGCAAAATACATAATACAAAATACATACCTGGTATGTCTTGTGTTCATTGCCAGGACACGGAAGAGTAAAAGAATGGGGCTTTAATTATGTGAATTAAAAGCTATAAATTCCCATGTTTGTTATGCTGAGACTGGCTGGTGCACAATAACATAAAATTAAACTTAAAAGGAAAGCAGTAGAACGGGGCTCTTTACAATTTAAAAAGTAACTGAAAAGCATTAAAAATTTTAATTATCCATTGTGTCACAATTTATATACAGTATGGATTAGAAATGACAATTTTTGATGGACCTTCATTTAATAGAGACGTGCATAATTTACAGACATTAGCAATACCCATTCTGCAAGTGGAAATTAGGATTGCAGTGGAAGGTTTATCTTATTGATGGGTAATAAGAGATGGCAATCTAAAACCAGATTTATTAGGAAATGCACTTTTAAAGTGACAGAGTTGTGTTCACTCTGTATTTTCTATGTTTCCAGAGTCGTTTTAGTAGGGAAACTGCAAAATGGGGATTTGTGGGGTTTTCCCCCCTTAGTATATAACGATGTGAAATTTGAAGCGAACAGGGACTATAGATGTCCCTCTGGCCTTTTCCATGCAAGATGCGGGTGTGCACATCTTCGAGGATAATCCTTACAGAATGAGCGCCAGCTGATCAGTACGTAACACTGGTAGGCACCGGGGCTGGGGCTGCCAATGCTGGCGTTTAGTACGAGAAAAACGATCCTTCTGGTTAAGTAGACCTTTCCTGTGTCTCACAAACTGTACAAAACCGCGTGCTGCTGGCAGGTAATGGCTAGTAATTAGCGTGGCAGGCAGGTAATGACTTGAAATCACCTGCTAATTGTTTCTGAGTGTTTGCTCACTTTCAAAACTCTGGATGAGCGGGGAAAGTTGTGGGGGGCTTTACTGATGGGAATGGAGAAAAGGGGAGGGACACAACCAGGGAATCTCTTTCTGAACAGGGTATCTCCCCTTTTGTTGCTTATTTTACCCGCAGGGCCTCTCTGAGGGACTCCGGAGAGGCACTGAGAATTGGCAGGTTACTTTACCAGCCTGCTGCTCCTACTGGGAAAGATGGTGCCTGTGGAGAAATCCTTTGCTGCTCTGGAATCCAACCAACCTTCTTAGTTTCAGCCTCTGCACTAGAAAATTGGGAGGGAGAGAGTAATGGCAGCTTGTTTGTAAAGAAAAATGAATTACACAAAGCCAGATTTTACTTCCCTGACATAACCTACTTCTTTCTCTTTTGTGAGATTTCCCCAACATCATGGAGAGCCCTTGGTGCTGATGCAAGAGCGGCCGGGCGAAGAGCCTATGCCAAGTTGAGACTGGATCACTTGTCTAAGGATCCTATAAATGCTTCAGACAAGCGCTCACACACAGAAATCCATACAGGGCACAATTGAGTAACATAACTGAACATTTTGAGAAGGGGATGGAGGGAGGGGGTCATGGTGAGCCGGAGAGAATGTGGCTTCTCTAAACTTGAATGAGGGGTGCTTGGGTGGCTCAGTCGGTTAAACATCCGACTCTTGATTTTGGCTCAGGTCATGGTCTCCCAGTTCTTAGGATTCAGTCCCACATTGGGCTCTGTGCTGACAGTGAGGAGCCTGCTTGGGATTCTCTCTCTCTTTCTCTCTCTCTCTGATCCCTCTCTGCTCATGCACATGCATGAGTTCTCTCTTTTTCTATAAATAAATAAATAAATAAATAAATAAACTTTAAACAATAAAAAAAAATAAACTTGAATGAAATGCATTCTGCTCCAGCCAATTGCTGGGATATGGATATGGGGAAGAGAGGTCTCCCAAATACTTTTAAAAAAAGTTTCTGAGTATAGTTGATGTACAATATTATATTAATTTTGGTTGTACACATAGTGATTCTCTATAAGTTATGCTATGCTCACCATAAGTGTAGCTACTATCTATCACCATACACTATTACAATATTATTGACTATATTCCCTATGCTGTGCCTTTTATCTTTATGACTTACTCATCCCATAACTGCAAGCCTGTGTCTCCCACGCCCCTTCACCCATTTTGTCCATTTCCCCTCCCCTCTGGCAACCATCAGTCTATTCTCTGTATTTATAGGTCTGATTCTGTTTTTTATTTGTTTGGCTATTCATACGTTATGTTTTGTTTTTATATTCCACATGTGAGTGAATTCATATGGTATTTATACTTCTCAGTCTGACTTATTTCATTTAGTGTAATACTTCTGGTTTTATCTATGTTGTTGCAAATGGCAGATCTCATCCTTTTTTATGGCGGTATAATATTGCACTGTGTACATGCATGTGTGTGTGTGTGTGTGTGTGTGTGTATGTACATACCACATCTTATTTATCCATTCGTCTATCAATGGACACTTAGGTTGCTTCTGTATCTTGGTTACTGTAAATAATGTTGCAGTGAACATAGGGCTGTATATAGCTTTTTGAATTAGTGTTTTCATTTTCTTTGGGTAAATACTCAGTGGTAGAATTATTGGATCATATAGTATTTCTATTTTTAATTTTTTGAGGAACCTCCACACTGTTTTCCACAGTGGTTGTACCATTTGTATTCCCACCAACGGTATACAAGTGTTCATTTTTTTCCACATCCTTGCCAGCTTGCAATTTCTTGTCTTCTTGATTTTAGCCACTCAGATAGGTATGAGGTGATATCTCATGGTGGTTTTGATTTGCATTTCCTTGATGATGAGTGATGGTGAGCATGTTTTCGTGTGTGTGTTGGCCATCTGGATGTCTTTTTTGGGAAATTGTCTAGTCATGTCCTGTGCTCATTTTTTAATTGTGTTGTCTGTTTTTTGGTGCTGAGTTGTAGAAGCTCTTTATATATTTTGGTTATTAACCCCTGTTGGATATATCCTTTTCGAATATCTTCTCCCATTCAGTAGACTGCCTTTTTGTTTTGTTGACTGTTTCCTTCACTGTGCAAAACCTTTTTATTTTGGTGTAGTCCCAATAATTTGGTTTTGCTTTTGTTTGCCCTGCCTCAGGAGACGTATCTAGAAATACGTATATGATGCTAGGGCCAGTGTCAGAGAAATTACTGTCTCTGTTCTCTTCTAGGATTTTTATGGTTTCAGGTCTCACATTTAGATCTTTAATTCATTTTGAGTTTATTTTTGTGTATGATGTTAGAAAGTGGTCCAGTTGCATTCTTTTGCATGTAGCTGTCCAGTTTTCCCAGCACCGCTCATTAAAGAGACTGTCTTTTTCCCATTGTATATTTTTGCCTCCAGATTTCCTAAATTCTTAAGAAGAGCCAGAAATCTGGAATTTTATGGGAAAATATCCTGTTTTAAAGCTTTGAAACTAATTAGAAAAAATAAAATCTTTGTGTAGGGGAAAAAAAACCACTGCTTGATTTTAGGTCACAGGCTGCTAGTTGCTGACGTCTGTTTTAAATTATATATATTTTTACTTGATACCTTTTCTTTTAGTATCTTGTTAGATGGCAAAGAGGAAGAAAGCAAAGGTGGGCTTACATATTCAACAAGTGTTATTTGGCTGTTAGAATTTTCTTGTGTTTCTTATGCCCAAACAGTTAAAGAATGACATCTTAGGAAATAGTCCCACATGATGCCTGCCTGGTTTTGAGCTTTTCCCTAAATGCTGAAGGCCCCTTTGGGCCAACTCTCTCAGGCTCTTTCAAACATATTTTAGTGGAGAACTTCTCCGAGCACGGACTCACTGGTTCTAATAAGTCATTGTTAAGGAGAATTGACTGACTGTCCCTCATGCCGGCAGTCCAGTAGGCTCTGAAGAACATAGCTGAGGAGCTGGAAAGGCCTAGATTTCATTCAATTTGGGCTCTGCCTACTTACTAGTATAACCTTGGGCAAGCTCCATCCAACTCAGCCTCCATTTCGTCACTGGTAAATTAAGAGCAATGTACTTACCTTGTGGAACTGTGGTCAGGATTAGAGAAAAATGCTTAAATTATCCCTTTTATGAATCTTTCATATAGCACACATGAATAGATTGTGGTCATGAGACTTAATAGCCAGATACATGCTTTACACTGGTTAAAATCCAAATCATAAATATGCTTTATATTGATTTGAAACCTTCTATGCTTTTCCAGAATACTTAAAGAAAATTAACAAACTTCCTGGTAAAGTTTATTTCCAGATTAAACAGTTTCTGATGAACACTAATGTAATTATGTGATGAGTTTGAAAAAAGTTCAAAAGCTAGAGTCAAGTAAATTCAGGTTTTTTTTTTTTTAAACCAGGTGGTCATTTTTATGTATACAAGTAAGAAATCATCTAGCAGATCGAGGTTAATAGAGATTAGTCATACATAGGATTTACTAGGTTAGTATTGGAGTGGTGGCAAAAAGTGGAGCTGGTCACCGTGCTGAGGACTAGAAGAGAAAGAACTTGCATAGGTGTCTTTTAGTAAAGAGCCAGATTTTGGAGGTGGCCTCAACATAGTCTGAAAAAATCATCAGGTCTACCTTGGATTTTCTTTCTACGCAGTTACTGTCATTTCAGAAGAGTGGTTTCTAACTACATCACATTACATCAAATTGAAAAATTACCCTCTTATTTGTTCTTATTTGTTAGGTGGGTCTCCCCCCCCACTCCCTCACCTCCAGGGGCAGGGGATAATATAAGTACTAAAAATTTTATTCTCAAACTGAAAGAGAAAATTGAATTTATACGGAGATAAAGGTGCAGTTGGCTTAATTTGCCCCTTTTCCAAATGCTTTTTATATATAGTTGCCTAAGCAGTTTGTGACACTTATATCCTCTTTCTACCAGCCATCAGTTTTATACATAGTTTCTCTAAAAATAAAGATATTAAAATCAGTCTCTTATTCAGCCACTAGCTTCCAGTGTTCAGAGTTTGATTGTTCAGTCGTATAGTAATTAAGAAGAATGTCTAGCTCTGAAGCTTTTTGAAGTTTTTTTTTCCCTCCCTCAGGATAAAATAAAATAAAATAAAATAAAATAAAATAGGTACCTAAATTGTTTGAAGACCCAGTTTAATTTAGAAAAGGCAAAACCAAAATGTAAGTATAGAGAACTATGAATCTTATCTGAATGTATAGTTGAGCTACATGACCTATTTAAAGACAAGAGAAGTTGTGTTTTTTATTATATCATTGTTACTTTTCTTGAAATACCTGACTATAACAAAAGGAACTTAGTAATATACCATGATTTTTATGTAGCCCGATGGCTACAGATCCTGAGGTGTCACTCACCTCCTTCATCTATATGCTCTTATATGTGTTCACCTCAATATTCAATAGAATATTAAGTGATAGATTTCATTCTCTATAAAGTAGTACTCTAATAGAAAACAATAGACTTTAAACAGAGAAATCCAAACATACATTATGAAGAGTTACGTATAAAAAGTGCAACACTTAGGGAGTTTATCAGTATGAAAATGAAAAGATAGCTCATTATAACTATGTACAATCATCATCACTATGTTACATTGGGAAAAAAATCCTCTTAAGGTCAGATTGATTGTGTTGCTAAATAATCAGAATTTTCTGTTGTAATTTGCGAAACCTTAAAAATGAGAAGAATTGCTATCATGCTTTCAAACAAAAACTTAAATCATTTCAAGCCAGATTTTTATGAGTCATTGCCAGAGTTTGTGCGTTTTCTCTAATTAAATTATTTTCTTTTAAAAAGCCAGCCTTGGTGGGGGCGGGGTGGAAGTCAGCAGGCGGAGGGAGAGAAGGGAGCTCAGAAGATATACACATAAATTGTCCTAATTTCTGAGAAATGGGGGTCTGACAATCACTTAAGACAATATAGTTGATATGGCTGTCAGGACGGACTCTTTTCAAAAGAATGTTTTCATAGAATATTATCGTGACACTTTGCTCAGATGGATGTCTTTAGCAGTATTTGATTAATGTAACGTAATAAAAGAGATGCACACCAAAGTGTCTGTACGTGTCTTGTTAAGTATGTTTGATTCATTATATGTGGTTCTCAGTTCTTTCCTCTTTCCGCAGTTCATTTTTTATCATTTCAATAATATATCTATAAATATGAAAAAGTTGGCACTTTCAAAGTCTTTGACATATATGGCTATTAATTCATAACTCTAAAAAATTGTATCTTTCAACTTGTCATTTTAAAGCTCAAAGAGTTTATTACAGTAAGTAACCTGTGTTAGAAATTAGATTTTGAACTTTAGCAAGAAGATAAATAAGCTCATGAACCTAAAAGTTAAAGATACCTAGACATAGATCTAAGATAGAATTACATGAAAAGATCAATTATTAAAGATTATAATTTTAAACTCCCTGAAGATATCATTGAGGTTTCTTTGGTTACTAGTTTCCAACTAATTTTGTTTTCCAACTCCAGATATCAAATATAGAGCAAGTTTGTAATTAACAAAGCTATCCAAATTCACTTTTATGATCATCTTAGTTGTAATGGGTTAATGGGTTAAATGTCATGGTTTACGTATTAATGACATAGATGGTTTTAAGACAAGGTATTCTGAAGGCAAAATAATGGTATATATATATATATATACATATATATATATATATATACATATATATGTATATATATACACACACACATGTATATACATATGTGTATACATATATATACATATATGTGTATACATATATATACATATATGTGTATACATATATATACATATATATGTATATATATTTATATTTTCTTCGTGTTACTATTTTAATAAGAATAAGCCATATAAGGTAGATGCTATTTTACTGACAGAGAAGCTGTGACAGAGGTAACATGGCGAAGATCACACATATGCCAAGGGGTAAAGCAGAGCTGGGCTTGGAAATCAGAAGTCTGGCTCCAGAGCCTTTGACCACCTCTAGGTGAAGCTACATGTCGAATATCTTCTTCTCGGTGCCTTTGGTCCTGCTTCATACCCTTTGGTACGTAAGTAACAGCTTGTCCCTCTCACTTGCCATGTTTCTTTCCATGATTCAGTGAAGAAGATAATCAGGGATCAAGATGGCAGAGGAGGAAGATCCTAAGCTGACCTCCCACGGACACACCAAAACTACAACTACCTATAGAACAGCTATCTCTGAGAATGACCTGAAGACTAGCAGAACAGGTCTTCCACAACTAAAGACATAAAGAAACAGCCACATCATGACAGGTAGGAGGGGCAGAGATGTGGATTGGTCGGGATGCACACCCCTGGCATGGTGACCTACAAGGAGGAGGGTTATTACCAATGTGGAGGTCCGCCCTGATGAGTGAGGGGTTCACACACCACATTGGGTACCCTAGCCATAGGGCTCCCACTAGGAAGATGAGTCCCTATAATACCCGGCTTTGAAAAACAGAGGCAAAGTCCAGGAGCGCCGGAAGGCTATAGGAAACCAAAACTCTACTCTTAAAGGGTGTGAACACAAACTCCCTCACTCTGAGCATCACTGCAGAGGCAGCAGTTGGAAAAGCACTTGCGCCATATGTGAAAGAGACTCACTGACGAATTTTAGGGCAGGTACCAGAGGCGCAGGATCTGTAGGAGTTTTCTTTGGGAACAGAAGTACTGGTGGGCACCACTGGTTTTACTCTCCTACCTAGCTGGTCTGGTGTTGGTGGGTAACATTTATGACTTCCCCATCTACATTGCCATCACTGCTCTCTCCACCCCCATATTCCCTTGTGGAACTGCTGGGGCAGGCACCCCCCACCCCCAACCAGGAGCTTCAGCCCCTACCATTTATATGTGGCATCTAAAAAATAAAACTAACAGAACAAAACAGAAACAGTCTCATGGATACAAATTGGTGGTTGCAAGAGGGGAGGTGGATGGGGAGAGGGATAAAATAGGTGAAGGAGATTAAGAGGTACAAACTTCCAGTTATAAAATAAGTCAGGGGCACCTGGGTGGCCCAGTCATTGAGTGTCTGACTTCGGCTCATGTCATGATCTCACGGTTCGTGGGTTCGAGCCCTGCCTCGGGCTCTGTGCTGATAGCTCGGAGCCTGGAGCCTGCTTCAGATTGTGTGTTTCCCTCTCTCTACCCTCCCTTTACTCTCTCTGTCTCTCTGAAAAATAAAAGTAAGACATTAAAAAAATAAAATAAATAAGTCATGTGGATGCAAAGTCCAGCTTAAGGAATATAGTCAATAATGCAATTAATTTGTATGGTAACACATGATAATTGGACTCACCATGGGTGGTCATTTCATATAAATGTTGAATCACTATGTTGTATACCTGAAATTAATATTATATGTCAACTGTACTTTAAAAAGAAGATAGGGGTACCTGTGTGGCTCAGTCGGTTAAGCAGCTGGCTTCTGCTCAGGTCATGGTCTCACGGTTCGTGGGTTCCAGCCCCGCATCGGGCTCTGTGCTGACAGCTCGGAGCCTGGAGCCTGCTTTGGATTCTGTGTCTCCCTCTCTTTCTGCTCCTCCCCTGCTTGCACTCCGTCTCTCCCTCTCTCTCAAAATAAATAAACATTAAAAAAAATTTTTTTAAAGAATAAAAAAGAAGATGAAATAGCAACTCAAAGCTTGAAAGAGAGTCTATTTAAATGATGCAGCTAGAACAAAAGAAAAACCTCTAGCACATGCCCAATGGTTCCTCTCAGTTTTTATCCAGAAATACTGCGTGATTATTGATTAAAGTGAATCCTTTAATGATAAAATGCCCAAGAGTTGGGTTTACTCTGGTTAGTGGAATGTTGTGAAGAACTGAAAATGAACAAGAAACCCATATTGTTGTTTATTTCCTCATTTTCTGTTAAAAATACATGTGAAAATATGCATGCATCCATTTCCCTCAAAAAGTGAGGGTCTAGCAAAATGAATGAATTATTTGATCAGTGAATTCCATCGTAGCTGAGAGGGAGAGAGAGAGAGAGACAGACAGACAGACAGAAAGAAAATAATGGCTGACCATGAGGATAGCAAGTCTGAAGTGTTCCACATAATGAGGTCTGACTCACAGATGATCTGCGGGTTTCGAGTGCCAGGCTAGCACATCATGTGTGAATAAGCCTGTGGCAGGGGCTGAGGGTGAGGCCTGAGGACATGGTTTATGTTGGAGCCTCACGGTGTTCTGGGTGACTCATGTACACTAAACAGCAGAGTCATGAACCATTTATACACACCCAATATCAGGTTCACTTCGAGGCTGTTCTTCTGCAGCCATTTTACAGCTCTCTCTAAAAAGCACAGACCTTGTTTTGGCCTTTTCCAGGAGGATCATGAAGAGGAGTTAACAGAGAGCCTTAATGTCTTGATGGTCCTTTCCCGGGGAGATTGTTCTTCCTCTGAGCCCCGAAAGACACTCCCATGGTACTTTTTCTCTCTATTGTGCTGTGAAAGGAGTGGGTTTGGGGTCAGCTAGAGGCCTAGCTCTCGGCAATGTCCTCACCACCTCTGAGACCTTGGGCAATTCGCTTGTTATTCTTGGGTATGGTTTTCTTGGAAAACTATAAACCTTACAGAATGGGATGGCAGAATTTTATGCATTTATGGGAAATTAACAGAGAAGAAATGTTAACATTCTTTTCAGTGGTCACTTATCCAATTGCTTCAGCTCAGGAATGACCGATGCCAGAGCACTAATTAAGGATGTTAATGTTCAATTTTGTATCTGTTTAGTGTCAAGAGAGAGGAAGCTCTCTTGCACTAGTTTTAAATGTACACTAGTAATTTTTTTATAGGTATGTACAAGGCTTTTTGAAACTATCAATAAAGTCAAGGGACCTATGCAAGGACTAAGAGAAAGTCAAAAGAAAAGAAGCATTCCACATTGTAGGCTGAAGGGGTAGATGGCTTCTTCTGGGTGAGAAAGCATGAGCTATCGTGCACTGCTCATGGAACGACCTGTCTGTGGCTGGGCAGTGCCTTCAGGCCTCTGAGTCCTGCCCAAGCCAGGACCTGCCTCTGCTCATTGTCAGTGCTATCACTCGATGCCGGGGAGCAGAGGGGCCCCAAGGGAGTCAACGATGTTGTTTAGGGTTGTCCATTTTGGGGACACATTGGCTAGAACGAATCATATGTTCATAGTCTTGAGGGGTCCTCCGTTTTTAGACAATTAGAAGGAAACACCGTGTTTGTCATTTTAAAGTGCCCAGGTCTGGCACTTCTATTCAGCATGTACTTTGGGCAAGTCCCCTCACCTGTTGGGGACTAACTTACTGCCTCTGAGAACTGAGGGAGCTGGACCCAAATGTCTCTAACGGCTAAAGTTTTCATGCCACTGACTCTGGACTTCTCTACGTAAACACTAAGTAAACTTACAGTAACTATGGAGAAGGACTATGTCCTTGCTGATAATTGTAAATGTCCATGATGTCAAAATGCAGGATGGTAAAAAGTGAAGTTGAAAAATGAGGAAGAGGTGTGACAGGGTGCAATCTAAATAGTTTTGAAGGGTGTGCACTTTTTAGGCTGCCTGGGATCAGGGCATGTCTTCTAGCGAATTTCAGAGTTGATCAAACTACATTTTGGTTCGGATCTACCTTATCCAGCAAGAGAGAGGATGGTAATTAAAGCAACGATAGCCCCATGGCTCACATGACCCCTTTTTCTGATTGAGGGAGGAGGCAGAGGGAGACACGGGAAAGAGAAAACACTTATATTAAGTAATTATGTCAAATTCATTACTGAAACATATATTTCAAACGTACACAAAAATGTGGTAGAGAGTATAATGAATCCTCATGTTCCTGTGAACATTCAACAATCAATTCATGGACAATCTTGTTTCATCTATATCTTCACTTAATCTTGTCTTACTAAGATTATTTTGGGGCAGATCTCTCACATAATTTTATCTGTAAATGTTTTCCAATATATCTCTAAACGTTAAGAACTCTTTTCATTTAACAGGCAATTGCAATGTCATTAACACACCTAAAAATTTACCCCAAATTCCTTACTATTATTCAGTATCAAGTCAGAGTTCAGATTTCTCCAATTTTCTCATATATATACATATTTAACAATTTGTTTGAATCTGGATCCTAATAAGTTCATAAATAGCTATTGGTGAATATGTCTCTTCAGTCTCTTTTAATCTATAGGTGTCCTATCTTTCTTTCTTTCCCCCCACCCCCTAATCTCTATTTGATGAAGAAACTGGGTTGTTTGTGGATCAGAAAATCATGAATTTTCTGATTTTGATGATTAACTTTCTATGTTACCTCTTCACATGTTCTTCAGTCCCCTCAGTTTCCTATAAATTGATACTTAAATGCATGATTAGATTTCTTTTCTTTTTTTTTTTTTTGACAACTCTTCATAGATGTGTACTGTATTTTTATCAGGAAGCAAATAATGTCTCATTGCCTCCTTTTTCTTGTTCTATTAGTAGCCATTATTGATTACTGTTTAATTTCTTCATTATAGGTTGTCCTATACTAATTTTATTAATATAATCAATTCCTTTTCATCCTAGTAGCTGAAATATTTTTATTAAGAGAAACTTCCCCTACTTGAATACTTGAAGAATTATATATTCATTATAATTTGTACATAAAACTCAGGATAAATACTGGATTTAACCCTCTCTTTACCAGTTTCAGCTTATTTTCTAGCATTCTTCAAAAGTGACCAATGAGAGCTGTGTGTGTGTTTAAACTGTTTATTTTGATCTCATGGATTTAAAAAACATTTGGACCTCGAGCTGGTAAGTCAGACGGATGTAGGTTTGCATCCCAACTCTGCCCTGTTACACCAGGAAGAATTTTCCCTCCTTTCTTCCCATGATTAAATCCTGGTGACCTTTAGCTCTCCTCCACAATAAGACTTTCTCTTAACTCTCCTGACCAGGTTAAAACTTCTCAAATGCACAATTTCACATTCATTTGTGTGGATGTTGGCTTAATGCCTGATTTCTTTGCTAGACTGTAAGTTCCCTATGGGCACGGACCATGTTTTGGGTTAACTAACCATCAGATCCCCATTATGAGGGTGTCTGTAAATATTTGTTCATTGAATGTTGAAAAACTTGGCTAAATTAATCTCTCTGAGCTTTAGTTTTCTCATCTTTCAAATAGGGGTGATAATACCGATGTCACAATACTGACGTTATGTGAAGATTAAGCGAGACAATGGGTGCAAGATACCTGGTCTATCGTAAGCATTCTCAAGTGGTAGCCGGCTTTACTACTGTTTCGTATCTGATGACCTTGGACACTATGCTCCTGTCATGAATTACTTGGCTGACACCTCTGATTGTATTGCTTGGGAATCAATTATGAAAAAGTAATTTCTGCTTCTGTTTATGAAATGCTAAGTCAGATGCAAATCAACAGAGTTCTAAAGTGTTCTGACAGGGAGAAGAGAGAGAAATAGCATTCAAGTCTCCTGCCTCCAAAATGGGGGCGGGGGGATGAAGGAATAATTGAGAATGATATCAAAATAGTTATAAAGAATTGTATGAACCGATGAAATGTGAGGGGATGGATGGAGCAGCTTAAGTTAGGGGAAGGAGAAGAAGCACAGTCTCTGGAAGAGGTTTGGTGAGTGGAAGAGAAATTCTGAAGTTAGGACTGGTCTCAGTGTCAAAAAAGGAAGTTGTCGCTTTAGGAGGGCTGACTAAATGTCCTCCGAGACTCCCTTGACTAAAAATATCTCTTCCATTGGCTTGGGATCATTCAAATCAGAGTCTATCCTTATGCACATGTTAGGACTTTAGATATTTTCCTACTCACACCACACTGTGTCCCCACCTCCGTAATTTTGCTCAGGCTGGTCCTTCCTCTGGAGTGGTCTTCTCACTTTTCTCTACTCACCATTTTTGTATCGTGTCAGGAGTCACTTCTTCTGGGCGTCTTTTTCAGGCTCTTGCTCCAATCCACCAGGTGTGTTAAGGACTTTCATTTTAGCAAATTCAATAAGCTAACAGTGTGGAGGCCAGAGACCAATTAGAAGAACGCAGGCAATAGGGAGGTCATAGTCCAGGTAGATGATGAGGCCCTGAACTCGGGCAGGGGGCTATGGAAAGGAGAGGACAGATGAGGAAGCAGATTCAGGAGGTAGAACTCATAGTGGCTGACTACAGCGTTTTGTCTGAGGCGGCTCCTAACATTCAGCACACAAGTAACTAAAAATGTTGGCCCCTTAGCGCAGTCCAGACCTTATGATTCTTGTATTATTTATTTGGCATTTAGACTTAAGACTAAAAGTCCTTTTCACAAAGCTGAGTGACCCTGATTTTCCCCCTGTTTTCTCAGGACATCCCGTACGTGTCCCTGTCACTGCATTTACATTTACCGCGGTGTTTATATCTGCTGACTTCACTGAACTGTGAGCACCCGGTAGGTGAGAACTCTCTTATTCATCTTTGTAACCTCGGCAGAGTGCTCAACACATACTTAGTGTGTAACAAATAACAAATGGGTGATTGAGGTCTTATCTAACCATTGTACATTTACATTTAGATAAGATATTTAGTTACCTGGAAGGATAAATCAGTAACGTGTTAACACATGAACCTAAGTTAGTTTATCTGATTGACCCCTTTTCAGCAGCAGGAACAGAGTGGCGGAAAATCAGCAAGCTGATTTGGGGGGAAGGTCAACAGCACCTGCTAACTTTCAGCCCTGGCTGAGATGGAGGGAAAGAGCAAAGGTGGTTTGTGTGGACGCCCTTAGCATGATCCCTGTGTGAGAGAGTAGGAGAAAGCAAGAAGTATTTAGGGGAGAGCAATCACTATTTTAGTATTGGCGAGATTGTAGAAACTGAGCAAAGGCAAACTGGATTGAGGTTCGTGGGGGTGGGCAAGTGTTGGAGAGCCTTACAACATGGTCATGACAGGGTAGTATGTAGAAATATCCATCAACGAAATGCATAATAGTCTTTCCAGAAAAAAGCCGCCTTATATTCGCAGTGCTTTGTATATTTGCACAGAGAACTTGCTCATTTATCTAGGTTCTTAAAACACTCAGTTATCTGCCCAAGAGATGCTTTTTGACATAAACAACTATCTACCTGGTGTCAGAATTTCTCAACAGATAAGACATGCTTGTACTCAGGAAGGAACTTCTGCAGTAAGATAGCACACCAAACTTTTATTGTTAATATGGGAAGAAAGGCGTGTGTCAGAATAACAGGAAAACCCACTCCGGTGTATCTGAACCTGATGTGGGGGAGGGGTGGTCGTTTTTATCCGGCACACTGAAAGCAGCCTTTCTTGCAACATGGACTGTCCTTAGAATTCATTGCTTTGTGAGTTTTTTTAGTACCAGCAGAGATTAAATGAAATCCAGGATTTTTTCAGACCCAGTTAGAAATGAACAATAAGACGTTTATCATTAATAATCAGACTGAGCTTATTGTATTTCATGGGATTTAGCATGTGTCTGTGTTTGTCCAATTAAATGTTTCCATCCATAACATGTGTTTCTTCCCTAGGTGGAGGGCTGGGCAGGAGTGGATCTTTTTCTATGAGCAAATTTTCCTTCTATCATGTTTAAATACATAAAATATCATAGCTATTTCCAATAGCTGTGTATTTGCTAAAAAAAGTTGTTTAAGTATAAAGATTTACAGGTCACATTTTGACTTCTGATATATATGGAATCTTAAGAAATTATTCTAAATACACTTGTAAATTATATCGATTAGGAAGGCTGTGAGAAAGACAATTTACAGAAACGCCAACTGGATTGAGACTAGAGCAGAGTTGTTCAAATATACTGGTTCTGGCCTCCTTTGGATTTTTATTTGTTTCCTTATTACTGTCAGGTAGACTTCCCCTGAGAAATTTAGGTGGAGAATTTAAAGGAGATGTGTTTTCAGGAAGACTTAGTGGCAAGACCAGAAGGAAGTCTTAGTGAAATATAGCAAAGGTCATTATAACGTGGCCTTGTCTCATAACTCTGGAGGAAGTAGGTAAGAGGTAGTGTCAGAAAGGGAAAGATACAGAGGTGTTTCTAACGCGGGCACAGGAATATGTGGCAATGATAGAATATTACTAAAGTTTTCCTCTAGAATGAGTCATTGCCAAATATAATTTGAAGCTTTATGCAGCTTCAAGAAAATATCAATTTCTATGATTTTTATGAACTTGCACTTTAGAAAGGTTGGCAAATTGATAGACAATGAATAAATGCATTCAGAATTCACAGTTGAAGCTCATATTGTGGCTTGAATTTAGCTAGGTACGATACCAAAGTTAGTGGCGCATGGGTGTCTTTCCGATGGTCCGATTTGGTAAAAACAATGCTGACAGATCAATATAAATATAGATAAAATGCCAAAATAATTTGACAGATAACTAGGTATTCTAAGCTTAATTGGGAAGCACGTTTTACATTTTAGTTCAAGACTAGACAGTAGTTTTTCAAATCAAGTATCTAACCACCCTAAAAAAATGAATTTCATTGTGAAGCTAAAATGATTACGTACTATAGCCCCTAACTTATTAGAGACAGATGTATCCCTGGTCTAATAAGCTCCATATTGTTAAATGGCAATGCTAGCATCTCCCTTCTTCAGTGTTATCCAAAATGTAATCTTAATATTATTTTATTGAATCTACGGTGATATCTTGTTATTTCCTTTTTGTTCTTGTTTTTGTTTGGGTGGTAGTCAGGGTGTGTGGTGCGGTGGGTGTTCAGAGGGTTGGGGGTCAGTTTGTATGTATTTCCAGTGAATAACACTGAAATAGTTGGTGGACTTACAGCCAGAGTTCTGTGTCCTCAACATTTCATATCCAGGAAAATTTGCTACATGAAACAAAAATCAGAACAAAGAGACTGGTATCTGTTCCCACATGAACTATTTTCCTATCAATATAAAGGATAATAGAATGTGATAAGAAGCAAAATTTGGCATAGTTTTATAGGAGTTTGATATTGTAGGTGCACATACATCAGATATTCAACTAATTTAGTATAAATAGTCTAGCACTGTCAAATGAGAGGCAGATAGGATAACTTCCTTAGAGAGCACATAGTTAAAATAATACTTGGAAATGACCAATGGTCAAATATGGGCATAACTTTTCATTTTAGAGATACCTTGTTGTATAGACCAATTTAGTAATAGTGTGTATTTTACTCCTAAGAATTTGCTGACCAAAGTACTTTGCCTTCCCCTAGTGTTCCGATAATAAGATTTCATATTCTGTGAGCATTGCCTATTTCTCCATCCTATGAGCCCATGAACAGTCATCAGCCCTTACATCTCTACTCTCCCAAGATACTGCTAAAAAGGAGAAGTCCAGTTCCTTCCACAGGCACTGCCACTACCACATGGCAAACTTGGCCTCTTCCATGGAGGACTGTACCATGTTCAGTGGTTATTTAGTCAAATTGAAACACCACCTGTCTGCAGCCCAGTTCGACTTTCCCATGGTTCTTAGGAAGGCCCTGGCCTCCATTTGAAAACAGAAAACAAAACCACAGATCGATGAGGGTCAAAGAAGAAGTTAAGAAAGCTGTAGCAATTGTTAAGACGTGGAGACTTTGTTTAATTTTTGTTCATTTCCCTTGTATTGACTCTCAGGTAGACACACTAATGACCTATAATTCTGTTAGGTGCTTTATGAAACAGAGGGAAATGGTATACACATGTGTAGAATCAGAGCCACAATATTGGTAATTAGCTCAATGGAACAAAAAATGGATGTTAGGCTATTTGCTAGAAGTTTGAGTGCAGATTTGACAAGGCAAGGAAAACAGATTGCACTCCAGAGAGAACCGGCTTAACACTTGAATTCAGAGAACTGCAGATTCCTTCCTTGTTGAGTCCTGCAAATAGAGAAGAGGGTAAGAAAGAGAAGTAATTCAAAAGGCGGGGAGGTTAGGAGAGTAAACTGAATTTTTCCATGGAAATAAGATGGTTTTTTTTAATGTTTTTTTTTTTTTTTGGCCCCTTTTAAGCCATTGCTTTCAGTTTGCTTCAATGCAGTCACTGAAATAGCTTAGAAAGAAATCTTTGATATGCCAGATCAACCAACAGTTTTAAAATATCCTTTTGTGCCTCCATTTATAATGCAAATAGTCAGTTGGCATTTTGGGTTCATCTCACCATTGTCTCTGAAGTGGGTTAACATACACAGAGTGAGGAAGAGAAGGGAGTCCCACAAGAGAGCACCTCTTTGATAGTTCAATAATAGTAAAAAATGTATTTAGGTCTTTTCTAAATACCTTTCACCTCCTAAGAATATAAAAAAAAAATGAGAGGAAGAGATCTAAGAAGAATAAACTGTGGTTGCCTTCTACGTTAGCTGAATGACTAAAGATATTGTTCTATGAATTACCCAGTACTTAAATATTCCGAAGTCTGGCCTTTATGAGCTCATAAAAGACTTTGCTTATGTATCTAGGAAAGCCAGTATCTTTATATACTGTTAGAACAGAACTAGCATACTGTTTCAATATAAGTTTGAAAACCAGCAGAGATTTTGTTATATAAAGCAACTGGGCAATCACCTTAAACCCACGTTTACATTTAGTTTTATCGTACATAAACATTCCTTAGCTGAAATAGTTTTAAAAACTGGTAACCTATGTTTGAGAATGATGGAAAGAGACTGAATCCTAGTTGAAATATTATTGCCACTGTAGTGTTTTATTCATGGGAATCTCCAATCTTTTTTTCAGATATACTAAAAAAGCCAAAATTCATTAATGTCAGAAACACAAACGAGGGTTGGCAGTGATCATGCATCCATGCTGGGAGGAGGGAAGGCTGGGAGCCCTGTACAGCGTATAAACCCCAGATTCTACTTTTTCATTTGAGTTCCTCCGTAAATCCTCTCATGCATTCTGAAGCTCGAGAATTTCTTCTAGGCAACTGTTGTCAAAATACATTTTCCGACAAATACCCCCCAAAATGCAACCAAGAGCAACAATATTTCAGGAAGCTTCAGCTCAAGTGTGAGTAATAACCATTGGGTAAACAGAAGTTTTACCATCTTCTGTTTCATGATTGAGCTTTTCAAATGTAAACAGTTTGTAAGGAAAAAAGTGGGCCATGTCAGATTGGAGAAACAGAGGAAAGCTTGACAGGAGGTGTGCTTTGGCAGGAGAGGTAGTTAGGATACATCTGTGATTCCAAACTGGTTGAAATATCTTGTCTTTGAAGTCATCATTCCTTCTTCTCCCTTTCCCTCCTCGCCTGCCCCTCCCTCATGGGCACTGGCATGGACTTTTTTTTTGCCTTTGCTTCTCTCAGGGACATGGGTTCAAACCCTTCACATTCTCCCTTCTCCTCTCATTCATCTCCCCAGACCCTTCTCCCACTTGGGCTTACTAAGCAACCATTACTCTCCAGGTCCTCTCCTTGCCTCAGCCTTGGTTAAGTATCTCTTATATATATTTCTTAATGTCTATATTTTAGGAGAAAAAAGATCTCCTGGTGACTCCCTTTCTTTTTTAATCTGAGCTGAATTACATTTTACAACTCTGATTAAAGACAAATCTTTATTTTTCTACACTGCTCCTTCTTCTGTCTCATTTAACACAGCTGGTGTAAAAGTGATCAATGCTGAAAAGCTTAGCGTATCAAGACTTATTTGCAGAAATGATGATAAAATACCACGAGAAAGGATGCTACATGTACTTTGTAGTGGAACCCTACCCAGGATCCTCTTTAGTGGCTGCTACGTGCTCTCCTGGTTGTTTGAGTGTGGCTGGTAAACTCAGCACTGTCTCCTTCTCTGGAGAATTGCCCTCTGATCAATGACTGCCTGGGAAGGAGGAAGCTTGCAAAGGCCAGCCTTTCAGCCTCAAGGTGGACCCAATGCTGGGTTGCGATTTGTACTCCAGAGCTTCTCCATGGTGTCAGCTGAGCTGTTCTCTGGCCGAGCTTGTCTAGTGTTCTTTCCCTCTTTCTTCTCTCTCCTTCTTCTACAAATGTTCCTCAAAAAAAAAAAAAAAAATCTTTCCAACAAGAATTCCTATCTCAGTCTGTGTCTAGAGCAGTCACCTAAGACATACACCTTTCAAAATAAAGAGGGGAGCCTGAGTGGCTCAGTCGGTTAAGCATCCAATTTCAGTTCAGGTCATGAACTCCTGATTCATGAGGTCGAGCCCCGTGTTGGGCTCTGCACTGACAGCTCAGATCCTGAAGCCTGCTTTGGATTCTGTGTCTCCTTCTCCCTCTGCCCATTCTCACTAGTACTCTGTCTCTGTCTCTCACTCCCCCAAAAATAAAACAAAAATTAAAAAAACATTAAAAAAATTCAATACGTAAGAAATGACTAGTTTTAAAATGGATGTTGATATGTATTTGGAAAAAACAGAATGAGAACTTAAGATGTTTTCAGTTGTGGCAAAGCTTAAGAACTATAGAGATTCTATCTTTTGCCTCATAAAAAAGAGGAAATACTTTTTAAGGAGTTGCAAATATTTAAAATGTTATTAGCCCAGAAAAATCCCTTGAGTGGGACTGCAGTAGTCTTCTAAGTACTTATTTTATGACTGACTTTATAATTTCCAAAGTAGTTTCAATTACATGAACTAAAGTCAATCTCATGGCAGGCATGACAAGCAGGGATAATAGCCCCATTTTCCACATATGAAGACTGTCTCAGAGAGGTTGAATGACGCCATTATCTCCTAGGTAGTTAAGTACCTGGCCTGTAGTTGGTGCTCAAACCCAGGTGTCTGTGTGAAACGTGAGTGAGATTTGCTGATTAATTTAAGTCATGTTCTTAAGTTTATTACAGGCTGGATCTTCGTAATTCTGTTATTAAATTTATTTGGGCTGCCTGAGCAATCCACCCACTAATCTCGAGTTAATCTGGGGCAAAGTGGTCAAATTCATATAAATGTGTATATTGGTTATCCATTGATGTGTAATAAATTATCTTAAAAAATAGCAGCTTAAAATAAGAAATATTTATTATGTCATAGTTTCTGTGGATTAGGAATCTGAGGGGTGCTTGAGTGGTGCTGCTGTCTCAAAGACTTCTCAAAGCTATAATCCAGGTGTTAGGCAGAGTTTGCAGTCTCATCTAAAGGCTCAGTTGAGGGAGGATTAACTTCTAAACTTACTTAGGTAGTTGTTGGCAGGGTTTAGTTCCTGGGGAGATGTTGGACTGAGAACCCCATTTCTTTACTGGCTGATGGCCAGAAGCCATCCTCAGTCCCGTATTACATGGCCCTTTCCATAGGGCAGCTCACAATATGGCAGCTGATATCCCTCAGAGGGGGTAAATGACAGAGAGTAAGAAAGGACAGACAAGGGGGAGGCCAGAGCTTTTTTTCTAACTTAATCTTCAAGTGCTATCGAGTCACTTTTACTGTGTTCTGTCCATTAGAAGTGAGTCACTAGGTCCAGCCCCCTACCAGTGGGAGGGGATGATACAGAATGTGAATATCAGAAGGCAGGAGCCATTTGAGAAGCTGCCTATCATCACAGGTCAGTTGGCTTTCTTATGTAGGAAGCTATCCCACTTGATCCAACCCCTTCTTCTCTCTATAAGGAGACACGGGATTATTTTCAATGTGTTAATTTCATGGATTTAGGTGTACGTGCCCTAGTTGAGTTCTCTTCTCATTTCTTCTTCCTCCTACCTACTCTTCAATTTCTCTTCTCTTTTTGCTCTTCCTTTCTTGCTTCTCCTGCCCTCTTGCTTCTGTCTCTACTCACTTCTCTTTCGGACTCTTTTTCTCTCTCCCTTCTCATTCTCTCAGCAATTTCCTTCCTTTCGGGATCCAAGTCCTCTATATCTTTCCTGCTCCTATGACCCTCACTGTTTCTCTCTCTGCTCATGGGGACATGGACAACCAGCAGTTTTAGATGCTGGCTTTAACATTTCTAAACAAAGTGATCTAATTCAACTATTGGGTCTAGTCTTCCTCCCAAGTTCCTCTAGGAACTTCCTCACCATGATGAGGTGAGACAAGATGCTTTTATAGAATGTTGAAAATTCCATTTGGGAGGAGGATGGGTTTTTTTTTCCCATTGCTTCATGTATAATGTCAGGTCTCAATTGTATCTAGTGTCCAGTTTTGTTTTATGTTAAATTCTTTACTTAAAGAATTTAAACATAAGATGATCATAATAATGATGAGATGATGATGATGATGATGTCTAAAGTACACTATTACATTACTTATCCAAGATAACCTGTTTAACTCTTGATGGCAGGGACTTTTTCCAGTATCTAGCACCATCCAAGTGAATAAATGAATGCAACACTTTGGCAGAACTACAGTAGATTGGATAGGTTAGCTATTTAAGCTGTTAAAGTTAGGGTGGAAAAATGGTTTTCCCAAATCTTATGTGAAATTCTGGGAAAAAATGTTAATGGGATCAGTATTTCTATTTTTTAGCATGAGAAGATGCTTTCAGGAAAAAAGCGACTATTTGACCCAGCAGAGAGCATTTTCCCGATGTAGGGGTGATGTGCAGCAATTAGCTTGTTTTGGTCTGGGATGACTGACAGCGATTCCATGGATTGTTTTGTGATATTAGACAAAGGTTCTCGGGGCAAAATGTGATTAGAATATGTTCAACTTGATGACATGTATGTTAAGCCTGTTGGCACGTAGCAGCCAATTTCATTGTATGACCTACTGGCTAGAGACATCGAGAGTAAGAGTCAAATCATTTGGAGAAGAGTTGTTTAGTGAGTTAGAATGAATGGAGTCTTTAGTGAGTGTCCGCATCAAATTCTGTCCCAGTTTGTTGCTTGTCATGCCCTATTCTCCATCTGGGATGCCCAAGGCACTCTTTTTCAGGACATTTGACCTACAAGTCATATTTCAGAAACTACTGATTTGGTGCTTGCTGATGGAGTTTAGACTCTGAGGAGTCCGCCTGCTGGATTACGTACAGACTAATGACCCATCAGATGCTAAAGGCAAAAGCTTAAAGTGCACTTGTGAATTAAACCACAGTATTGTCAGAAAGGAAGAATTTATTATGTCATTAAATTTAATTCAATAAGTTTTGCTTCTTTAGATGCACTGCACTGAGGGAAAAGTAAGAAATTAATTTTAAACAAGTGTTATTTTTCTTCTGCTTATCCAGGTAAAGGATATTCATGTGAAAGAGACAGAATATTTTATCGAGATTTTTAAAAAAGCCATTACAACAAATGATAAATTGTGAAAACTGGGCATGACTGCCTAGCCAGGCATGAACTTCTAAGATCAGAGACTATGTGCTTCAGTTAGTAAACACAGAGGAAAATCAACCTTGCCTAATTTAATGACACCCTGGGTGAAGTTTTCAGGCTTTGCATAAAAATCACAGAGGCTCATTGATACAAAGATGTCAGCAGTAATTGTGGTTGATGCTTAGAGTTTAATCTGAAAGTTAGGATGGGCAGAAAATGAAAATCAAGATGGAGAATTTTTGCTTCAAATCTAGAAATTATTATGATATGAAGAAAATTCTCATAGGTTAAATATTAGAATAAAACATAGAAGTGTAAAATATGTGGTATTGAATCTTTCTACATACATCTCATGATTGCTTTAGAGCAACAGAGAAAATGTTGATAAATAGTAACTTAAAGGTAAGTGAGGAAGTTGCTGAGTGTTTGCACCTTTTGTCATTTACCAATCAAAACAATACGATGATCTTACAGGGGGTCTAGAATGAAGTCCAGTGATAAATACAAAAATTAGACTTTCCATTGTATTGATAGTGCTCATTCTAATAAGTGAGAGACTTTTAGTATTTGTATTCTAGGTAATAAATTTTCTATTAGTAACTATTATGTTAGTGGAATAAAAGCAAGAGTGCAAATCCTCAAAGAACAGATTCTGGTCATTGTTTTAATTCAATAAATTCCATAGCAAATGGCTATGTCAAGTAAGAGAAAAAAAAAACAGTTGACCATTGAACAACACAGGGGGGTAGGGGTACCCATGCCCTGGGCAGTGGAAAAGCTGTGTAAAACTTTTGACTCCCCAGAAACGTAATTATTAATAGCCTAATGTTGACTGGAAGCCTTACCAATAACATAAAAAGCTAACCAACACACATCATATATGATGTATGTATTATATATTATATTCTTTATAATAAAGCAAGTTAGAGAAAGAAAATATTATTAAGAAAATCACCAGAAAAGACAACCTACTGAAAGGGAGAAGATATTTGCAAATGACATATCCTGTAAATGGTTAGTATCCAAAATACGTAAAGAACTGATACAACTCAGTACCCCAAAAGCAAATAGTCCAATTAAAAAATGGGCAGAAGACATGAACAGGCATTTCTCCAAAGAAGACATACAGACGTCCAACAGACACATGAAAAGATGCTCAGTGTTACTCATTATCAGGGAAATACAAATCAAAACTACTATGAGATGCTGCCTCCCACCTGTCAGAATGGCTAAAATCAAAAACACAAGAAACAGCAAGTGTTGGCAAGGATGTGGAGAAAAAGGAACACTTGTGCACTGTTGGTGGGAATACAAATTGGTGCAGCCACTGTGGAAAACGGTATGGAGTTTGCTCAGAAAGTTAAGAATAGAACTACCCAACAACCCAGGAATTGCACTATTGGAAATTTACCCCCAAAATCCAAAAAGCTAATTCAAAGGGATACATGCACCCTGATGTTTATAGCCACATTGTTTACAATAGCCCAACTATGGAAGCAGCCCAAGTGTCCATTGATAGATAAATGGATAAAGAAGAAATGGGACATGTATACAATGGAATATTTTTCAACCACAAAAAAAAAAAAAAAAACAAGAAACCTTGCTATTTGCAACAACATGAACAGATCTAGAGGGTATTATGCTAAGTGAAATAAGTCAAAGACAAATACCATATGATTTCACTTATATGTGGAATTTAAGAAACAAAACAAGCAAAAGAAAAAAAGAGACAAACCAAGAAACAGACTCTTTTTTTAAGTTTATTTATTTATTTATTTTGAGACAAAGGGAGAGAGAGAGAATCCCAAGTAGGCTCCACACTATCAGTACAGAGCCCAATGTGGGACTTGAACTCATGAGCCGTGATATCATGACCTGAGCCAAAGTTGGACATTTGACACACTGAGCCACCCAGATGCCTCACATATGGTGCACTTTTTTTTCTTTTTTTGCTTTTATTCATGCATTGTTAAAGGTGATGATTTTGATATTTTGAAGACAATCTGATTTGGAATTTTCCTTTTCCTTCCTTCCTTCCTTCCTTCCTTCCTTCCTTCCTTCCTTCCTTCCTTCCTTCCTTCCTGTCTCTCTGTCTCTATCTCTGTGTTGTGCTGGAGTCATAAGGTTTATTTTAGTTTTATTCTGAAATTATTTCAATCATGGACCATTACCAGGAATAACAGATAAAAAAATCCCACTTTCTAGTTTTTCAATATGTTTAGTAATGCAAAGAATATTTTAAAAAAGAATAGGTTGGTGGTCTCACATTTCAAGGTAAGGCACACCTTGTCAGGAAGGGAAAGCTGAGATGGGAAATTCATCTGCTCTTTGTGGTGCTTGCAATTTTTCCAAAAGTATCCTTCTCCACAATTCTGGGATGGGTATCTTGCCTGGTTTCTGTGTCAATTGTGTTTTTCCCCCAAGAATGGAAGGTTTTAAGTGAGGAATGACAGACCAAGGTCACCATGGATGTCCACAGAGTTTTCCTAAAGAACCTTTGTGTGCCCATTAGTGGAGTGTCAGGAAAGAAACCAATTCCACTCATAATACCATTTTGAGCATCTCTTACATATGTGAAGCTAGGTGTTTGCCTGTATCTATAAAACTGTGGTCTTTACACTTACCTTATGAGTTTATTGTGTGGGTTAAGTAAATGCATTTAAGCTCCTATAAGAGTGTTTAGAATACAGAAAGACATTCTGTACTTTATATATATTTATTTGTTAGCTCAGTGTTTCTCCAATTTTAGTGTTCATAAGAATCATCTAGGATCTCGTTAAAATGTGGATGATAGCTCAGTAGGTCTGGGTTGGGGTCTGAGATCCTGCATTTCTAACAAGCACCCAGGTGATGTCAGTGCAGCTGATCCACAGACTGCACTTTGAGTAGCAAAGATTAGGCAGTGAGTTATCTCCTTGGTTAGATACAACTGTGACTAGAGAGCAATGAAGTTTTAGTCCTGATGGAGGGTTATCCTACTGATGATCCAGAAGCCTCTGAGAAGTGGCACAACACTATTTCATATGTATTTCTTGCCAGTAAACTCTCTGGAAATCTCAAGGATTCTATAATGTATCACAGAAGTAATTATAACATGTAATTCATAACCTAAAGTCCAATGAACTATAATCCCACCAGCCCATTTACACTTCGAAGACCGTTATGGCATTTGGGAGGAATGAGTGCTCTAGGGGAGTAGAATTTTATTTGGTAAATTCAAAAACCATTTTTGGATTACACTACAGAGAATCTTCAAGATGAAGTCTACTTGCTGTGTTGCTGGGAAACGTCTCAAGGATTTCATTTCAGGGATTTTTTTTTTAGCAAGATCCAGGTGCTTGCCATGACCGGTGACAGGTTGCTGTGGAACATTAGTTGCATGGTCATTCATCCTGTTTACAAGGTTTACCTACCGACCGACCTCGCCTGGGCTGTTACTTCAGGTATGTGGCTGTGAACATTGCTGTCTGTAATCGCTCTGCTGTGCTTTTCATCCCTGTGACTTATATCTTTTATACCTGGAAGTTTGTACCTGTTAATCTCCTTCACTTATTTCGCCCCTCCCCCCACCTGAATTTTGTTTTCAGTCTAAAACGGTGAATGGATTCTGAGTGAGAAACAGGGGGCTAGATATTTGAACTTCATGGGTGTTTTACCTTTGTATTCATACTCAAACTTTGTATGGAAAAGTAAAACTTGCTTTTGTCTTGGAATGAAGGAAAATGGAATGAGGGAGTAATTCTGACTTCAAGCCCGAGTTTACAAACTCCAAGTGCTACTGACAGTGACAAAATCTGTGAGTTAATATTTATCCCGCACCTTGGTACCTTCAGATGAAAAGAACTACACAAATATCAAGCACTGTGAACTCTGTAGAATTTTCAGTCCTTACAATTTGCTAACCGCAGGGTCCTCAGTGGTTCCTTCTGGAAGGCATTCCTTTTGCAGGACCTCGGCAGCACTGGTTTACGCCGGTGTCTGAATTGATTAGTAAAATCATAGTTCTCACCTGTTTTCTTTCACAGACTTTCTGAGCTTTAATATGGCCAACGACACAGGCTACCATTTTAGTCTAAACTATTTTAGCAGCAACTTTATGTCTGAATAGCCAGAGTAAAAAAATATGTTTGAAATCATATTGGATGAATTCTACATAGTGTATACCACCTTATGTTGGTTACATAAAACTTGAGGTTTTTCTTTGACGTTTGTGTTCAAGACTAGAGGTAACTGCCTCTCAGACGTGAGTCTCTCAGGTGTGCAATACATCTTTTTTAAACCGTCAAGCACAGACAGGGAGAGGCAGCTTGAAGGGATCTTTTACTAGCTGGTATTATTGGAAATGAGATGCTGATTTACCTGTATATATTTTTTAACTGGAAGATAATCTGTAATGTGCAACACTGTTCTGAATGCAAAATGCTATAAAAGAAGGCCTTTCTTCAGGAACTTCTGGAACAGTTGCATTACAAAGTTACATTCAATGGTATATTTTTAGAAATCCAGCATTTCAATGACCACAGATCTACCATGTAGGAAGTGGTCCATCAAACTGAGCCCGTGGATTTTGATAGCACTCGCACAAAAAATATGTAGAATTATCTGGCGACCTCAGTAAGTGGAAGAAAACCAACAACATACTCTCACACGCACCCATACTCACTCACACCCACACTCAGCTACGCATACACAAAATCACAAACGCACTGGTTCTTGCCCCAAACTTCACATGGGAAAGTCTCACGAGAAATGACAAGGTTGTAAGACAAGTTAGAGTAGAAATATAAAGAGCTGATAAATAATTGGCAAGTGGCAAGCAGTTGTATAAAGAGGTCTGTTGTATAAAGAGTTGTATAAAGAGGTTTAAAGACTAGACCAAAATGTAAATGCCAGATTCCCCTTGTGTCTGTTTCAGTCACTGTGCCCGTTCCCCATCCCCAACACCTAGGAGGCTGAATTATTTTCTTCCCTCAGACTAAAATAATTTCCATACACATGGTCGAAATTCAAGAAATGGATATTGGAAAGCATCAGGAAATTAGGAGACATAATTGTCGAATTATGAAGTATAACAGTTTACCTAATGTGTGTGGCAAACACTACCTTATTCTCCCCACCCTCCTACTTCCCTCCCACTGTTCCCCACCCCACCTGGTGTCATAAACACAAATTCAGAGGCTTTTTGCCATCCTTGCTTTACAGGAATCCCCAGATCGTGATGCTTTCAGACGACAACTTTTGACATTTTTCGTTCTTTCTTTCTTCCGATGATTTTTTACCAGCAACATTTGAATGTAGAGTTGTTGGTCTTGCAGGCTGTGATACATATTTTCATCTCCAAATCTTTTGAACATTGTAAGGCTGTTGTTGAAGCTTGGAGTTACCCAGGTGGTAGTTATTAACTGACGTGTCATGGTTCACGGTGAACAAGCTAGGTCAACAAACTTGTTTTTCATCATGGCTGGTTTTAATTTGAAAGGGAGCTTGTTACCTATTCGATAATGCTTCACTGAAGTTCACCTATTTCAGGTAGATTAATAGCTTGTTCAGGGATGAGAAGCCTAGGGGCCCTGTTGTAACTGTGTGCTGCAGGTTCAAGGTTCAAACTTCAGAAAGCAGAAAAGTCCTTGTTTTTCTTCTACCTATTTGCCAGTGCATGCCTTAGTGAACCTTTATACTTGGTAACACTTGAACGGTCACAGGTTTGAGATCTTATAGTCATATTAGGAGCTGTGTTATATAATCAAGAGAGAGATGTGCTCTGGTAGTTCTTCCCAAATTACAAGACTTTTCAATTTCGAAGATCATGGGGTTGGCGGACATTTAAAAAAAATATGTGTATATAGTTGCCTGGTCATCCGTTAGGAAGAGAGATTTAAAATCTCTTTAAAATGGAATATTAAATTTTGTGCAAATCCGGATCCTGTAGGGAGGTATTAGATTGAAGTAAAAACGGAGAAAAGGCTTTTCATGTTTGAACCAATCCATGATGGTGACATATCAGTAGTCCCTTAAATGAATGTCTAAGTAGATTTATAATATGTGAAAAAAATTGTGGTAAGTTATTCACTCGAAAATTTGCTTCTTTTCAAAAAGGGGAGTTTCACCCTATTTGTTTTCTTTTAGCCACTCACATAATAGTTCCTTGCACACAAAAGATGTATCAGCTAGCTCTGTCAATCTGGAGAAGAAAAAAAAATTTAAACTGCACTTTCTTCCTCACATGATTCTTATGAATCTCAGTGTAGCTGAGGTTCCCACTCAGATCTTGCTCCTGGAGCATTTAAATTCAACACTACTATTTGAAGATTAAACCGCAATGGAAATATTAATGATGTCTCTGCGCTGAAAGGAACTTGGCAATCTCTTCAGTTGATAGGTTTCTAAAGAAACTCTCCATTTCAAATAAAGATCTGATATCTGGATCTCCTAACCAGTCTGAAACGTAGCTCACCTACATGGATTGGCTATCTGGGAGCTTGTAAACAAATTCATAAAATTGTCATGCTGATTATAGTGTTGGCAAACACAATGGCTGATCATGTTATAAATGTTTATCAACACCCGCACTCACCCACCTGCTAAGAGGTGCTACGCTTTAATGAAATTGTTTGAATATCAAGGCTGGTTGCTAAGATACAATGTTCTTGTTACTAGGGATGTGATGCTTGCAGATTTCTGTTATCAAATAATGATTAGAGATGTGCTAACCTCAAGGTGCTCAGTGCAGTGAAAGGTTTACCGAGCTACAAATTAGTAAACTGTCTGCTTGAGCAGGCACTGGCAGAAGAAACATGTGCCTCGTCCATACACGACTGGCATTTGAAAAGAAGGGAGGACAGAGGGAGCACAGCCATGAATGACGGGTCTTTGAAAGTTTGCCACCGAGGGTTTACCTACTCTGCTGCCCAGCGTGATATATCTTTAGCCAGCCAGGGAATTTGTTGAACTCCATTGCCAATAACTCCTTCCTTTCTTATGAAAAATCCATTCTTTACATTTCCTTTTAATTGATTGTTATGGAATTATTATTGTTAAACACATCACATCTCTTATGAGAAATAAAAGCACACAGAAGTGTAATGCAACAAAATGGAGATGTATGTTAGCGTGTGCACATTCTTAAGATAATGCCAGGTTTAAGAGACTTATTGGTATAAATGTCATATTTAGCACGATGAGTTCTGCAACAATGATGCAGATTTTTTTTCTATTGAGAAGGCAATATTCCATGATACCTACTACAGTGTAAGATCTCGTGTAAATGCTGGACTGCTTCTCTTTCTTTCCGCGTTACCTTAATGTAACGGAGATGACCAAAGCCCTGTTGTCTACAGTAGTCTGGTTGTTCATCTTGTTAAAGCAGGGCCGGCGTTGCTGTGCTGTACCTATTCTGGGGATGTTTTGAGCACAACATATTCACACTGAAAACATTTCTGTGATTCTGTGACAGGCTTTGGAATTCCCAAGTGCTCTACTCATGACTAGTAATATTTCAGAAATGTGTGGGCAACTGTACTTCTGGTGTCATGTATAATTTTTACTCTTGTTACTTTATAAGAAATCTCAATTATTAGGATCGCAGATCTGATGGGTATTAAATTGACTCTTGAAAGTTCCCTTAATAAAAATGGAAACTGTGGGTATATTTTAATAATGAAAGTGTTACAAGAGAATGATATTCAGATGTAACATGTGGCCTTCCATTAGATCATGACTACCGTGAGAGCAGAGACTGAATCTGTCTGGGCTCACTGTTGTTTAACCATCCTCCAGAAGGCTGCCTGCACGAAAGAGGCACCTTAGGAATCAATGAATGATACCTAAATCCAGAAAACTTTGTAATATCTGTAGCAGATACATAGGCGTTTGTAAGTGAAATTTTCCTGCCTTTTGTGCGGAGTACAAAGAGATGGGAAGAAAAACGTGACGGTGCCTCACCTTTGTGAAATAGATTTTGCATACCCTAATTTTACAGATGAGGAAAGCAAAGTTCAGAGGAATGAGATAATGAATTACTCAGTGCCACACAACCAATGTGAGGCACAGCTGGGGCATCGGTAAATCTAGTCCTATTTCCCAAACCCCAACCGCCTCTCTGATATTTGTGAGACCTGAGTGGGAATAGTTAAGTGGGCACAGATGGGGGGCACGTTTAAATGCAGCAAACATTATGTGCCTATTTTGTGCCAAACATGCAGGTAGATATGTGAAGGGTAAAAAGCAATAATTTATAAAGTCCTTGGTCATAAGACGTTTCAGTGTTGAAAATGTTGAAATATGATACGGTCACTTTAAGGAACTTGAAGACTAAATGTGAGTTCCAAGGAAAATATATTTAGCCTGAGCATGGAGAGTTCTCATGTAGGTGAGGTTATGAGACGGCATTGAAAGGATGGGTCTTTGTTTGAGAGATGTGGTTTTGTTACCAACAAGATCCGGTTTGAATTCTTGTTCTGCCACGTCCTGGCTAAATTGGGGTGAATTTCTTAGCCTATATGTGCTTTTCTTTCTTTCTTTTTTTAACATTTTTAACGTTTATTTATTTTGAGAGAGAGACACACAGAAAGGGAGTGGGGGAGGGCAGAGAGAGGGGGAGACAGAATCCCGGCAGGCCTCAGGATCTGAGCTGTCTGCACAGAGCCCGATAAGGGGCTTGAACTCACGAACCATGAGGACGTGACCTGAGCTGAAGTCGATGCTCAACCGACTGAGCCACTCAGGCGCCCCCGTGTGCTTTTCTTGTTGCTATTATAATTTGCTCATGTGGATTAAATTGGTCTTAGTAAGGTAATATGCTTAGCACATACTAAGCAGTCAATACATGTTATTTTTAAGACCCGCTCACCGTGCCCTACAGAATTGAGCGACATTACACTTGTTTTAGCCCAAAAATTGTTTCTGAAACTTCAATTTCACCTCTTTCACGAGATACGTACCTTGTTTTTATACGGCCCAAAGGCTGGTTCAGTGAAACAGAGTCATATTTATTGATGAATGCAAGAGATGTGGCAAAGATGTCTTTATGTTCTTTGCGACTTGTGCTTCAGATAGATTTATAAGCGGCACACGGTTAATTATAGCTGGACAGACACACGTGGAAGTGTTGCTTGGGCAGGAGTGTGATGTCATGCTGGGAGTGACGAGTGGTGGGTGGGCTTATCTGGAAGAGATTTGGTCTCTTCCTACTCAAAGGGTTCTTCAGAGGCTTAAGTGAGAAGATAAATCTGCACGTCAAAAGTGGCATCCAAAGTCAAGGTAATTCACATGATGATATTACACTATCCTCCAAGGAGGAAGGAGTAAACAAACACCAATCCCTCGCTGTTCTCAGGACTGTAATGCTTGCCAGTGACACCGTATATACGGAATTTTGTTGGAAACGAACTGTCGTGGTACTCAGTAATGCCATCTCTCCAATTTTAGTTTTATCCTAAGTCACTGCTCTTCCCTTTATTTCTGAGTCTTCTTAACACCCGCACTTGCCTGGAGTGTTTTATCTGTAGTCTAAATTAGAATACTAAATATTTGGCCTACTGGCTCAGAAGGCAGCATGTCGCATCCCAAATGGTCTCTACTCTCTAATTTTGAAGGCTAGAGTTTAACATTATTCACTAGTGTGGGATGCCTGCATGGCATCCGGCCTCGGCTCAGGTCATGATCTTGGGGTTGGTGGGTTCGAGCCCCACGACGGGTTCTGTGCTGACAGCTCAGAGCCTGGAGCCCACTTCGGATTCTGTGTCTCTCCCTCTTCCTCCTTGTCCCTCTCCTGCCCACACTCTGTCTCTCTCAAAAATGAACAAATGTTAAAAGAAATAAAAATAAAATTCTTCGAAAAAAATTATTACAAAGAAATGTGAGGTCGGCCCCACTTAGAGCATGTATTCCATGCACCCAAATGCTCCTGGTTCAAATTTAGAGATGTCCCTAAATATAGTTGTGCTGAACTACCTACATATAATGCAGACCATGTCGAAGCACAAAGCCCTCTCAGTGTGGGGTAGTGTGGGCATTTTGTTATCTTCAGCAGCTGTTGCCTCTTTTTGAGGAGAAAAACCTACTCCCGTTTAAATTTATGTTGCATCCAGCGCGTTGTATTGCTTGCGATTATCTGTGGCTCAGCTGTGTCACGTGGGGTGACCTGCTTTAACCTGAGTTAATGCAGTCCACATGTTGTGCTGAATGACACACATTAAAACATTCCACTTCTCCACGGAACTGTGTGAGCAGGTGATTTCTCTAAATGGCAGACACTCCCATGCTTGTATTTTAAACCTCCACCACTTTAACTAAAAATATCTTCAAAAGCCCACCCCAAACACTTCCCGTGGTTATTTTTGCAAATTGTTGGGTGACTTACAAAGAGCAGGGAGGGATGCGCGAGGGGAAGCTTCGAATTATTTACATAATTTGATGGGATGGTGCCTCCTTTGAAAAGTCCACTCGGTGGAAGTCACAGATTTATTTACTTCGCATACTCAGAGTCCTAGAGAGGCGACCTAATCATGTAATTATTAACTTGCTGCTCCTTGGATCCCAGCAAGTTGATAGTTATATTTCTCATCAAACTAAATTTAAAAGAAACTTATTTGGAAAGTACTAGGTCCCAGCAAACAGCCCTCATAGGAATGCACACTAGTGTTTTACTGAGATATTTACTTCTCTTCTGTGAGAACAATGAATTCAACTCGAAGTGTTTGGCTGTCAGTGATAAAATTTTATTGCGGGCCATTCAGACGGTTTCGCCCGATTCCCTGAACGAAGCAGGAAGCACAATGCTAGCACACCTAAGGCAGAATTCTTCTTTTCTTGTTAAGCCAACGGACCAAACGGGTTTCTAACGCATAGTCCTGGTTTCTCCAGCATTGTGCTCTAGCCAAGTGAGGCAATCAGCCAGGCGTATGGTGAAGAACAGAGATCCTTAGAATACAGGTTCGGGAAGCCCAGCTCCATACTGTTCAAAATCCCAAATGCACACACTAGCTGGGTGACCCGGTACAGGGCACTCAACCTCTCTGAGTTTTCCTCTCTCATAAAATGGGCCGATGGTAACATGTGTGCTGGAGGGTGCTTTTATAAAGGAAGTTAGCTAACTTGGGTGAAGTATCCTGTGAAATGTTTGATACATAGGAGGTGTTTGAAGCAGGAGAGCCGCTGTCAGGTTTGTGAAGTTTAATTAGAGGAAGATAAAACCAAAAACTCTCCACATGTAAACTGAGTAAAATAAGTCAACACGTTTAGAAGATACTCCAAGATCTCCTGTCCTTCTTTGTTTTCTGGAAATGTTCAGGGCCCCAGTGTACCATGCAAGTCAATTTTTCTGGGCATTAGTTTTCTGGGACGTTGTGTTATGGGCTTTAGAGCTTCTTTTTCTCTTTAATTAAGAAGACTGTTTATCTAAAGTATTTGAAAATATGAAAGGCCGGAAGACAAAATGCCACAGTAAAGGCAAGAAATAAAACTTTTGCTTACCTAAGACATTAGTTTTCATGATGTAATATATACATTTTTAACCTGGTGTTACCAAGATCTCCAACAGTGACTCACTGAAGACAAAACGTCAGGTTAATTGAGCCTATCAAGAAATGTAATGATTTCTCAGTAGAGTATCTATTAATGATTAAATAATTTATCAGTTGTCAAGTGCATTTGTACGAAGATATGTCCATATTGGATAGAGCATAGGAAATAATACAGCAAAAAATAAAATTCTAGTGAATCACATTTGGCTGCTATCTGACATAAAGGAAATATTGGATGGGGAAATGGCTCTACAGTGTTGGAAAATTTACTTTTTGCCCGTAAAGCTAAGATATAACTAAATGAACAACTATGGTTATTTCTTTCAAATAGAATACCTGTTGATATGGGATGTTTTTCAGTCATTTCTGAGGACATGAATTTACCCAAATTATCAACCATGATTTTCTCTTCCCATGCAGATCAAAGTAACATCTTTCCCACTCCAAGTAGTTTCCCTTCTTTTCTTCTGACTTTTGGGGGCTTTTTTTCATTAAATTAGATAAGAGGATTTTTATGCATTCCCTCCATAGTTAAACGTTTTTTGAGTTGCCTATTTGTTTACATTTATATAGCAGGTTCTAAAAGTAAAATCATTTTGTGCATATCATCTAATATGATAAAATTGAAACTGAGCAGCTGGTTGGCTGCTCATTCACAGTAGATGCTCAGCAACTTCGTATTGGATGGGTGAGTGGATGGGTAAGTGAAGCAATGAATCAAAGCAAGCAAGTATAAAGGAAACAACTGGTTTATCATGAATGCTGTGTACCACTGTAGTTGTTATTATACTTCTCACAGTTATGGTTTGTGCTGTTTTGATTTTAAGGTTCACTTGTGACACGTGACT
The DNA here is from genome assembly GCF_018350215.1 of Panthera leo. Taxonomy (NCBI): domain Eukaryota; kingdom Metazoa; phylum Chordata; class Mammalia; order Carnivora; family Felidae; genus Panthera; species Panthera leo. Next base: position 134,840,617 of record NC_056686.1, read on the forward strand.
TTACATTAAACATAGGTATTTCCTAAATACAAATCAAAGCCACAATGAGATACCACCTTACACCTGTCAGAATGGCTCACATTAACAACTCAGGCAACAACAGATGTTGGCGAGGATGCGGAGAAAGAGGATCTCTTTTGCATTGTTGGTGGCAATGCAAGCTGGTGCAGCCACCCTGGAAAACAGTATGGAGGTTCCTCAAAAAACTAAAAATAGAACTACCCTACGACCCAGCAATTGCACTACTAGGTATTTATCCAAGGGATAAAGGTGTGCTGTTTTGAAGGGACACGTGCACCCCCATGTTTATAGCAGCACTATTAACAAGAGCCAAAGTATGGAAAGAGCCCAAATGTCCATCGATGGATAAAGAAGATGTGGTATATATATACAATGGAGTATTACTCGGCAATCAAAAAGAATGAAATCTTGCCATTTGCAACTATGTGGATGGAACTGGAGGGTATTACGCTAAGTGAAATTAGTCAGAGAAAGACAAAAATCATATGACTTCACTCATATGAGGACTTTAAGAGACATAACAGATAAACATAAGGGAAGGGAAACAAAAATAATGTAAAAACAGGGAGGAGGATAAAACAGAAGAGACTCATAAATATGGAGAACAAATTGAGGGTTGCTGGAGGGGTTGTGGGAGGGGGGTGGGCTAAATGGGTAAGGGGCAGTAAGGAATTTACTCCTGAAATCATTGCTTCACTATATGCTAACTAATTTGGATGTAAATTTTAAAAAATAATAAAGTTTAAAAAAAACAGGTATTTCCTAGATTAATAGTAAATTTGATGAAGTCTCCGTTTAAAGAATTTGAATCCATCTTCCACCCATAATACACGTGGACTGAATTAAGTAGAAGCTACAATATAAGGAAAGGCAGGATGGTTGGCGGGATGGGATTAACTTTGACTCAGGTCTTATGTGAGCATATGATTTTCCTCCTGGAACATTGCACATAGGTGGAAGTCTGAGTATAAAAAATAGACACCATTGTGATTTTGGGTAACAAATCATGTTTATTGGAACACATGTGTTAAATATATCTGGGTAGGTTGATGGAAATTTGCTTTGGGAAACTGGCTATAATTTGAAAAGAGCTTCTGTTAATGTCTGTGTTTTCCATACTGCATCTACTGACCCTTACCGATCATGTGGAAGATGCTGAAGGGAGAAATGTCTCTGGGTGGAGAAAAATCTGGATTACCCTGGCTGCAAAAGTGCATGGCCACAGTTACTCTTGTTTTCAGAATTACTTTTCTTTCTAGAAACACAATTTAAAATCTACAAGAATAAGCATTGTGTTTAGGTAACATCTAGTCTTAATCCTTTCTTTTACAGATGAAGAAACTCAGATGCTTGTCCCAATGGCACTAGTTTATTGCATAGAATGTCAACCGAAGTCTCCTAACTTCCAATTCAATATAATTTTTTATTATGAAAACAATGAAATAATATCACTCCTGAAGATGGAGACATAATTATCATGGCATAGATTTAGCATGCTCAATAGCTATGAAGCATTTGTACTATACTGCGACATATCAGCACTGACGAGAAAGATTGGAGAAATAAAACAAACAACCAAACAAACCTAAAATACAAGAACTTCTAATGTGACCAGGATTGACATAATCATCTGGTTAGAAAACAGTTCAAGAAAGGACATACCCAAAACTAACTTTTGCTCACAGAAGCTAAATTGTGCAATTCACATCGAGAGAGGATTGGGCCGGTGGGGAAGTGAGACTTCATGTAGAAAAGGGCTTTAGAAGGGAGAGTAATGTTTGCATGGTTAGGGAGGAAGAAGGACATCCAGTTAGGGGGAAAAAACCTGATGTGAAAGCGTGTGTAGTACAAATGTGCCTGTTGCAATGATCCATTGTTGGCAGACATTAGCCAAGGGTTTGGAAATGGGAAAATGGGTTTTGTTGTGTAGGGATAGGCAGGTTAAGCTTTGTAGTACATGGGGAAGCACATAGGCTTTGGAGTCAGGTAGACCTGAGTTTAAGGTAGCATCTGTCATTTAATAACTTGGCAACTCTTCTCAGGTTACTAAACTCTCTGAGCCTTGGATTCCTCATCCGCATCACGGCCATAATGTCCACAGGGTCATGTCAAGTGAGACAACATATAAAGCGTTCAAAGAGCCTCCCACATCCTAGGTATACAGTAAGTATGTCCCTTTATCTTCTTTTTCCTATTGGTCCCTCTATAACACATAGCATATAATTCTAAAAACACTGAATCATCTCACAGATATATATATATTAATTGTGTATGATGAGTCAGTTAGTACGTTGGCACTGGGAATATTTCAGAGAGGATATAGAGAACTGTCTAAGATCAGGAGTATGTTCTACGGCAGAGCTACAAAAAGTGAATATCACCAGGCCATATAGCTGGAGGCTACACACATTTCATCAAATTAATATTCTGTCCAATTGAACCAAACTAAATGTTAATATGAATTTGTGGAGAGAAATGTCTGATTGATCTTTTATTGTAGCCAAGAATTATCTGCAGAGCGTGACACAGGTACTTAGCCAAGAACTATCTGCAAAACATAAGTATTACATTACGCATCCAGAAGGTGATATTTAACAATTCCAAGTACATGGATTGTTTTCATGGAGTAGTCAGCTTTATGGGCACTTAAAGTCTATGAGGTATATCTTTGAGTATTCTTTGGTTGGTACAGTTTGCCTAAGTCTTGCTTTTTTTTCTAATTGGAAAAGTGTGCCTAAGGAAATAGGACTTGTATAATCGGTCCTATCTACTTCGGAACTTTGATTTGAGGAATGTGTACAGAAAAACGTCAATTCAGGTGGACTGGGGTCATGGGAATAGATCTGGTTGAATTTAAAGGTTCTGATAATTCCACAGATTAGCCCAGTCTCTCTCTTTTGGCCGGTTAACATCAGTCAGGGTTTGATTGTTGATGCTGCCCGTTCTATGGGGACACTCACTGCAAAGCGTTCATTGTCTACATCATAACTGACGACACTTTAAGAATGTGGATGACACCTGTAGCCTGTTGATATACAAAGAACAGTTTTCCCATGGGTTTGGAAATACCAGCTTTTAGGTACTTTCAGTTATTCTTATCTATGGCCGCGGACCTATGTTTTCATAAAACGGGGCCTATTATATAATCTTCCTCTTTTCTTTTTAGAGTAATGGAAGTGTTTGAACCCAGTATCATAAAATAGGTATTAATACAATCCTGCCAGAAACTGACTTCTTATATCCGAAGGCTAAACTTTAACACGGATGTAAATGCAACTTACATTTAAAAAGATGAGAATTAAGAAGTTCAAGAACAGTAAACTAAAACAAATTAAAAGGATGATTTTGGTTTAGGAAACTTTAATACAGAAAGTTTCTCTTGTCCCTATTATTCAGTTTCCCTCCTTTCATAATACAGGTTTTTTGTGGTTTTTGTTGTTGTTGTTGTTGTTGTTTTTGTTTTTGTTTTTTGTCTGTAACAACGGAGTCATTCAAGGTGAGGTTTACCTATGTGCAGGACTTTTGGCTCCATGCTGCATATATATTCTGTATTTTCCAGAAGTTACAATGTGATTCTGTGTTTGATAATCTGGTGCAATAGGCATTGTTGTGGTAAGAATCTTGCCCTTGATGGAAAGTAATGAGACCACATTTGTTCCTTTTTCACTTTTCATTTGGAAGATGTAAATGCAGGTGGTGTCTTGGTTCTTGGGGGCTTTCCTCTCTGGCTCTGTGTGTTGAAGAAGTCATGTTGATTTTTTTCAATTTTATTCAAGATTTTGACACTCAGGAACACAGCGGGCACTTATATGTTATATTCCCAGAGTGTTTTTAATTGAGGAAGGGCACAGCTGATGAGAAAAATATAAAGAAATGAATGCATTAAGGAATTAAATAGTCAACTTTTTCAGTTTTTCTTTATTTAATAGTGAGATTATACATGGTGAGAACTCCTGGGCTTGAGCAGAGATAAGAATCTCTCTATTTTTTTCATTGCATTCATTTTCCTTGCTTATTAGTGTTTTAAAGATATTTTTCTCATAACATTTTTATTTTCCTTCAAGATTTTCTGTATGTATTTTCTCTTCACTTTCTAATGTCTTCTCTACCAGGTATCATCTGATTAATTTCTAGACTGTCAGATACTCACTTTAACTCAATTTACCTTTACTGCTAAATCATTATGATTAAGAGGAAAAGAAGCTGAAAGAAGGATCAGCTAGGTTGTGCTGTGTAACAAAAGTCTTCAAAGTTCCATTGGGTTAAATGACAAAGGTTTATTCCTACTCACGCTCCTTGTGCGTTACACATCAGCAGAGGGTTTCTGCTGGCTGATTACTCAGAGCCCCACGCTGAAGGAGCCACCACCATTTTGAACATTTCTAGGTTTAATGTAAGAGGGAAGAGATAGTTCTGAGAGGTAGTGAACTAGAAATTAAATATTCTGTCCTGTGACACGTTCGCTTATATTCACAACGCATTGGGCAGGACCAGTCACACGTTCCCGTGTAACAGAAGGGGAGGAGGAAGTGTAATCCAATCCGATCTTGTGCCTGCAAGGGGTTGGAGTGGAACTGCATTAAGTACCACGACAGGAAGCTTGCCAGGCTGCCTTTGATCTTAGTTGAATGTTATGGATCACAGATGGAGAGACAGACAAGTTTGGCTTTATTCACAGATGTGAAGATGACTGGCATCTGACAATGTCTGCCACGTAGCCAGTTAAACCACACCATACCTTGGACAGTGTACTTTGAACTCCAGTACTTGGTGCCATGCTAGCTCAGTTCTAGGAGTGGAGGCAGTATGGCCTAAACCTGTGGTCTATTATAAACACAGGCTTTGGGGCTAGGGCCCCAGGGTGGAATTCTCAAATCTGTCATATGCTGTCAGTGTCTTCTTTGGAGTTATTGAGTTCTCTGAACATTACTTACTACATCTTCAAAGGAAGGATGATTATGACAAAATAAACAGACTTGCTGTTTACCCCTTTTCTTACCTGCCTGAAATGTCAGTGTTATGAGAGCAGAGATTTTTGTCTGTTTTTGTCCCTGAATAACCTCTAAATTCTTGGAACACTGCCTCATACATAGAAGGCACTTAATAAATCCATGTTGAATTAGTACATGTATGTATAGGATTTTTATTAGCATCAAATGAGTTCATGTATCCGAAGTCTATTACATAGTGGGTGGTACATTTTTAGGGATCAATAAATGGTAGATGTTTTTTATAAATCTGGAGGGAAATTAAAAGATTAATTGAGGTCTGCAAATAATAGGGGAAATCTTTCCTAGGTGTATTCGTAGCAGACTGTGTCTCCAGGAAGACCCAAGGACAGAGTAGACTTTGGTGGGTTTAGAGGTCAAATTTGATTTTAAACTAAATGTATTTCTGTCCTAGAGAACACCCAAATAGGGGGCATTCTTAGAACTGGCATTGTTTTAGAACTGGCATTGTTTTAGAACTGTCATAAGTTTGTAGCTTTTCTTGGGGTCAAGACAAATTGTCACAGCGTTGCATTGGTTGGGACTTCTCCAAAAGCTGTGGGATTGACATTTGTAGTGATTAGTCTTCATAAGTGTTCCTGTGATCCATCCATCCATCCATCCACCCATCTGTCCATCCATCCACCCATCTGTCCATCCACCCATCCATCTAGTTCAATAAATATTTTTTGAGTACCTACTTCATGCAAGGGAATGAAACTTTGCTCTAAAGTGTTCTCTTATTAGTATTTTATTTTCTGTTAGCAGAGATTTTAACTCCAGTATTGCCAGTAATGCTTATTAAAGATCTGTAGTTCAGATCATGACAAGACCTTCCTGGTAACCAAAGTGTCATATTACATGAGCGCACAGTCTTGTCCACAGAATGATGATGTATTTGGAACAGTTTTCTTGGTAAATTAACATGAACCAGAAAGCCAGTAAACATTTTAGCAAAAATGGGATGATTATGATGCTAGCCCTCCAATTGGCATCACCTCTTGATAAAGGGCCTGATCTGATTAGCTCCACTATTAAACTTTTGGTGCTAAGTGTAGCTAAATGCCATTTCAAGAGTTTAAACTTGAGGAATTTTAGGAATGTGTTCTTCCTTTTATTTTGATTATCTGTGGATGGTTTGGCACAAATACCAAAAAAAAAATTCTCTGCTGTATTTATTTATGATATGTCTCTGTTGGGAAACAATAATCTTTCTGCTTCTTAATCTAAATTGAACTGCAGTATACCAATAAAACAAGTCACAACATACAAAGTAAATTTTCTCCGTATAAATAATTAACTCCTCAAGATTTATTGGCCTTTCTCTATTTCCCCCTTTCTCTGAGTGGTGTAATCCAAATAAAATGTTGCATTTATTCTGATCTTATAAAATATTCATAAAAGAAACCACTACCTTTGAATTTGGATTAAGAAACTATGAAGAAAATATGATTATAAATGTTGACCTTTGTCTAAGTACTACCTAAAGCTTATTAGCAGAAAACAACCATCTGCAGGGAATCTCCTTTTACTTTACCTTTATTTCGCTCCTGGGTTCTTACTGAAACTTTCATTGGCTTTAAACTACTACGTAATGATTCTGAGACAAACAAAAGTGAGCAATCAGTTTGTCTTTCTGTCATGTACACATGAGGATAAGTGTGTCAGGATTTGGCTAGAAGACTCTTGGATGATCTGGGTGGCTTTGGAAATAATGAGGACAATGAGGAAAAAGGATCTGTGTCCCAGATGAGCAGATTTTGCTGATGTAGAAGTGAGAGTTGGAACCGCAACTTTTATCTTTTATGGTCATTTGTTGCTCTGTGCCTTATGGAGATAAAATGTATCTGTACCAATCCTCAGGGGGAACTTGACTCATGCCCCTTGGTTTTTTATGTGTCCTGGGACAACACATATCTCGGTTTTGGCTCTCACCTAGTCTAGAGGATTCCAGCAAGACTGAAAGGACACTGGTGCTTAAGAATTTGAGTTTACTGTGAGACAGGTTCTATTGTGAACATTCTAAAAACCCCAAATTCATGATGATGGATGTAATGTTCTCAGAAGAGGTAGATATCTGATGCTCCTTTTACCCTCCAGAAAAGATTTAAAATGGATTATCAAAAAAGCAATTCCTTGATTGTTCTCTGGAGTATATCAATCCTGGGTGAACAACTAAATGTGCTTTGGTTTGTTTAATGGCAAATTCCTCAGTTCAAGAATGAAACCACCTTAGCCTCTGAGGGAAATTTCACCTCTCAGAGAAATCACTAGATATTGGCTGTTTCAGGAACTCTGAAATAGCAGTCCAAGGATCACCTCCATTTGGGGATAATATTTTCAGTGGATAGTGTCACACATATGTTGCAGTGTAATTAAAATGATTTTTCTTGAGAAGCCCAATATTTTATTTTGGGATCACGCCCTCCTAATTTTTTCACATGAAAATGTGCTTTCTTTTATAAAATTATGATGAGAATAAAAGGTAGCAAAATAAAATTTTTAACTCCATAGTTATCTTAATTTTCACTGCATATGGGCCAATAAAATGGGAAAGTCTGGAAACCGGTGAACTGAACAACTTCAGGTCTAGAAGGGGCCTGTCATTTCTAAGGGCAGTCAGACTTCTGTCTCCTAATTTCAGAGGTGACTGTCCTGGTGAGGTTCCATGTTATCACCTGTCCTGGTCCAGCCTGGCCAAATGCTGTTGGAAATGTTAGAGCTCATCTTTACTGTTTGTAGAAAACTGAGTTAAATTCGACTAGAACAGCAAGCCCAAAGAGGATCTGAGTCAACAGGAACTGACATGGCCTTTAGAGCTGAAGAGTCAGCGTTTGACTGCCTTGTTGTGAGATAGACACATTTTAGTGTTAGTGTCAGGATTTTGAGCAATACTTATTTTTCTGACGTGGATGAGGCCTTAAGTTTTTCAAAATAATTTCCTTTCAATACTAAACAGTGATTGAGTATCATCGGATGGTGTTTCCTTTTCCTTAAGAAGTGATTGCATTTAGTGGCTTCACTTCACTTCCTAAACCCTGGAGAAAGATGCAGAACTCTGCCGATGAGTATATATTTTATATTTTTAATTATGTGTTTATTGAGGAAATGTTAGGGAATTTGAAAACACATGAAGAAGAAAATGAAAAAAGTTTACTCACCACAAATGGCAACTGTTAACATTTTGTAACCCATTCTTTGGTCTTCTCTATGCATGTGTTTATTAACTTGAGATCATACTATATGTAACATTTTGTAATCTGATCTATCTTTGATATTTTATAATATACAGTGAGTGAATATTTCTTTGATCATTTGTCACTCTTCAATATGATTTTTAATAGCCGCATGATATGCTATTTTATAATCCCATCTTGTTGCATATTTAGTTTTGATGAGCATACTGCATCTCATATATATACATATATTTTAATATATATATTTCAGGATGGCTCTGAAAAAGTAGAACTACTGGGTTAAGGATACAAATATATTTCTAAGGACATAGATATTTTTATTCAAAAAAATTTTTTTTAATGTTTTTATTTATTTTTGAAACAGAGAGAGACAGAGCATGAGCAGGGGAGGGGCAGAGAGAGAAGGAGACAGAGAGTCCAAAGCAGGCTCCAGGCTCTGAGCTGTCAGCACAGAGCCCAACGCGGGGCTTCAACTCACAAACCGGGAGATCATGACCTAAGCCGAAGTCGGATGCTTAACCGACTGAGCCACCCAGGCGTCCCCCAATTTTTTTTTAATCTTTATCTATTTTTGAGAGAGAGATAGAGCATGAGCAGGGAGGGGCAGAGAGAGGGAGACACAGAATCCAAAGCAGGCTCCTTGCTCTGAGTTGTCAGCACAGAGCCCGAAGTGGGGCTTGAACTCACAGAGTGTGAGATCATGACCTGAGCTGAAGTCGGATGCTCAACTGACTGAGCTACCCAGGAGCGCCAGGGCATAGATATTTTTAAAAATCTGAAGAAAGACTTGAACACTTTATGAGAGGAGACAATAAAAGTCAGGTACTGTTTTGAGACCTATACATCACAATCCAGATTAAATGTCTGGCCAGCAAACATTCATATTTTCTGCTGAAGATCCTGAGAATGTAGGGAAAGAATAAAGAACGCAGCTGTAACATCAGTGTGACCAGATAGGAATGTGGGAGAGCAGAAAATTATTGATTTGCTAGTCCCTGCAATGAGGTTGGAAAATATTCATATAGATGATCACATTTGGTGGTGATATCTATGTTTACATGATTAAGAACTACCCCATATACATTTTTTTCAATGTTTATTTATTTTTGAGACAGAGAGAGACAGAGCATGAGCAGGGCAGGGGCAGAGAGAGAGGGAGACACAGAATCCAAAGCAGGCTCCAGGCTCTGAGCTGTCAGCATAGAGTCCAACCTGGGGCTTGAATTCAAGAGCTGTGAGATAGTGACCTGAGTCAAACTGAGACGCTTAACCGACTGAGCCACCCCGGTGAGAGCTACCCCATAACAAAGAGTCCAACAAAGTGGACACGGGACTGTTTAGTTCTTGATTATATACATTAAACTTCTATATACTGAGGAAATATATAAACTTATATATACTCAGTATATACTGAGGTATATACTTTCTACCTGTTGAGTTTTTGTGTTTCGCACAATATATTAACTACAGATTTGGTGGGGGGGGGGCAGTTGTTAATTCTGAGTTCAGCTGACAAAAGTTTTATTCAAGAGGTACCTGGAGATAAAATGCATGTCAAATATCAGGTTTCATGTAATTTATGCCTTATTGTGTTTGCAATTTAACCTGCAGTTTTTCTACCTATACCTTAACGGGTGAAACAAGGTAAGAGCGCGACATGCTGAGTGAGCATCGCTCCCCCATCCGCTGCTCGATATGCAATTTGATCACACCTCTGGCTTTGTGAGCTATAGGCATGGCTTTCAATTAAATTACCAGACTGCCATAAATCTGATTTTGGACTGAATCTCATGTGTTCAAAGTATTAAACCACTGTTTACCAATCCCTAATGAGAAGTCATCAAATAATTCAAACAGCAGTACAAATACTTCTATTTAACTCTAGGTAGAGCCAAATTAAATAGAAGCTCATCTTCATGGAAAAATTTGTGCAAACATAGTTTGAAAACATTCGCTCCGTTCTCTTCCGTAAACAAAGTCAGGCTAACGTGAGTTTATTTTAAACACCTTTATTAGGGACACGCTTGAACTTCAAAACTAAATTTATAGCCTATTTGACCCCAACCTCCTTCAAGTGGTACCTCTCCTCTTGAAGGTTTCCTGGATCACCAGAAATAAATCGCCCCTTGCTTCTTCATCCAGCCATAACACCCTATGCATTGCTCTATTGCTGCTTATCTGCTGGTTACTTGTTTCCAGGAGTTCCTTTCCAGTTAGTCTGTGGATCTGGTGAGATCTGGTTCTGAGTCTTTAGTTACCTGTTTTCCTGGCTCCTGGTACAAATAGATATTTGAAACTTACCTATTGAATACACGCTACATACAGAGGTTGCTATAATCTAAATGCACTCGAATTCCAAAAATATTCAGTGATTACTTATTTTCCTTTAATCTCTTATCTATTTTCAAATATAGAAGGCATCGTACTCTTCTAAATTGCAATAATGTGCACTGCACATTTACAATTCCATATTTTGGAGTTAGGAAGGGATATAATGAATAGTATCATTAATAAACTTTTATTAAGATCTTTCCATGACACAGTACACCTCACTAGCTCAAGATACAAAAAAAGTAGGAGGATCTCCCTAAGATACAAAAAGTAGGTCTCCCTTAAGACCTGGAGAATTGAAAAAATATATATATAAATACAATTTTTCAATTTGTGGTTAGAGATTCTGCTGTTTTTTCCTAATAGCCGCAACAGCCCCATCAGATGTCATCCAGGTTTGCCTCGGTACAAAAAGATAGAGACTGGTGATGTTTCAGAAGTGACACATGTCCCATTCCCTCACAGTTCAGTGGCCAGAAGTAGTCACATGGCTTCAGTTGGGCTGCAACGGGGAGTGAAACATCGTTCCCTGTGCCAAAGAAGGAGATATCCTGGAACTGGTGAACATTAGTGACTTTAAAGACTAAAACTGAAAAAAAATTTTTTTTAAATAGATTTAAAGTCTTAACAATAAGAGTGGTAAATGCTTCTGTAAAAATTCAAGCAGTATAAGATAATGTAAAATCATTAACAAAATCCTTCCCCAAATGTAGCCACTTTTCATACAGTTTTGTGCATCATTTTAAGAATTTTTTTATTGTATTTACATGTACATACATACTTTATAAATCACAGTGTAGATGATATTAAAGTAGGATCATAGATGTTTTCGTGGAACATTCTTTATTTAAATAGTCTATTATGAACATCTTTCCCTAGGATCATATATGGATCTACCTCATTACTTTTTATGACCTCTACCTGCAGTGTTTTCCATTTGTGAAGATAAAATTATATAGACAAAGCGTTGCTCTAATGGTGATAATAATGATGATGAGGAGGATATAGGCAGTATCCCTTTAGGGTACAACTTTAGGAAGTATGAGGTAGGTACTATTATTATTACCATCTCACAGAGGGGGAAACTGAGGCATAGCGAGGTTAAGAAGCTTGCACAAAAATCACACAGCAAGGAAGTGACAGAATCACTGTATGATTCACTTCTTTCTGGATCCAGAGCAGATACTCATAACCACTGGGATATATTGCCTCTCCAGGGTGTAAGACTTTACATTTTGAAGTATATTTCAAAATTACTTTCTAAAACGTAACGTCGTATGAAAGTCCCAGCAATAATAAAGAGTGTCCATTTCCTCACACTTTCATCAACCCTGAGCTGGTTTCAACTCTGCCATCCTGACATGTGAAGAATTCTCATGTTCAATACTGTGTTCGTTTGTGAGGACTTCCAGAGCAGTGCATTGGAACATGAAAAGAAGCAGGAAAGATGCTAGACACTTCTGGGAAATGATACTTGTTTTCGCAAGAATCTCTTACATTCATACTGTCTGAGAGGAAGGATTTGACAAGATGATTAATTTGTCTTTTCTCTTACCTAATTGTGTAGTTGCTACTCATTTGAAGCAGTTTCCTTCTAATGTTAGCGTCAACCCAATCCTCAAGCATCCGCAGTTACATTTTTGTGTGAGGAATTTAGAGAAAGGAATGAGAAGAAGCATTTGTCTGGTTTCTAAAGTGTGTAAATTATGAGAGTGGATATTCAGCGTTATGGGTTGCACCATGCTATGTGCTGAAAAGTCTCGCAACAGAGTGTCTGCATGTTCTTAAGTTCTCTTTTGTGTGTGTGGTGGGGGGGGGGTGGGCGGATAATGGAGGGAGGCTTTAGAGAATAGGGCTGTAACAAGGGCCCATCTTAGCCAGATCTAAGAGCAGTACTGTATATAATTATTTAGTGAGCACCAACTATGTGCCGAATCGTATGCTAAGCACTAGAAATACAGTGAGAACCCGAAGACAAATGGTTTCTATCCTCATAGAGGATATCACCTGGGTCAAGGGGCAAACTAAAGTAGTACGTGATACTTTAAGAACCTGTGACTAGTCACGAATGTCTTCCATGAGGAACTGATGTTTGACTTAAGATCTGAATGATGAGGAACCATTAAACATTTTTCTTTCAGAAAGAATTACATTTGCTACCTTTAAGATATCTGGTTGAAGACAGGTCAGATAGTGCTAGGAAGCTTATTGTCATTGTCCAGCAAGAGACAGTGATGATCGAGGTTCAGGTGTTGGTGGAATAGATGGGGAGGAGACACATACAAGAAATGTTTAGTAGAGGAAATGGATAGGACTTGTTGATGGCTTTGATATCAATGGTAAGGGAGAGAATAGTATCAGAGATAATGCCAGGTTCCTGGCTTGCATACTTGGTGGTGTCTTTCTTAGCTATGAGAGTCACTGAGGTAAGACTGAATTTGAGAGAGTGCATTATGAGTTTGGTTTTGGAAAGACTGAACTCTTAGTGCCTTTGAGATATCACAAAGACAAAAGTCTTATCTTTCTTATTCACTGTTGTATCCCCAGTGCCTAAAGTGGTATCGTGCATTTTGATAGGTACTAAAACGGGTGGGTTTTTCTTTTTGTTAATTTCATAAAGACATATCTTTTTCTTTATTTAAGTTACTTTACCTTTCTTAATAACATTCTAACATTTTATTCATGTAAAAATCTTAATTTTTTAAATAACGTTTCATTTTTTTTGTTACTGTAACAGGATCCATCCCCCAACCCCTTCTTCCCCCCCCCCCCCCGCCCATGATATTCTCTAATGGGTTGTTTTTTTCTTTAAAGGAATGCTATTTACCTTTTAAATTAATGCAACCAGCTACTTTACTTAATTCTTAGAGTTTTCTAATAGATTTTCAATCAATTCTCTAGGTTCTTTTAGTTATAGATTTCATTATTAGAAAGTAAAGATAATTTTGCTTTCTTATTACTTCCTTTAAAAAATACTTAAACCTATATTATTTCATTTAATCCTTCCCATGACCTAAGTTTAAAAATTCCTATGAACTCCTTCTTCTGGGTAAGCTAATATACAACTTCATAGTAGAATAATAGAGTAGTTATATTTCATTTTATTAATGTATTTGTCTTAAACAAGTTTCAAAGTACTGTTTCTTTCAAAATGTACAATGTGCCACCTCATTAAGAAAAATCAAACATAAATGATGATTCTATGAATCCTATAAATGAAGTCAATGCGTAGAGGCTCATTCATTCATTCATTTATTCACACATATTCACTGAATAACTGGGGCATATCAGGAAAAATTCTATGTTCTGGGGATACGGTAGTTAAAAAACAAAGGGAAAAAAATCTGCCGTGATAGAACTTATATTTTAGTGGGGATAACAGATGATAACTGGAATAAATAAAGAAAATACATGTTTTGTTAGGTGGTGAAAGTTGCTAAGGATAAAAGTGGAGTGGAAGAAAAAATATAAAGTATTAGGGAGGGATGGTAAAGTTTTAGATAGGATGTATAGGGAAGGCCTCATTGAAAAGATCCCGTTTAATAAGAAGAAAATAAGGGGCAACTTATCTGGTCATCTGAGATGTCATTCCAGGCAAAGGGACACATTTTGTGCAATGATCTGTTATTGGAACAGTGCTGTGGCTAGTGTGCCTCGAGCAGAGACATGAGGGAGAAATCAGGGAGTTCAGAGAGGTAATGGGTATGGGTGGTGGGGTAGAGGCTCTGTAGGCCACAGCAAGGACTTTGGCTTTTCTTTTGAGTAATATCAAAAGCTATAGATGAATTCAGATTGAAGGAATGACAGGATGTGGCTTATGCCTGAAGAGGGTCACTCTATCTGCTAGTAAGACAGGACTGTGGGTGGACAAGGAGACCTGTTAAGGCCTATTTCAGCAATCCACACAAAAGGTAATGGTAGCTTGGGCCAAGTTTATAGCAGAGGAGGTAATGAGAAGTGGTTGGATTGCGGACATATTTTGAAGGTAGGATGAACAGGGATTTCCTAATTGATTAGCTATAGGGTATTGGAGACAGGGAGAAGTTAATGATGCGTGAGATTTTGGCTTGCATAATTTAGAATGGTATTGCCCTTGATTGAGGTGGATAGACAGCGGGAGAAACAGTATTTTTATCTGGGGCTTGGTTATTGGGAACTTTGTAGTTCTATTTGAGAGGCAGAGTTTTAAGGATAGGCAGAGAGGTTTCACAGGGGTGTACCATCTCATTCTTTCCTCAGTTCCGACCCCTCCAGCCATGGCACTCCACTGACAAATATGTGGTTTCCCAGCAATATCAGGCTGAAGAAAAGCGGGGCGAGAAAAATGGGGCCAATTTCAAAATGGGCAAGGGAGAACAAAGGGAGCCTGGCTACCTGCACCTATGTTAAGAGATTTCACTATATTTGCTTACCATGTAGTGTTTGTTTCTGAGCTACAGAATGCATTATTATATAAAGATACACTCTTTATAAGACCTACACTTCCTTGCCATTTTATTTATTTAACAAATACTTACCAAGCATTTCATCTATGCCAATTTTGGTGCCAGGAGTTGGGGATACGGGGAAGTATAAGATTTGGTCATTTCCCTGAAGCAGCTCACAGCCTAGAGGGCACATATACATAAATCATGAGAAGTATTATAACAGAAGGTCGATCCCAAGCTATGAGACTAGAGAACAGGGGACGATGCATTGTCAGGTAAGCTAGGCTGTGTATTTCTCTTTTGCAACTTAATTCTGGGATTCCATCTTATTAGTATTCTCATTTTCCTGTATGAATCAGGGGTTTAACTACTAAGAGATTGCAGTGTTCTATATCATAAGACTCTTCGTTGCCTGAGCTGAATTTCCTTCAGGACTTGCAAAATCTTGGGTCATGGGATTCCAACTTAAGATTAAAAAAAAAAAAGTCCCAAGTTTCTGTTCCTTGTTTGCAATTCTCCTAAACATAATTATCTAACTTCTTCTCCAAGTGCCGTGACAAAGCAAAGTTTTTTCGATGGGGGTACCTATGTGCAAATCGAATGTGTTGTTCACGGTCTCCGTAACCAGGTGCTTGCCAAGAAGCAAGACCGATATGCACAAGTGAACAGCTTAAAGGAGAATTTTTATTGATGGCGGAGAGTTGAAGATACCTGTATATGTTGTACTTCTGTTGTTCATCCTTTTGAAAGGAGTCTATGAGCCCAAGCATTCATTTCACGGAGTACGCACTTCTTTCTCATAGAAATTTGCATTTCTGTTTTCAGTATAGACCAGTGTGATCCAATGAGGTTAGGTAGACTCGACTATTGGTTGTTGTAGGATAGTGGTAATGCTCTCACTTACCGTAGCAAGGTATTACTTGAAAGACACCATCTAGCTTTCTACCTTTAAATTTATGTAAGTATAGCAATTGCATTTACGTAAGCATAGCGATTGCTTTACAAAGGATGGCTTGTACAATTTTCTACTGAGTCTAGTGTGGTCTCATCTTTGAGTTACTTTTTTTCCCAGAGTCATCTATTTTTATGGTCAGAGGATAGGGAAAATAAGGAAAAAAATGGGGAAAACTAAAATGATGACCAAATGATATTTGTTCATTTATACGCACAGCAGTTGCTTCTTAAGTGGCCAGTCCCTGTGGGAGTCATTTTGCATGGTTGGTTTGTGAGGGCCAAGCAGTAGGTTTGTGCCTGGGACAGGTTAAGAGGAGACTTCACCACACTGTGTTTGTGTTTAGGGAAGTGTGACTTTGTTTCAGTGCCCCACCGCCCTTATGGAGCCCACACCCCTGCAGCTACCAAGAATTATAGAAGTAGTGGCTTAATGTTCTTCCTACCCAAAGTTCTCCTCCCACCGTCTCCCCATCTGGCAGCTCATCGATGACTTCTGCTGTACTCTCCACTCAATCTAACTAGTTTGGCTAGCGTCACCTGATTAGAGCCTGTTTGTGGTTACTTCTAATGAAATCATTTTGCAGTAATAAATAAAGTTTTCTAAAATGCTAAATAGGGCAGGAAAGGGTTACATCAAGAAATAAGATCTTTTACCTTATTTTTAGAAGTTTTATTTATTTATTTTGAGAGAGTGAGAGAGAGCGTGCATGGGGATGCACTTGTGCAGAAGCAGGGGAGGGGCAGAGAGAGAGAGGGAGAGAATCCCAAGCAGGCTTCGTTTGCACTGTCAGTGCAGAGCCCAACATGGGGCTCAATCTCATGAACCGTGAGATCATGACCTGAGTCAAAATGAGGATTCTGACATTTAACTATCTGAGCCATCCAGGCGCCCCCAAGAAATCAGATACTTAAAAATGGCTACAAATATTCTTTATTCTGATAACCAATGAACTTGGGATATATTATAAACTGAACCAGATCATGGTGTCTCTGGCCCGTTTTTCCAAAAAATTGATTTAAGATCTTCTACTTTTTATTTCCAATTTTTAATCTCAGGTGTAGTCAAAGAATGTATTCAGGGGTGCCTTGGTGGCTCCGCTGGTTAAGCGCCCGACTTTTGACTCCAGCTCAGGTCATGATCTCACAGTTTGTGGGTTTGAGCCCCACATCGGGCTCTGTGCTGACAGTGTGGAGCCTGCCTGGGATTCTCTCTCTCTCTCTCTCTCTCTCTCTCTCTCTCTGTGTGTGTGTGTGTGTGTCTGTTCCTCCCCTACTCTCTCTCTCAAATAAATAAATAAATAAACAAACATTTAAAACAAAACAAAAAACAAAACAATGTATTCAGCCTAGTTTAATAAACAATTTTTAAGCCCTACTGCATGTTGGACACTATGCTGGATGTAAAAGACATGACTGAGACATAGTACTTGCTCTTCAGGAGTACATGCTCCAGTGGAGAACAATGGTGCATAATAATGTCATTATCACAAAAATCACCATGTTTGGGGCATCTATTATGTGCCAGGCACTCTGCTTGAGATTTTTCATGACTTAATCCTCACAATATTCACGCAAAGCATACGTTTATTTTCCACATTTAACAAATGAGAAAACTGATGTTCATGAAAATCCAGTTACTTGCTCAAGGTGATAGTAAGTGGTATATTTGAGTTTAATGTATGTGAATTATCACATTCCATGACGTGTGCTCTTACCATTAGGATATAGCACTTCCTAGTAAAAGAAAACCCGTACCTTTAGAGGAATGTGAAATGGGTAGATGTGCTCGTGTGTCTACGTAGATGTCCTTCATTAGGCATAAAGTTTCTTATTATATTTCTGTTGTTGTTTCTTAGAGAGAAAAGAAATTAAGTTGCTCTATTTTCTGGAAAAGTCAAGACATGAGGGCAAAATAATACGGTATCACTTTAGCAAGCGTATGAAATTTACAAAGGAATGCTGACTTATCCAGGGAAGTCAGGTTGGATAGACTACATTTAACCCTGCAGCGTTTCCCGCCGTTCAAGATGTTTTCTGACATTTTGAAAATTTCTTTAGATTCATTTTTTATTTCTCACAAAGAACTCATTTTATTATTTAGTAATCAAACTTATTTAAAGCAAAGACGATCAATTTATCATCAGACTTGGCTCTGGATAAACTTTCAATGCTTGCAAAAATCAAACCTACCCTTTTAAAGAGGACAATTTGGTGCATTTGACATTCAAAGCAATATGAGGCAACATACCTGGTTCAGTTTTGGTGGCAGTTCCACCAACATTTCTGAAGCAATCGATGGAAATGATGTAATTTTCCAAGGGCACTAGTTACTAGTTGGAAGTAGGCAATACTCACTTATTGCTTTGAGTTCTTATATTTTTAGTGAATTATTGCTTTATAGTTACAGATCATCCAGGTATCTTTACTCCAATGAAGTAACAACTTGAAGCGTCCTGCTTCATGTGGAAGTATTTCTTTTAACTTCCCCTCTCCTGGCCCTTGTCCATGAAGGAGAGAGCAGCCAGTTCAGGCTGCACCTAGCAAAAGATCAGAATCCAACTTAAAAAAGGAAACAAGGAGTCAGCGAGAGCCAGAGCAAGAGAGGGAGAGAGAAATCATCAAAATGAGGAAGTGATTCCTCTGGTTATCAGAAACAGGAGCAAAGTAACAATGGCTGAAAATTCACCTCCCCATGGGGGAATGAATCATCAAAATAACCGGTGGAAAACAAGGTTGTGCAACCTTGACCAGCGTGTGTCACCGGCTGGTGGAATTTTTAGAAAGGCAGCAGTTTGGGTTCATCACTGCGGTTCGTGATTGCACACACCTGTTTGGGGTATGGATTTTGCAACCCCCCAAAAAGGGGAAACTGAACTCACTGCTCCTCCCGAGCTGTGCAAAAAAGCAGAAAACCACAGCTGCTTGAGCAGTTAACAGATATCAGTAAAATACCCATGTTACATAATTAAGGATAACGTTCTTGAAGCATATGGGCCGGAGGTATTATACTCTCATTAAAACTTTAGGTAGGGAACAATTTAGCATATTCTCACACATTTCTAGGGTTGAGTTCTATAATAAATGTTTGTAATTAGACATGCTCTAAACAGTTTATTAAATAATACATGAAGAAATGGTTGATGAAATATAGACGGCTCTGCATTTTGTGTACAATGACACAGAGGCATCAAGATAAGAAATAAAAGATTTCTTCTCATTGACTTGATAACTAGTCACTCTGAGCAGCTTAAGTAAGACTGGAAGAGGTTTCATTCATCAGAGCAGCGTGTCTGTGATCTTAAAGAAATAGGGATTGATGGCTCTGGATTTTTTTTTCCTTTTCTTTTTAAATACATTACATGTAGCAATCTTTGAACTCTACTCCTGAATAAAAAGAAATGCTTTTGACCAGAGCCATGCAAAAATCTCATGCACTTTATCCTGGCAAGAAAGAAGCAGCTTGATAGGGAATGATAGGGGTGGAGAGAGCCAAAAAAAAAAAAAAAAAAAAAGATCTGAAATTACATTTAAAAATTATACCTTGATAAATAGGTGCTGTTATTTATGAACTGGAGAGGAATAAGGCAGAGAAGTCTCTTGAAAATCTCCAAGGCAGGTGTTTGGTCCCTGGGGAAGTGGTAGGAAACATGCCCCTGAGATGATATTAGATGCAGGAAAGAAATTCTTTCAGTTCTGCAGCCCTGTTTGATATTCAAGCCAGGTGATTAATGGTCAACCATTCTTATCTGAATGGAAGAGTCTGTGATCTATGGAAAATGAGCTTGGATGATCTCAGGAAGTTCTCAAGGGATGAATAACAACTTTTTGAAGTCAGGAAGGTCAACTGGATATTTTGTTTTCTAATGCACACAAATAAGAAATCTTGTAACAGAATAAACATGAAATTTGGAACGCCTTCTAGAACATACTTGGGGAAACTGGGCAAGGATGACATAGCTTTTACTGATTTGTCTGCTTAGTAGGTAAATGGGGATGCCAGTCTGGCAGTTTGCACTGGCAATAAATCACCACTAGACATTTTATTTAAAAATTGGCACTGGCTCGGGGGAGGTAGGGGTTGTCAATTTGCTTTTATGTTGAGGCCAGGCACAATCATAACACACACAAGCCACCTGGAAACTTCAGGCCACATGGAGAAGCATGGCTCAGGTCTCTAATGGCTGTATTTTTGCATGCTTGGAGAGCGCAGGGCTAAATCACAGTCTCAGGATCCTGACCAGAAAGATCTTGGCAAACCGGCACAGCCTGGAGACATCCCTTTTGGAAACCAGTTTGGTTCTAGAATTATGATGTAGGAAGGATATCATAGATTTGATGTAGGATGGAAAATGTAATGACTTACCCTTTTATTGGTGATGGTGATGGGGGAGGGAATCTGCGGGGCCCATGCAGAGCACAACACTTAGTACATTTCAAAAATCACTCCATTATTAAAGAATTGGGTAGATTTCTTCCCCTCCCCCCACCCCCGGCCTTATCTGGCTTGGGAGTTTACTTTTTAAATTTGTGATAAATATTGAGAGGGGAAAAAAAAAAAGGATATCAACATGATCATACAACCACCACCGTCCTCATGTGGGCGGAGATGTTCTTTGAAAATGAAGATTTTTAAAAGATAAAATGGAAAGGGGGAAAAGGCAATATGGAGCCATTATAGCTTCTCTATTGGAAATGGTGGGGATGAACCCCCTTTCTTACAACTGGTTCCTGATGTGCTGCGTGTTCTTCAAAGCTTCACATATCCGTGCACAGTTTCTTTTGGATCTGAGTATATCAATTTGAAAATATGATAGTGTATCAGGACTATTATACTACAAATAAACTGATTTACCAAATTATTAGTCTTTCTTCTCCGTTTACATATTACATTTGTAAATGTTAATTATACTGCGTATTTTGTACCATGCAAACTATTAGAAAGGATCTGGTTAAGATAAAGATGTATTGACTTACTTTGGCCTCATGAATAATTCAATTTGTTCACTTTCTGGAAATATCCAGTTTGCTGATGATGCTACAAATATTTGAATTTGCTTCAACTTGTCCATCAAAGATTTGTTTCCCCTCCCTTCTGGATTTCATATATGTAATTTTGATAACACTATTTACCAAAAAGTTAGAAAAAATATACATTTTGGTTTCTGCTTGGTGAAGTCATTCAAAGTAGCGCCTAATGTCAAGAGCACACAAGGCACCCCCTCCAATGATGTGCTGAACCAATTGGCTGTTTTCCTGGTATTCGGGACATGGGAGTATTTAAAGAGTTTTGGCATTAATTACACATAAACACTTAGAGCATTACATACCTAACCTGATAGGATTTTTCTTTGTTTTAAAATATAAAATACTAGATCCTTTACTAAATGTTTATAAAAGTTCTGTTATAAATGTGAAGGGATCTGCGTTCCTTAGGCCACGGTGTCTTACAAGCTCTCTGCTAGTGAATGACAACTTTCATAAAATGAAAAAGGGAAAGAAAAAAAGAAGAAAAATGAGAAACCCCCAAAGCAGTCACTTAAAAAAAATCCCACAATTCTGCCAGTATAAGATGCCTGCATTAAATGTCATGCCAGCAAATCCTCACTCAAAAAGATCAAGACACAGCATATACAGTATTAAGGAAGAGAGTCTCTTGGGATAGCCTCTAAAATGATGTAGGTAACTGGCAGGTGTTTATATTTTTAATTTTGACTTGTGCACCGGTATTAATTTAATGGTATGTTTTGGAAACAGACATGTGACAGTCTTCATCTTGCATGCATGTCTAACAATTATTTGGATTTAATATAGACATTAATTCGGAGTGAAATTTATTCATCTGAATTTACCATACTCGAGGGCCCTGAAAGATAAAATGTGAATATTTACAGCATCTTGGGTTTTGCAGCTAACCTGTTAATTTCAGGGCAATTCAGCTTCTAGTATTTACCCTTCTTTTTTCTCTTCCTGCTTGAGACTTATTATGGGCCACAAATTTGTGTGTGTGTGTGTTTGTGTGTGAAGAAAGTGTAACTTATTTTGTGGAGATCACAGTTCTAACCTTATTTTCGTTATTTTGTAAAAAAAAAAAAAGCCTTCTTTCATCCTTAGTGCAGAAGTGGATAACATTGTTTACATAAAGTTATTAAGATATGAAATATATCAAGGATAACAATGATTCCAGGGGAAATAATATGTATTTTAAAAGGCATCTTATTCTCCACGAAAATAAAACGCCATCACTTTTCACTGAATTCTCAGAGCATGAAAGGGCACAGGCATGCACAGGCATCCTTGCACTCGCTCACTCGCTCACTCAAGCAAAAATAGTCTCTGAGGGAGAGAGTTGCAAAGCTGCTACCAACTTCCCCAACATACCCAAGAATGTCTTTATTTAGAAACTCCCATGTGCTATTTTTTTTTTTTTCAGCTCTGGAATCTCAGGGATTTTCCCATCCCTCTGCATGCTTGAGACGTTTTAGAGCATGGTAACCCCCTCTTGGAGTCCTCTAACGCTTCTGTTTTATTTTTAAAATGTGGGCAGTGTTAGTCTACTGGGAAGTGCCCATCCTGTGACAAAGGAGGGCGAGGTTCCCAGCGCGTGTGGCAATACCTCTGAAGATCATTGTTGGGTCGAGAGCCCAAGGCCGTGATCCACCAAGGTTTCTTTTGAAGGGCCTTTGAAAATCATGAGATTTTAAGTCAAGCTCTTTCTGAGAAGGTACATCGAAGAGCCATGCGTGGCCACATTGGGGTAGAACACTTTGTGACTTCTCGTAGGCTCATTAAATGGCAACAGTTGATCTTTTGCGACAAGCCCAGGATATGACACATGTCTAGTCTTTTTCAAATTGTAATCGACAGAGTGGACCTGAATTTTGGTTAACACATTTGCTTTCAATGCAAGTATGGCAACTTGGCCCTTTTTGGGCCAGACTGTGATAATCTCTGAAGCAATTTATTGTAGTATTGTCCCCCTGCATCGTGTGGGTGAAGCTATTAATATATGTTCAAAAATCATATTTGCATATTGTTTTTGATAGAAACACACTACTGCCTTTACAATAAGGCACAATGTGCAATTGCAGAAAACTCCTTTTCACTTATGAACGTCTGAGTCTGAGATTCACACAAGCCGCACTTTTGTTTGCCTCCAAAATGTGGGTGCCAAATGAATCTACTGCACTAGGCTTATGAACACTACTGCAACTGTGCGGCCACTATTTCTCTACTGGGAGAATTGTTTCGGCAGATAAACCATCTGGCTTGAAACACAGCCCTCTTTGACAATATTCCCCATTATGTTAGCTCTGAAACAATGTGTACAACTATGCTCCAGTGGAGGACATGTTAACAGAAATTCAATGTCAAACAATATCTGCTCTGTAATCTTTTGCTAAATGTAAAAAAAAAGAGGTAATCAAAATGCAAGATTTTAATTCTTTAAAGAGTCATTGTGAATGTGGTATAAGATGAAGAAAACTCAGGAAAATATTTAATAAGGAACTATAATAGGACAATGTTTAACATAGTGACTGTTTCTTTAAGGATCACCCATGGAAAATGTGGCTCCTTTTGTTATAAATATCATAAAGATGGTGCCTTAATGCTTTGCGTTCGTCCATTTCCTTTTTTCTTAAGTGTGTTCTAATATGGATTGATTATATGCCGTGGGAGAATTGTTGCAAGCCAGTATCTGTGGCTCGAGATCCTGACGTGAACTTGAGTGACTGACTTGCTGTGACTTAAGAGTCAGGGACACTATAGAGAAATTGCAGTGGGAACAGTTACCACCTATAACCAGCTAGAGGAAATGTGATAGAACTTTTAAGAATCCAAACTACCAATGTTATTGTTATGGAAGAAAGAGGGAAACACAAATATATATAAAATATGTATATATATATTTATTATATTCATATATATATGTATATATATATATACACACACACACATACATAATCAGGTTCAAATCTATTTAGGGTAATGTTAAAAGAGAAGACTTGAGTGAATTTATAAGAAAGTTGTAAAAAGGTGAGCGTATATGAGCCTATGAGACCAGAAAACTCTATGGTGGGAGTGTTTGGCCCATTTGTTGGGATGATTGTAGAAGCATTTAACATATTACTGAAATGAAGAGAAATTGAGCTAAATCCTAGGAATTGCTACAATGTATGTAGAGTAAGAGAGAGTCTTAGGGAAGAAAGCTTGATGAATCCATGAGAAAGATTGATAACTTGTGATAATAATTCCCATGAGGCTTGAAGAAAATGGTACATAGATAGGAAATGTTGATTGTTTTTTCCTCCATCACAAAATTGCCTTGTATATCTAAGACATTCAGGTTTTTTTTTTTTTTTTTTTTAATTTGCTAAGTAGATTTAGTCCTGGTTACTTTGTCTTTCTTTTTATGTTCTTCCGGTACCACTCTGTCTTTAGTTATGCAAACAACATGTCTCAATGAAAATCTCAACTTTTGGCTTACAAGGAACCATGGTGTTTATTTTTTCTAGTACTTTTACAGACGAGAGAACTAAACTACTTTTTCTTTCATTTTATAATTTTATTGTACTGGATAACCAAGAACTTGTATTAATCAAAGACTTCATTCCACATGCTCTGTGTCCAAGGTGATTTCTGAGTAATGGTTTCCAATAAAGAGGCCCAGTGAATCACATGAGTTGACCAAAGGACCCAGGAGGAGCCTCATGAAAGACTAATCAGTGAGCTACTGTGAATAGGAGAACAGAGGTCTGTCCCTAAATGAGAGGAAGGCTCTTTTGAGGGTTTGGCTGGTGAGCATGAGATTTCTTTCTCACATTCCTCTCAGAAAAAAACCATACTGCCTGCCACCTGGGAGCCAATGCCAGTGACCTACAAAAAAAAGGGTCCAATGGAGACTGCTGGTCAGATCTGATTCTACTGTTGTTTCCTTGCTGAAGAGGAGAGATATACATAGATTCCTTCTGTGGGCTGGAGAGTATGCTCTACAGTCCTAAAGGCACTGGGATTTTCTCAGTCTATTCAGGGTCATTAGCTGTAGCAGGCACTCTATTAAGTTATATTGTGTCTATGTTTATGACTAGGTAGTGAACTCTGGATTATGTCTCTAGCAGGAAAAGAACAATCAGCAAATTAATGTATTAGACTTCTATGAAGTCTTCTTTGGTAAAGGTTAATTATCACGCTAATAGTATAAGGTCTGCTGCCAGGAGGAGAGTACTTAACACATGAGCTTCTGTTTGCATTTCCCAATTTTTTTTTCCTCACCAGTGATGGAGACATACTGTCACGTGGTAAGGACAAACCTTTGTTGGAGAGAAATTGGGCATTGTTAAACATTAGTAAATCATTTGATTTTTTTTGTCTCCCTAATCTTTCTCCTGCAGTTTTATAGATTATCTGTGGGGTGTGTGTGTGTGTGTGTGTGTACACGTGTGTAGATTGGGTCTCTTTGTGTGCATGCATGCACATATTAAATTACCAAAGCTCTGACAAGTTTGAAAGGTTCGCCAGAAGCATTTAGATATAGATATGCCATTAATCTTTAATTTGTAAAAGATAAAATTCAAGTAATTGTCATTGGAAAGCAGAATGTGACTTGTTTGAAGGATTATCAGAATTTGCTGAGATAATCATTTCATGATACAGACATGAAATTGAGCTTCTCTGTGTTTTTGGTTTAAGTGTTTTAGGCATAGAATTTTAGAACTGAGAAGACAGTTATTTCTGAAGATCAGAGCCCCAAGAACGGGATTCTGAGAAAACCTGAAAAGCTCCTGTCCCAGTAGGTAAGGGGACAGTGGTGAACGATTTACTTCTTTGCTGTCCTGCACTGTTCTTCAGGTAGACCGTATCCCCTGACCCTTGTAAACTGGACAAAGAAAATGAGTGCAACAGGTCCAGGTAGGTTCTCTCCCCATCTTAGATGAAAAAAAAAAAAAAAAACACAATCCAGCAATCCAAGCAGATTTATAATTTGATGGTCATCACCGTTTACCCAAGTAAATGAAGCAATAGTTGAGGTTTAAGAAAACAAGAAACGAAAACCAGCCCACCAACCGCACCGAGGTAGGCGAGCAGCCCGTGCTCCGGGCAGGTAAGGCGGATTAATAACAGGCCACTGCTAAGAAGGTTTAGGCTCTTACTGTCAGAGGGTAATAATTAATGATCAAATGTTAATGGAGATACTGGGCTGCTGATGTCATTAATTCAGCTCAGTGGAGCCAGTTCTGCCCGGGACCTGCCACAGCTGTCCCTGCATTTGCTTAATTATTCCAGTGCCTTCAGGCTCTTTTTCTTTCATTTTTTTCCTTACCCTTCCCTCTCCAACCCCCCCCCCCCCCCCCCACGAAATACAGGACATTATGTTTTCCCTGACGCAGAATTATGAAGAGCATCCTGCTCTCTGGGCCCTGCCAGGCCAAAAATACGTGAAAACCCAAAGGCAACAAAGGAGACCATAACTTTTTACTGGGATGAAAAGATGGGGAATGCTGAAGAAAGGCCATCTTTAAATAGCCTGATTGTGCTGACATAATTTTGGGGTTCTTTAAGGATTTGGATGTTGAAAGTGAACTCTGAGCTGTGCAAAATGTCAAAGTGCTCACTTCTCCCACAATCAAACAAAGAGAATATAGAAAAAGTGGTGCGAGAGTGTTGATAAAACATAATGCCGTACAATGATCCATCCAGGGGGGAACTAGAAAGTGAGCTCTGCTGGGTAAATTGGGGCAAGGAAAATCTTGGTGTGGGGAAAAATGCCACGATAATTAAAATTCAGCTGTAGGAGTGTATGAATTTGCCTGCTGTGTTTTCGGAAACTTCTTGCACTTCTTTAGCTGTGAGTCTCTTTCAGCCATTGTATTGCCTTAAATTTAGGGAAAAACTATTCTTTGCAAACCCATTTGGATCTTTCTGCCCTGACCTGATCTGATAATCAGGACATTTCTCACTTTGCTGTTTCCTAATTGAACGGAGTGTTTATTTGGGTTTTAAAAG
This sequence comes from Panthera leo, assembly GCF_018350215.1. Lineage (NCBI taxonomy): Eukaryota > Metazoa > Chordata > Mammalia > Carnivora > Felidae > Panthera > Panthera leo. Next base: position 134,867,536 of record NC_056686.1, read on the forward strand.
ACCCTCGCTTTTCAAAATGTGTAATGGAGAAAAAAACTAGTTCCTTGGCTTTTGGGTATATATTTTCTAGTTGTGATGAGTGTTAGGGTGTCAAAATAGGCCAATGTGTCTTGTGCCTCAATGCTGGAATGCCGCTTGACTCCCTTCCAAACTGAAGCACTTAAAAAAATGTGAAACACTACAACAATTTCAGATCTCTCTCTGTGCGGCACATGGTGATTTAAAATAATTGAAGCTCTTCAAATTTTTATATGCGCTTGAATTTGGAAGTGATCGGCTCTGAGCATGTGCAGTACACAATGATTGAAAATTATTAGAGTCCCTCAAATTTATCGTGTTTCAGCTTGGGAGTGATAGGGGAACCAGGACTTTGGCAGTTAAAAGTGTTTTAAAATGATCATTACAGTCAGATGTTAGGTGATCAGAATTCTGGACACTTGTGTACATTTTTAAACTTATTGTTGAAATGACTTGATTTTTAGATTCAAAAGATATTGTTAGCCCACCAGAAGAAGGATTTAAATAAACCATCTAAAATGCACCATAGCACAATTTTACTTTCACGGTCATAGTCCCCATTGATGACCTGAATGTGATCATGATTGTAAAGCCAAATGCTCAAATTTGGCAAGAAAAGAAGTGTTCTTTTCTAACCCCTGCATGACAAAGAAATGTATTCAAGTAAAAACACCTGATGCACTGTGGTGACAACATGTAGAGTCAGTAGTCTGTCCTTGTCTGCTTTTGCTTTAAACAAGGGGCTTTTTGAACTAATTATTTCAATACATGGTCAAATTTTGTTTTTATTCAAATATTTTGAAGAAGCTGCTTTTATGAAAGATCATTTAACTTAAATATTCATGTTATGACATCTCTGAGATGAAATATACACACTCATTTTTAAGCCCTTTGTTTGCTCTGGCTATTTGGATATTGAACCAAATGCGAAGGTACATCATTATGAAATGTACAAGGTGGAATTCTCAGATGATTTACTTGGTCACTTGATGGTCATTAAACATTCCTCAGATCTTTTACCAGAGGATATTTTCTACGCGGGAACATTTAAACTTTAGCTGAGTGCCCTGATGCCGAGATTCTAGGATGTAAGGTAGATTTATGGTTCAAAAGTTAATAATATATAAGAAAAAATCCAGTCATTAAGCAGTCAGCTAAAATTCTTAACATGTTTTATTTGTACCTTTGAAAGCCACATGGACGCTCTCTTATTTGATTTAAATGGAAGTGACAAAGGTGAAATTCCAGCATATTTCTCAGTCACTTCCCTTCCTCAGTAAATGTTTTCATTTTGATAAAAATTAGGATAAGTTGATTATGGATTTGATTTTTTTTAACTAAAACCTGGAGTTGGAATTTGAAATAGTCTGGCACAGGAAAACTTTCTGATCTTATAAACTGGCTTTATGAAGCTCCATATTTTTATTAAGGCAAAAATTTAACAGGATTAAAATTAGAAAAATCTAATAATAGAAAATATGTTGTATTTGGGATTTCTGTAACCCTAGGGATTCAGGGCCTTGAACTATGTGAAGTCCTACATTTGGCAGAGTAGTCAACTTTTGCCCTCAAATTTATTATTAGTTTTTAAAGTTTGAAAAATTCTCTGTGTTTATATCCTTTTTGTTTCCCACTCTTACGTTGCCCTTTTGTGCTTAATTTTGACAGGCAGAAGAAAGCTAAGAAGGTTTGTTCTTAGTTTGCTAAGAAAAAAGCTAAGAAAGCCATTATTTGTGGCTCTGCTAAATTAAGAATGTGTCAGTAGACTAGTGTTATGCTATTAAAGAATTGAATTAAGCCTTATTTAGGTCACGAGTAGAATAAGCACAATTCTATCAAGATAGTCTTTGTTGAGCACATAAGAATGCCTAGAAATTGCCCAGGTTCAAAGAATGGTTGTACCAAAATAAAGTTCTTGTTTTTAGCTCTATCAGTTTGGGGTGCCTTGGGAGCTGGGAAGATTATTTGGAAAAGCTGAAGCTGTGTGGGTCCTTAAACTCTAAATTTTGCAGTAGTGTTAGCTCAGTAAACCAATTTAAAGAAACATCTGATCTGTATTGATACATCTTCTAAAATAAAGACTGCCATTATTTCATATTTTAGTATCGTCTACGGGGACAGCTGGTATTGTTTTGGAAACAATAAGGACATTAGTTACCACTTGAAAAATAACACAAAATAGGCCACTCTTGACCTTGAGAAATTAGTAAGGAGGTTTCTCAGGTTAAAACTCACTGTCCTTTTCAACTTTGTGCATATTTAGAGAAAGAGCAGTTTAAGTAAATTCTTTTGTGCCACATACAAAATAAATCCCCAGAGAAAAAAGGGATAAATCAAAAAACAAAAAAAAAATCAAACGATAAAAACTTGAAGAATATAATAAGTTATACAGTTTTTCTCTACAGGTATAAAAGGAAAAGAGAAATAATAAATTTGACCTCCTAAAAATGAAAATAAAAAAGATACTTCTACATATCAAAAATATGAAAATTGAAATATAAACAGATAAGGAAAATGTCTGTAGATATCACAGATGAGCTCTCCATAACATGAAAATATTTTATCCAAATTTGTGGAAAAAAGAAGTAAACTGTAGTAGAGATAGAAGAAAGGGTGAAAAAAAAAAAAACAGTGAAAATAAATTATAAATGTTTAGCAATTTATGAAAATAAAGTTCAACAAAATAGATCATACTTAACATAATATCAAATATAACAAATCAGTTGAAATTAATATAATTATAAGATAAAATTTCCTAATCATGAACTGCAAACATTAAAAAAAGAGCCATTCATTCAACACATGCTTTTGAATGTCAGTGGGTACTAGGAATAAAGTTATGAACAAGATATCAACAGTCCATAGTCTGGAGAAACCTGCAATCTTGAGTGAATCACAGAAGGGTAACAGGCAAACATGGGGTGGTGCGATAGTCACTGTCCGGTCTAAAGACCAGGGCCCTGGGGTACCCCTGAATCCAGACATGAGGAATGAGGGAAAGCCTTTCAAGGGAGTGAGGCTCAGGCCTGAAGGGTTAGCATCATTTTTGTCTCTCTGCTTTTTCTCACAATCCTCATTCAAATCCTTGAGTAAGTCTCCCATTTCTCCTTCAGAATATACAGAGGATCCAACCAGTGCTTGGCCTCTCCCTTTGTATCACTCTGGGCCACACTGCCATCACCCCTCCTGGAATATTGTAATTGCTTTGGAGTTACTCACCCTGCTTCGACTCTTCCATCATATGGTCTGCTTTCTCCCCAGCAGCCCAGTCCCTCTAACCTGTGCCTACTCACTACCTCAACAACCTTGCAGAGTCTTACATCTCACTCACAAGACCCAAAAAGCCTTTCATGACCTTCCAGCCCTACAGTGTCTGTCCCATGAGCCTGTTTGACCTTAACTCCTCCATTTTATCTGTCATTGCCTGAACCTCGGCCCTTCCATCCTTCTCCTGCCTAAACACACTATGTGTTCCATCACCTCATGAGCTTTGTACTTGCTATTCCTTAGATTAGAAATGCTTTTCTCTCAAACACATATAGGGCATTGTTTTGTGATTTCACTCAAGTTTCTGCCTAAAGATCATATCATCAGATGTTTTCCTTGACATTCTATTTAAGATGACAGTCTTTTGTCTGTGTCTTTACCTTCTCTTCATATTATTTATCAACTCTTAATGTTTTTATGTGTTTATTATCTGTCTCCTCCCACTTGAATGTAAGGGTATTGAAGTCAGGAACTGTATCAGTCAAGGCTCAACCAAAGAAGCAGAACAAGTAGGAGATTATCTATCTATCTATCTATCTATCTATCTATCTATCTATCTACCTACCTACCAATCCATCCATCCATCCATCCATCCATCCATCCATCCATCCATCCATCAGTCTGTCACAAGGAATGAATCAGGTGATTGTGGTAGCTGGCTAAGAAAGTTCAAAATCCATAGTGCAGGCCTCCAGGAAGGGAAGATTGTGGTCAGTATGAAACAGGCAACAGACCTAAATTGCTGTCCACAGGCATATGTTATTCTCCCCCAACCTCCTGCTATGTTCAATATAAATGTATAATTGACAAATAAAAATCATATAGATTTAATGTGTACAGCATGATGACTTGATACACCTATATTGTGAAGTAAAGACTGTGATCAAGCTAATTAACATATCCATCACCTTAGGTAGTTTCTCTTTCTTTCTTTCCTTTCCTTTCCTTTCCTTTCCTTCTCTCTCTCTCTCTCTCTCTCTCTCTCTCTCTCTCTCTCTAAGATTTACTCTCTTAGCAAATTTCAAGTATACAGTACAGTATTATTAACTCTATTCAACACTCTGTATGTTAGGTCACTAGAAGTTACTCATATTATAACTGAAAGTTTATATTCTTTGGCCAACATCTTCTCATTTCCCTCACCTCCACACCCTGTCAATCACTATTCTACTCTCTGCTTCTGTGAGCTTGACCTTTTTAGCTTGCACATAGAAGTAAAGTCATATAGTATTTATCTTCGTGTGTTCACTTATCTTAGTTCATTTAGCATGATGTCCTCCAGGTTCATCCACATTTTCATAAATGGCAGGGCAAAAGACCTGAATAGATATTTTTTCAAAGACACAAATGACCAAAAGGTATATGAAAAGCTGCTCAAGAGCACTAAGCATGAAAAAAATGCTAATGAAAATCACAATGGGATATTACTTCACACCTAGTAGGATAGCTATTATCAAACAGACAATAGGTAGCGAATATTGCGGGATGTGAAGAAAAGAGAGCTCTAGTTCACTGTTGGTGGGAATGGAATTTGGTACAACCACTATAGAAAATAGTGTGGAGATTTCTCAGCAAACGAAAAATAGAACTACCATATGATCCAGCAATCCAGTTTCTGGGTATATATAAATAAAATTGCTATCTCAAAGAGTTATCTGCACTTCCATGCTCATTATTGTATTATTCACAATAGCCAAGATATAAAAACAAACTGTCAAACTAAGTGATGACGAAGAAAACGTATAAATATATAATGACTACGAAAAGAAAGAAATCCTGCCATTGACAACAATAGAATTTTCACCTTCTTGTTTTTTGTGTGTTCTTTTTAGAATTACTAGTGAAGTATAATTGACAGACAATATTATGTTAGTTTCAGGTGTACAACATATTGATTCAAAAATTCTATCCACTATTCAATACTCACTCTAATAAGTGTATTCACCACTTGTCACCGTACAACATTATTACAATATTATTGACTATACTCCCTATACGATACTTTTCATCTCTACTACTTAATAACTGGAAGTTTGTACCTCTTAATGTCCTTTATCTGTTTCATTCATCCCTACCTTTTCACCTCCCATCTGACAATCATGTTTGTTCTTTGTATTTAAGACTGACTGTATTTTTTTTTTTAGATTCCACACATAAGTACAATTATATAGTATTTATCTTTCTCTCTCTGACTTACTTCACATAGCAAAATACCGTCTTGGTCCACCCACATCATCACAATTAGCAAGATCTCATTCTTTTTTTTTATGGCTGAGTAATATTCCAGTGTGTGTGTGTGTGTGTGTGTGTGTGTGTGTGTGTGTGTGTGTGTTACACACACTGCATCTTTATCCTTTCATTTATCAATAGACACTTGAATTACTTCCATATCTTGGCTATTATTGATAATGCTTCCATGAACACAGGGCTGCCTATATCTTTTTGAATCAGTGCTTTTGTTTTCTTTGGGTGAATACCCAATAGTGGAATTACTGTATCATATGGTAGTTCTATTTTTTAATTTTTCGAGGAGCCTCCATAACTGTTTTTCACAGTGGTGATGCCAATTTACATTTTGCATTTTATAGGGCATGAGGGTTCCTTTTTCTCCACGTCCTTTGCCAATAATTGTTATTTTTGTCTTTTTGGTACTAGGTATTATGACTGATGTGAGATGACAGCTCATTGTGGTTTTGATTTGCATTTCCCTGATGATTAGCAATGTTGACCATCTTTTCAGGTATTTGTTCATCTGTGTATCTTCTTTGGAGAAACATCTATAGATGTCCTTTGCCCAGTTTTTAGTTGATTATTTGTGTTTTTGGTATTGAGTTGTATGTATAAGTTCTTTGTATATTTTGGATATTAACCCTTTATCATATATAACCTTTACAAATATCTTCTCCCATTTAGTAGATTGTCTTTTTGATTTGGCGATGGTTTCCTTTTCTATGCAAAACTTTTTATTTTGGTGTAGTCCCAAAATACTTTGCTTTTGTTTCCCTTGCCTGGGGAGACATATCCATCAATATTTGCTAAGGCTGATGTCCAAGAGATTGTTGCCTGTGTTTTCTTTTAGGAATTTTATGGTTGCAGATCTCACATTTAGGTTTTAAATACATTTTGAGTTTGTTTTTGTGTATGGTTTACAAAAGTGGTCCAGTTTCATTCATTTGCGTATAGCTCCAGTTTTCCCAGTCATTTATTGAAAAGACTGTCTTTTCCCTATTGTGTATTCTTGCCTCCTTTGTCATAAATTAATTGAGTGCTTAACTATAGATTTAATTCTGGGTACACACTGTTTTGGTTACTATAGATTTGTACTGTATCTTGAAATCTGGGATTGTGATACCTCTAGCTTTATTCTTTTTTGTCAAGACTGTTTTGGCTATTCGAGGTCTTTTGTGGTTTCATACAAACTTTAGAATTATTCTAGTTCTGGTAAAGGTGCTATTGGAATTTTGCTAGTGTTCACGTTGAATATGTAGATTGCTTTGGGTGGTATGAGCATTTTAACAATGTTAATGCTTACAATCCATGAGCATGTTGTATCTTTCCATTTGTTTTTGTCATCGTCAATTTCTTTAATCAGTGTTTTGCAGTTTTCAGAGTAGGTCTTTTACCTCCTTGGTTAAGTGTATTCTTAGGTATTTATTCTTCTTGGTGCAACTGTAAATGGGATCTTTTTAATTCCTTTTTCTGCTACTCAGTTGCATAAATTTTTTTCTTTTTCAGGGAAGCCTTTGCCTTGTTTTTTAAAGCTTTCTAATCAGTTCACCTAGATTATCGAAAATACTTTCCCTTATTTAAGTTAACTGGTTATGGATTTTACTTATATCTGCAAACATCCTTTAGGTCAACAATTAAGTTAGGGTTTGGTTAAATAACCGAGGACTGTATCCTCACCAAACTGACACATCAGAAAATCTATCACATTAGAAAGGTCTTATCTGGGAATAAATGGGGGCTCCAGACACAAAGGGAGTTTATATTCATTCAGAAGCATTTCTGCATTAACCTCTGCTAGTTTCTCATGAGCAAATTTGGAGGAAGGTATTAAGTCTAGAGAGAGTCTTCCTCAATGGGTCTTCCTCAATTGACTCTTCACACTCAAAGGTGTGAAGGTGGTGATTAACTGCTGTGGGGGGTGAGCAGGCACAAATCTGCTTCTTTGCACCTTTTCTCTCATAAAGGAAAAACCTGGCCAGGAAGGGGCAGCAGATCCTCTCTTCTAGGTTCAGGTATTTCTTCTGGGGAAGAAGTGGAAACAAAACCTGTCTGTTTCTGGAGGAGGAATAGGAAATAATATCTTAGGAACCAAGCAAAAATCCATTTTTGTGGGAAAAAATATAGAAGCAAAAACTCCTCCCCTTAGGGGAGCAGCAGAAATCCATCTTGGGCTCAAAATCCTATATTTAAAACAAATAGAGATGTGCTACTTCTGGGGGAGAGGAGGAAACTCCAAGGACTAGTGCAAATACAAGGTAGAATTTTGCTGCCATGAGTCAGAGGGCCAGGAATGCTGAGAAGGCCCATATATAGAGACCCTGCCTAAGACTGAAGCTGGACCAGGACAAGAGAGAACTTCCTAGCTTCCTGTGAACCCAGTGCTGAATAACAAAGGAGGGTCAGGGCATGGAGGTAGACCCTGGTGTGGTATAGGCCCATGCACTATGCTGAAAGCTGATGAGAGAGCAGGGACAGAGAAGAACCACTTAGCACTCTAGCTGTCACTCGCAACCCAAAGTGACATCAGTTAACTGCTAGAGGGATGTGAAAATTGAGGATTAATGAAGTTACAGTTAGCGAGCAACAACAAAACCCAACTCAGCTCAATTCCTGACTAGATTGGCTCAACACCCCCAAATAATCACTTCATAGTGGAAGACAGATGTCCATGAAGTCATGAAGGATATTAGAAAATACTTTAAATTGAATGAAAATGAAAACAGAATATATCAAGATTTATGGGACAGATCCAAAGCAGTGATTAGAGGGAAATTTATAGCATTAAATGGTTAGATTAGAAACCAAGAACAATTTAAAAACCATAATGGAAGCTTCACCTAAAGAAAGGAGTAAGAGAAGAGCAAATCAGGCACAAATTAAAAAATAGGAAAAAAAATTATGAAGATATGAACAGGTAAACAAAAGAGAAAGCCAAAATCCTAAAAGCTGATTTTCTAAAAAGGTCAAATAATGTTATAAACCTCTAGACAAACTGATCAAGAAATAGAGAAAGCGCAATTTACCAATATTAGGAATGAAAGGACGTCACTACAGAAAATTCAGATTTTTGGAGGACAGTAAGGGAATGTAATGAACAACTTTATACCAATAAATTTGGTAAATGAAATGGACAATTGCTTTCAAAAACCTAAGCTGTCAAAGTTTACTCAGAAACAAATAGATAACCCTAATAAGTCTGTACTGAATTAAGTTTGCTGTTAAAAACTGTCCAAAAAGAGGCACCTGGATGACTCAGTTGGTAGAGCATGTGACTCTTGATCTCAGGGTTGTGAGTTCAAGCCCCATGTTGGGTATGGAGCCTACTTAAACAAATACTTCCCACCCCCAATACACATACAATGCATACAATGGTCCAAAAACACAAGTTCCATTTATTGACGGTTTCATTGGTGAAATCTACTACACATTTTAGGAGGAAATAATACTAACTCCATCCCCAATTTTTCAGAAAATGAAGAGGAGGAAAACTTCCCAACTCATTCTATGAGGCCAGCATTATCATGATATTAGTAGTTGGAAAAGTCTTAAGAAGAAACCAAAACTATAGAATACATCCTTTATAAACAAAGGCACTGAAGTTTTTCACAACTTGGAAATTAAATTCATCCATATATATAAAAGATAATACATTGTAACCTGGTGGGAAGCAAGTTTATTTCAACATTTGAAAATCAATCAATGTAATTTATTATATCAAAAGATCGAAAAACAGAAACTCTATGGTCACCTCAATAGATACAGAAAAAGTATTTGACTAAGTTCAACATTCACTCCTAATAAAACTCTCAGGAATTTAGGAATACAAGAAAGCATTCCCAGTCTCTTATAGGGCCTCTAAAAGAATCTACAGTTAATGTAATACTTAATGGTGAAAGATTGAATTATTTACCCCTACCTTCTGGAACAAGTTGAGGATATCCTTTCTCACCACTCCTACACAAAATGATACTGGAGTTCCTAGCCAGTGCAATAATGCAATAAGAAATAAAAGGCATAATAGATTAAGGAAGAAGACATAAAACTATTTCTATTTGAAGACATATTGTCTACCTAGGAAGTCCCAAATAATCTGCAAAAAGACTACAAGAACTAGTATGTGAGTTTAGCAAGGTCTCAGGATATAAAAATCTGCTTCATTTCTATACGCTAGCAAGGAAAAGTTAAAAATCGAGATTGAAATAAGGCAGTAACACTTACAATAACACTGACAAACATGAAATATTTATGGAAAAACTAAAAAGACTTTTGCATTATTTGCACACTGCAGCACAGTTTAGAAACATCAAATAAGACTAAAATAAATGGAGAGCTCTACCATGTTCATAAATGGAAGACTTAATATTTAGATGTCATTTCTCCTCAGCTTGATCTAGTGACTCAATGTAACCACTAGAAAAGCCCTAGCAGGATTTTGTGTGGAGATCAACAAGTGATTCTAAAATGTACATGGAAAAGCAAGGGACCTATGATAGTAAAATTAATTTTGAATAAGACAAGTAGATCGCTCTCACTTCGTGATTCAAAATCTAACTACAATGCTACAGAAATCAACAAGCATGGTTTTGGTGAAAGATCAGACATATGGATCACTGGAAAAGGATGAGACCCTAGAAATATACCCATACAACTGTCTATAGACAATTGTTTATAGACAGAGATGCCAAAGTAATTCAATGGAGTAAGAGTAGTCTTTTCAATATATGGTATTGGAATACCCCGTAAAGTGCTAGAAGTTAATGTTGACTTATTCCTCAACCCATTTATAAAACTCAATTAGAAATGTATCTTAAACTTAAAGGCACACACTAAACCTGTAAAATTTCTAGGAAAAAACATAGAAAAACAATCATTGTGACCGTTGGGTGAAGCAAACATTTCTTAGATAAGACACAAAAAGCAGAAACCATAAAAGAAAAAAAAAAAAATAATTTAGATTTAATCTGAAGAAATTTCTTTTGTTCAAAAAATGATGTTAAAACATGAAAATACAAGTTACCTACTGAGAAAAAAAGATATTTGTGAAACGTGTTTGGTAATACACTGGTATTCAGAACTATTGTATAAAGAACTCTTACAACTCAGTAACAAGAAAATCAACCAAATAAAAACAAAACAGGCAGATGATTTGAACAATTCACCAAAGAAGAGGTACAAACGGCAAGTAAACATGAAGAAATGATCAACACCATTAGTCAATAGGGAAATGCAAAATAAAATCAAAGTGAGATATCCTACATGCCTATTAGAAAAGCTAAAAGTTAAAGAAAAGAGACACTACCAATTATAACTCATAAAAGTCTGCACCTCGAAACCTGATGTTAAAAGTGTAATTAAAAATGACATGAAACTAAGCAGCAGTTGAAGGCATTATCCTAATACAGTATCATCTCCTCTTTTCCTCTGTTCTTAAAATCCAGATGGAAATGAACCACCAGCTTTGTAAGAGGCAACTTTAATATCTCTTTGTAATAGAGGTGTTGAATAAAGCTCAGCCAAGATGCTTTCTAAGGGAATGATTTTGAAGTTGGTGTCTAGACTTCAAATTATTTATTTATTTATTTATTTATTTATTTCAGTTTAATTTTTTTAAATTATTTTTTTATTAATATGAAATTTGTTGTCAAATTGGTTTCCATACAACACCCAGTGCTCATCCCAACAAGTGCCCTCCTCAGTACCCCTCACCCACCCTCCCCTCCCTCCCACCCCCCATCAACCCTTAGTTCTCAGTTTTTAAGAGTCTCTTAAGTTTTGGCTCTCTCCCTCTCTAACTTTTTTTTTCTTCTTCCCCTCCCCCATGGTCTTCTGTTAAGTTTCTCAGGATCCACATAAGAGTGAAAACATATGGTATCTGTCTTTCTCTGTATGACTTATTTCACTTAGCATAACACTCTCCATTTCCACCCACTTTGCTACGAAAGGCCATATTTCATTCTTTCTCATTGCCAAGTAGTACTCCATTGTATATATAAACCAAAATTTCTTTATTCATTCATTCATCAGTTGATGGGCATTTAGGCTCTTTACATAATTTGGCTATTGTTGAGAGTGCTGCTATAAACATTGGGGTACAAGTGCCCCTATGCATCAGCACTCCTGTATCCCTTGGGTAAATGCCTAGTAGCGCAATTGCTGGGTCATAGGGTAGATTTATTTTTAATTTTTTGAGGAACTTCCACACTGTTTTCCAGAGAGGCTGCACCAGTTTGCATTCCCACCAACCATGCAAGAGGGTTCCCATTTCTCCACATCCTCTCCAGCATCTATAGTCTCCTGATTTGTTCATTTTAGCCACTCTGACTGGCGTGAGGCAGTATCTGAGTGCGGTTTTGATTTGTATTTCCCTGATGAGGAGTGACGTTGAGCATCTTTTCATGTGCCTGTTGGCCATCTGGATGTCTTCTTTAGAGAAGTGTCTATTCATGTTTTCTGCCCATTTCTTCACTGGATTATTTGTTTTTTGGGTGTGGAGTTTGGTGAGTTCTTTATAGATTTTGGATACTAGCCCTTTGTCCGATATACATTTGCAAACATCTTTTCCCATTCTGTTGGTTGCCTTTTAGTTTTGTTGATTGTTTCCTTTGCATAGACTGCAAATTATTTAAGATGAGAAATTTACCTTTACTGGGAAGGGTGGATAAAGGCAGAGTTTTATAGCAAATGAACCACTTTAATAATTCTAAAATCCAGGCCTGGGTGCTGTGGTACATAGGGAAATCATATTTTTCATTTAAGTTTTTGAAGGGCAGCGGCATTGATTTCTGGAATATTAACAGACGAAGAGGTGTGGCTATGTGCATTTTGGGTAAAAGTTAATGTCTGCATTCTGGGCTGTTGAAGGATTGTCACACCCACAAAAGGGAAGACAAGGTCTCTCCAACCAGAAAGATGAGATCAACCTTGGCTTTTCTAGTATCTTAGGATCTTTATAATATCCATTGCCTATTTATATGAAAATAAAGAGTGAACGACAGAAAAAAGCAGTGATATCTATTATTTTTATCTGTAAGAAATGCTTAAAACACAGCAAGAATACCTGGAGTTCTTGAAGCAAAGACCAATCACTATTAGAAATTTTATTTTCTTACTTTGTCAGGGTCCACATGTCCCTGAAATTGCATCTGTTTGGTTCATCCTGCCAAGTTCTCACTTACTTAGCAGCCATTGGTTTGAAAAAGAGTAACAGCAAGAAACAATATAAAATGACTCACATTTTTGCAAGTGATGATTAAAAGTATTCATCAAGGAGCACCTGGGTAGCTCAGTCAGTTAAGGGTCTGAGTCTTGCTTTCTGCTCAGGTCACGATCTCATAGTTCTGAGATTTATCCCTATATCTGGCTCCTTGCTGATAATGGAGCCTGCTTAAGATTTTCTCTCTTCTCCCTCTTTTCTTTCCACTGGAGAATATCTGTTAGGGTCAGTGAGAGGATCATTAAAGACATTTTTGGTCATGATGGAAATTACAAATATCCCACATTTTTAAATTCTATGGTTTCTTAATAATAACAGCTACTATTCATTCATTCATTCATTCATTCATTCATTCATTTCCAGGTACTTTATATTCATTTCCTCTCCTACTTTTTATAACTCTGCATGGTAGCTATTTTTATGTCTATTTCACAGATCAGGAAACTAAAATATTGAAGGGATTATGTGACCTGACTATGGTCACAGAGTTAATAAGTAATGAAGTGAAGATTTAAATTCAGTCCACAGTCCATGCTTTTCCCATTTTACTAGGTGAAGATCTCTCTTTATTAGTTGACTATATTGGCTTTTGACACTTTGGTGGAGTTTCTTGCTCTGTTGGCTTTGGTAGCTGCCAGCACACATCCTACTTTCCAATCACGATATGCTTGTGATTCTGCAATAACATCCGAGTTCATTTTCCTTCCTCAAGTGTCTCTTCAGTCCATTTGACATCCTTGTACCTCTATACTAATAAATCTAAGATCTGCATTCCATCATGACACTTCTAAACACAAAACTTGTGATCTCTTTCCTATTGTCCTGGCTTTTTTGCTTAGCTTAAAAGACCTTATGTAGTCTTCCTACATTTTATTCACTGTTGTATTTCAGCTTCCTCAAAAGTACTCCTCACCCTGGTTTAGTTACTCTCTCTATCCTCAGCACACTCACTTTTGTGCCTTGATTCTCACTTTTTTTTGGGGGGGTGCATATCTTACTTTCTTTTTCATCTTTCTGCCTCCCGAAACCTATCCATGTCTCAGGGCCTATTTGAAGTCTCATTTCTTCCAGAACATTTGCCTTCTCCCACTTATGGTCTTTTGTTTCATAAACTCTGAATACATTTGACATTTGTTTGGGGGAATGTAAGATTCAAAAGGAAAATTTGATATACAAATAGACCTTAAGCTATGGATTGTATCCTAGGTCATGGGTACCGGGAAGCTGTTCTATTTTCTTAGGTTAATTTTTAAAGTTTATTTATTTTCAGAGAGACAGAGACAGCACGAGGGGGGTAGAGAGAGAGGGAGACAGAGAATCCCAAGCAGGCTCTGTGCTGTCAGCATGGAGCCCAATGCAGGGCTCAATCCCACGAAACTGTGAGATCATGACCTGAGCCAAAATCAAGAGTAGGACACTTAACAGATTGAGCTACCCAGGCACCCCTCTTAGGGTTTTTTTTCTTGTTTTTGTTTTGTTTTGTTTTTTTAAATTAGGTTTTGTTTGGTAAACTCCTTGGGCCCTACACTTAAGAAAACAATGCCCACAGTAGCTAGCATTTTGTAGAATATGATTGACACAGAGGTAGGCAAGAGTCTGCGACCTTTTGTTTTTGTATCATTGCTTTTAAATTGCCTCAAACCCAATGATTATAGGTTATTCTAGCAGGATAGATACCTTTAAAATCATTTAGACCTTTAGAGAAAGAATGTGATTTTGGTTATAAATCCAAAGTTCAAGTCGTTTCTCTCATGCTGATTATTTCTAAGAGCAATTCAATGCATGAGAAAAATTGTATCATTATATGACCATGTTTTTGCTATGATCCTCCTCCTGCCATCCCTTGTTTTCCCAGGATTTCCTGTACTTAAGGATACTATGGATGTGGTCCATGGCTGGCTCCAGGGTTCTTTCTTGAAAGAGGGTAATGCTGACACTAGATCTGAGGAATGTGTACCCACCAGGCTCTAGTAATAAAAAGTTTATTAATCCAAAAGGAAGATGTGCCAACACGCCTACATTTTAAGCTCATTAAACATCTCCAGTTATTTTACAAACGGCTTGTTTTCAATAAAATTCCAAATGCTTTCTATCCCAAGTATTTCCCGCCCTTAATTATTTTTAAATGATGTCAGGGAAATTTCATCCATATGTACTTACTTTCAATATATTTATTGAGTTAACTATTGTTTGTAAAGATTGTTGTAATATTGTCCTCCTTTCAAAAGCAGGGCTCCAGATATGCTCTTAAAATGGCTTTCCCCTGTTACTTTGGTTGTTAATCTTATTCAAGCAGTCTTGCTTGTAACCAACAGTTGGGGTTATGGTCAAAATTAGGACTTCTGAATCAGCTTTGTATCTCTTCTTCATTCATTTTTGTCCCTTCCACATGGAGATGCATGAAGTATACAAGCACAAACATTTTCAGATTAGGAATAGCTTTGAGTAATCCACTCCTGACTATTTTGCCCACCACTCAAAAGTGAAAAAGTCGTTTGTAACTGGAGTAAGCATTGACCCTAATATACCTCTTACTGTTGAGTCCTTCTTTCTCTCTGCATTTCATTGTCTTGGAAATCCCTCTGTCCAGTTACGCAAATATACTGCATAGAGATACCAGAATCTCATGAATGAATGATAAATAATTTAAAGTTGTCACTCCGGACTTAGGACTTGAAAATATGTTTGTATTTAAACTGTTATATCTATTATGTAGTTATTGTATGAAATGCAAAAAGGAGAGGTTCTTACTATGAAATACATTGATTTGAAAATTATAATTTATTTTAACATATGAAAGGAGAAAAAGTTACATGATTTTTGTACATGTTCCATAAGGTTTACTCATTCACTTAAAGTATTCTAGGTGAAGAAAATCATCTTATCTTTTTTATCTTCTAAATAAGTGATTAAACTGTATTTCTCTTTTGACATGCATGCTAACCTAGCATAAATAAGGGCTGAAATTATAAGCCTAGTGCATTTGCATTTCAAGGTGGTAAAACTTGTCATCCTTGGTTAGAACCTGTTCTTTTAAGCTCTAAACAATCTAGAAGACAATTTAGAATTGACTAACGGCTTCTAGGGGAATCTGTTGTTTAAAACTTTTTCAGGGAAGAAAGAGACCCAAACCATTTTGCCATAGATTCAAGTGTTGCCTGATGACTTGATATTAAGGGAAATTAGACAGTGTCTATTAATGCTAAATATGATGGTGGGTCACTGAAGGTATATCTGGTTTTTAAACTGCAGTTTGATTTCTGTCTGCTCTGAGGAAGAGTTGTGCATAAAGATTTTTCTTGGGCCTTGGACTGCTAATTTTCAACATATGTTCTAACTATTTATATATATATATATATATATATATATATATATATATATTTATACATTTATATATTTATATATTTATTTATAGCCCTGGCGGAATCTTTCTAATCTACTAGGTAAACAGTATTACTTAAAATACCCAATCTGCAGTTTAGAAGCAGATTCTAATAGCACCAAATAAAATCAGTAGAGTCCGTTGGATCAATAATATGTTTCAAAGTACCTTGATGAGTATTTGCATAATCTGCATTTCAAAAAGTCCACAGTTAAGTATTTACACATCTTTAGAACCTTTATAGTCTATTCTGCCATCCCTTTTACACTTCTATGAGGAATTTCTTCCATTAAAAAAAAAAAAACTGTTATAAAAGGAAATTAACAACTTTTAAATAATACTCTTAGAGAAAAATCTCCAAAGCCAGGAAACTCAAAGTGAAGGCTAACACTTAATTCGTCACTTTTTCTGCTTATTTCTGTGTGTTGGAGGGATCTCAGATCAGTATGGTATGAGCCATATGTGCTGCAAAAAACCAGCTACAGTGGAACAAGTTACGCATGGGGTGTCAGTTTGGCATCCTCCTCCCCAAACTCCCCCTCCTCTCATATTTGGTGTAAATACAGAAGAAAAGCACTTTTGAGGTGTATACCTATTGTACTTTTTTGGTGCATTATAATCCCTGTCACCTTGGTCACAGTATCACATGACTTAAAATCCCTATCTAGAAGATGAAATAAAGCTCAATCATCTGGGGAGTTAGCATGTGACTGCATTACCTGGTTAAACATGTTCAGCTGAATTATTAATTTTCTGTCTTGTTAAGTACTGGCTTCATGGCTGGAAGTGAAAATGCATGCAATGTAAAAATATGCTGGAAAACAGTTGTAAAACCATCATTAGGTCTCAGTATTGCATGACTTCTTGTGAGACAGAGTGACACGTTTCTTAAAACAGGATCAGCTGTCATTTTCACAGGTTTATCCCAATAGTTGATATTGTAAATGAAATATTCTAAAAATTTAGATGACAGAAGATTCATATAAAATAATTTATAATCCACCAAGGCTGGGAAGATTGGGGAAAATTGCACCTATCTTGGAAAAATTGCACAACATCATCCTGGATTGTTGGTCCAAGTTGGAGAGAACTTTTCTGGCACTTATAGAGTTCAGCAACTATTAGAGTTTACTTTGTATTTGGAAGTCATGGCTTTGGTTTATCAATACTTTTTCTGCTTGACCATAGGGTAGCTATGTCATTGAAAGTGATCAGAGGCCTATGAAGGTGGGTGTACAAGAAAGGAATAATTATTGTTATTGATTTTTATTTTTTTTGGTACATTTTATATTACCAGAGTGTGTTTTGAAGTTACATTTTTACAGTTTCTTTTGGAATCACAAATATGAAAACATTTATCAGAGACATGTACAACAGAGCCAAGTGATTAAATTAATCCACTTTTAATTTCTAGATAGACCTATTATCAACTTTTGTATAGTCCTACCTACTATACCAGGAATAGAGTTTCTATTTTAGTGTTATAGAAAGTTAAACCTTTATATATATAGCAATAATTTGGCTAGGTTTTTAGAGAGAACATTATAGTAAGAAAAAACTCAAGTCAACTCACTACTTAACTTTCTGGACCATGACATTCTAAATAAGTGCTTTTGCAGTACTGAAAAACAGAGTTCCACTTACTAATGATGAACAACAATGCACTTAAATTATTGGAAATGTTTGTGAATAAGCTTATTTTTAAAGGTCAGCAGTTTCCCCGTAGGGCACTAAATATAAAATGTTTGGTATTATTGGATTGATAAAGAAGTTAGGAATACTCTTCTATCTGAAAGATAAAAATAGTAAAAACACACTTGAGAAGCACATCAAATTTTAATAATAGTAGTTCAACAAAACATCTTTATCTCTCTGAATTTCAGTGTCCTTATAAAAAGGGGACAGGAATATCTACTTCTAGGGTTATGATGAGGATTACACTGGTATTTTGTCCATGTACCAAATAAAGCTCATTGAGTACTAACTAACATCGCCATGATCATCAGTATTATTGTCACCATCTTCATTTTAATCACTACTAACAATATGTCAGATTCTATGGTCACTTCAGCTAGTTGTTGTTGGGCTGGTCGAGTTTTTCAGTGAGTATCTATCCTTGTTTAATAAGAGTTCCCAGAATACATCACTCATTCATTCAGCATTCATTCATTCATTCTACAAATACTAATTCACTCATTCATGCTACAAATATCGACCTGCAGTATGTTGGAGCAGTGAATACGAGACCCTTCACCTACCTCATGGAGCTTATTGCTTATATATACATCTCATGATCACACAGATAACTTTCATATTATAACTGATAAATGCCACAATGTAGAGGTATAGGGATATTGTTATAAAAACATATGATGGGCAATTCCTAGGACAGGGAAGTCATAGAAGGCTTTTCCAAGGAAGTGACATTAAACCTGAGATCTGTAGGAAAAATTTACTGAGGCAAGAGGAAAAGAGTGTTCAGCAGAGGGGACATCATCTGAGGCAAGATGGAATGTAGTATGTATGGGAACTGAAAAAGAGCTAAGTGTGCCGGAAGAAGACAGTATGAGAGGAGGAGTATAGAAAATATGCTAGTGAGATGGGTAGACAGGGAAACCATTAAGAGACTTGAACTTTATCTAAGAGCAGTTGGAAACTACTGAGGTGTTTTATGCACTAAGTGATATAATCAAATTTATTTGTTTACTTCAGTTACTCTGGCTTTAGTTTGAATAGGCAAGAGTAGAAGTGGAAAGCTATTATGAGACCATTTTAATGGTCCAGATAGCATATAATGATAGTGTGAATGAGGGTAGGGTCACCGGAGACGGACAGAAATGGATGAACTCATAAAACATCAGGGGGAAATTTTATAGTAGTTTCAGATGGATTGGCTATATGAGGAAGAACTGGTGGAGAATTGTTAAAGGTGGTCCCAGGTTTTTGGCTTGCACAACTGGACCGTTGTTGGTACCATCAAGAAACGTTGGAAGAAAACCAAATTTAGAATAAAGAACTACTATGAGATCAGTTCCAGAGAACTTAAAGATGTGGTTCTGTAAGAGAACTGAATAAACACATCAAGACAGTTGGTTACCTGAAGTAGGAGGTCTAGGCTGAAGAGTTAAGTTTGCGAATTTTCTCCATGAGTTTAAAAAGATTATGTAGGAAGAGTGTGTATTGAAAAGAGAGGGTGACTTAACACCAACACCATTATCCAGGGAGAAGAGAATGGTCCACAGAGATTGGCCAGAGTAGAAGGGAAAGTAGGAGGCCACTTATGGAGGACAAGGAAAGTGGATGTTTCAAGAAGGGACTAGTAAAGAGTGGGCTGTGATTTTTCAGAGGTTAAGTAAGAAAAGGACTAAAAATATGTCAATTAGATTTATTGATTTTTATTTATTTAGGTTAAGTAGATCTTTATTATCGTAACTTGAGTGGAACTAGTGTGTGTGTTCGTGTGTTTATGTTCGGGGGTGGGGGGGGAAGCTTCAAATGACAAGAGAGGGGTGGGTTGATGGACGAGGGAGAGATGAGAAAAAAAAACTATTTTATACAATTGTTTAGAGAAATTTGGGGCTTCTTTCAAATCATTTTGTTTCTTTACTATTAAGATTTTTTAAATATCTCAGAGGTGGGATTCAATTGGTCCAATAGTTTCTTCTTGTCTTAGGAGATTCTTGAAGACCACTGTGATAACTTTTCAGAGCTTTAGATTTTTTTTTTTATTATTTTTTTTTATTAAAAAAATTTTTTTTAACGTTTATTTATTTTTGAGACAGAGAGAGACAGAGCATGAACGGGGGAGGGTCAGAGAGAGAGGGAGACACAGAATCTGAAACAGGCTCCAGGCTCTGAGCAGTCAGCACAGAGCCCGACGCGGGGCTCGAACTCACCGACCGCGAGATCGTGACCTGAGCCGAAGTCGGCCGCTTAACCGACTGAGCCACCCAGGCGCCCCTAGATTTTTTTTTTTAATTAGAATCATCTCTGATAATACCTATGTCTCTAGGATTGCCACTGAACCATCATGTGCAGACTAATGTTTTTTCTATTATTTCCTATTAATAGCCAATCTCAGTTCATGGTTAGATCAATTACATTATAGTGTGATTAGTGATCTCATTTATTATCTATCTGGTCATTTTTATAATATAGACACAACTTCTATGTCCTGGTGACTCACAGTCCTAGCACAGAAGTCACAGGGAGAAGCTCAGACTGATTACTTGAAATTGGCCAAATCAACTATTTTTATTGGGCACTTACTTTTAGATACATACACCCAGTGGACTTTTCTTATACTTTGATGTATTTTTTATAGTATTTTTTGGAGAAAAAAAAAACAAAACAAGTATAGAAACACCTGAAGTAAACAATGAATGTTTCTTAAAGCTTCTGTAAATTATATTTTTTGCAAATTTTGGATTTTATAAAATTGAGCTTTTTATACATTTAGGTTCATAAACATTTTCCCCTGTAAGTGGAATCATTACTTCTCAAGAGAAAATTGACTTAAAAATAGATTTCTTCCTTGAATAAATGGAAACCTAGCTTACATAGACAATTGAGGCTCTTGTTTAAAAGCAATTCTCTCTCTGCTTCCAGGTCTCCCCAGGCCTACCAGGGGAATAAAGTGCCACCACTACAAGGATTTGTAGCAGCTCAAAACTTCTGTGACACTCAGAGCAAGCAGAATGGTGGAGTTTGAGTTTCTCTTAAGAAGAGAACCCATTTTGGATGAGTTCTCCAAATCCTTTCCTCCCTGGCAGTGCAGAGATGTGATGTTGCAGTCTCTAGCAGTGTTAAATCAGCAGGGATATCTGTAGCTAATGGTTATGCTGTTCTGTTCTGCAGTTTGACTAAATGAATGGGCTGTACTGTCAGTTCTAATGACTTTGGAAAGGAGAGGCAGGCTCCTGGTCCCCTCATGAAGCATTATATGTTCGATCTTATCATATGAAGCAAATATCTTGATCCCTGCTTCAAACCATGGGTGTGCATGCCTACAAAATTCCAGCAAGAGACCAAAGGGTCCCACATAGTGTGGCAAATTTCCCATAATGTCCTGCAAATTGCAACAGAGTTTGTGGGAAAAGTAAGAGGAAATGATTTTCCTGCACAGGGATAGCTCACGTGGGAAGGCTAATCCACAGGTTCCCACAAGAATGGAGAAATACATCTGGTACATTTTTGAAGCACATCATGGAATGGTTATTTTGTATCTCAATTTTACACTTTGGGGAAGTACTTGGAATGAGTGAATTTCTAAAAGATGACTCGAGAATATGTGTTTATACATTGCACCTTTTTGCTATTAAGGAAGTTGCTTCCCAAAAGAATGATCATAGCCCTGGCAATACTCATATATGGGTATTTCTTCAAACTGTAGGTTCTTAAAGCAATTAACATTGACATCACAAGTTGATGGCAAGCTAGTCCTAAATGCATCAGCTTTTAAAAGGGCGTTCCCCAACAACTTAATTGGTGAAAGTATTAGTATAAATTAAAACATGTGGGGAGACAGTATGTTTACACTTTCTTCTAGGCAATAGGAGAATAAAATGTTAGTGAATAAATGAATTTCTATTGTCCACTGTTTCTATCCTTCTATTTCCTTCTTCTGTACAAGTTGGAAATTAGGTTTCTAACAGCAGTTTTATTCCTATGACTCTACAGAAACTTTGTCATTCCCCGAGTAGGATGAATTTGATAAGTAGCCATTTATCCTTTCTGTGCTTGTTCCTTCTGAACAAGGGCAACTGCTCTCTACTGAACACTTTTACCCTCCCAAGCTGTGTTTGACATAATTACCGCACTGGAGCTAAGATTCATAATCTGATTGCCAATGTCAACGGAAATGAAGGCTTTCATGAAAAACAAAACCTGTTAAGTACACTCAAGGCTCAGCATCAATCCCACTCATGAGTAATTAAAATACCAATTTATGATACATTTGTCTTTTACTGGTAAATCTGGAAATCCTATGGATTTTTTTTTTCTTCAGACATAGATGCTTGAAGGAGAATAAATTCTAAGGACAGTTACACATATTCAAGTTTTGGATTAGGATTTAATTTCACAAATAGTGTTTGGAAGTACCTACTATGTGTGAGATAGGCTAAAATGAACTGAAATAATTTTTTTTGTAGTAAGATTTCTTTAGTCCTAAGTAAGAAAAGAAGTAATCTAATAAAGTGGTTGAATTCTCCATTGATTTTTTTTTTTTTTTGCTTGTATCTGGGGGTTTTGCTTCAAGGTTGATCCTTAAAGCAGGGAAAAAGCTGCAATGTTCTGTGCACTTCTTATGTCCTGGGCTCTGTGTTAGTAGCTTTATTTATTTATTTTTCATGCACCAACACTATGCAGTAGATATTGTTACTTGCATTTAAAGATGAGACTCATATACAAGGAATCAATTGCCTATGGCTATACAATCCATACAGTAGTAGTAGAATGGGGTACACAGGAACACTGGGATGAAAAAGCACAGTGCCTGGTTACAGAGGAAATTGTCTATATCAAAGAGTTTCAGCACCTTGCCAAATTCTATCGGTCGGAGTCTGTGTAGCATATATAAGAACAGTTTCTAAGGGTATTAAGCCAGAGAGGAAAACTGTAAGATTAGACTGGGTCAAATTCATCCATATAGTTACCTTTTCCTGGGTTTTGGGATTTAATGTGTTGGCTCAACCACCTGAGCATGATGTAAATATGGTGAACTGAAGACTATACCCAATGGTGGTATAGAGTCAATGAGGAAGAAATACTGGAGTTTTCCTGGAATGTTATAGCAGAAGGAGTCCAAAGGCCCAGGGAGATGCGAATGTTGGAATGAGTCTAGTATATGCAATTTGTGCAGCCACCCACTCACCATGTCCCCATGAAGAGGCCCCCGCACCTGAACATTAGAAATGTGGTGGTAAGGCAAAACACCAACCTCTCTAATGCCTGTCCTTTGCAGGCTGGAGAGATAGCAGCAGGGGCTGCACTGGCACTGGAGCACTCAAGTTCCAATGGAATCATGGACTCACAGAGTGGTAGGGGCCTCAGGCCAGTGCCTATCTAGCAAAGACAAGATAAGTGTAATCATCTTAATGAGCTGCCAGGATGAAGCCGTGAGAAGAGTGACCCACAGGGACTTATGGCAACGGTTCATCTATCGTGGAATCTCTAGGGATGAAATGGATGTGCAGCTAACTAAGGTGCCGCTTCTCATATGTGGAAAGAGTCTGGTTCACAAAAATTTGACTCAAATCACCAACGTGAGCATTCAATTCCTAGACCTCATCTAGCTCACAGACCTGGAGCCACTAAGTGTGTGGTAATTTGTTACAGCAGCAATAGGAAACTCATACAGTGGCAGAATGCAGTTATAAAGACAAAATAGGTGCAAGATTTTGCTTGGCTGTCAAGTTGGCAGAAAAGTGAGCAACCAATTAATTTCACTATGGGCCGGTTCAAGGCCATGTATATAATTTGAAACAACACAGTCTCTACTTTTAAAGATGAAGTTTGGCCATTCAGTTATAATTAAGGTTAGGAATCTGAGAATTGTTATATGGATACTTCTCTGACAAATGAGATGAGTGTTTTTAAAAGGTAAGGGGGCGCCTGGGTGGCTCAGTCGGTTAAGTGTCCGACTGCGGCTCAGGTCATGATCTCACAGTTCGTAGGTTTGAGCTCCACGTCGGGCTCTGTGCTGACAGTTCAGAGCCTGTAGCCTGTTTTGGATTCTGTGTCTCCCTCTCTCTCTGCCCCTCCCCGACTCTCTCTCTCTCTCTCTCAAAAATAAACATTAAAAAAAACTTAAAAGGTAAGAAAACACTGGGCCAATTCATGGAGAATACCCTCTAGGGGAAGAATATTCTCTTTGTTGATTTTTGTATCAATCTTTACTTCTTCCTAAGGATCAGTCAGTTTCTTTTTTTTAATTTTTTTTTTTAATGTTTATTTATTTTTGAGACAGAGAGAGACAGAGCATGAACAGGGGAGGGGCAAAGAGAGAGGGAGACACAGAATCTGAAACAGGCTCCAGGCTCTGAGCGGTCAGCATAGAGCACGACGCGGGGCTCGAACTCACGGACCGTGAGATCATGACCTGAGCCAAAGTCGGACGCTTAACCAACCAAGCCACCCAGGCACCCCGGATCAGTCAGTTTCAAGAATCTAAAACTGAGGAAATAGGTGGAGAATCAGAGATAAGCCTATCTCTGGTCATGTCTCTTTCATTTCACTTCTCACTCCTGCCTTTGCAGTTGTTTTCAGTTTCTTCTATAGGGAAAATTTCTTCTCTTTCCACAACTCAGATAGGCTCTGACTTTTGTGTTGACCCAGGAACGCTGGAGTGGTGGCTTAACTTTTGGGACAAGTACTCTTAACTTTCCTTTCAGAAAAGATGGCTAGTCTCAAAACCAGCCCATGTTGAGTCAGTAGTAAATTCTGAAATCTTAATGTGGGCTTAGAGAAAATTGTGGGTCATTCAGTATGCTTTAGTTTATGCCTCTATTTTGCTTATAATTGGGAGAAAGGAGTTTTCCACTGATCAGTCCAACAGACTAGAGCTCTGGTTTTGCTTAGGCATTGGGACCAAAGTCCAAGTTAATAATGAAGGTTAATTTGCCTAGCTCTGCCATTTTTATTTATACATGTACTTCCATAGGGATTTTGTGGGGATGAGAGGTGGCTGGGGCAAGACAAGATTTACATATTTCTGGGTTTCTGTATGAACACAACCTCTTAAAATCCCCCCTCTTCACAACACCTACAGATGATGAGCAAAATGAAAATTTTACTTTATCCTTATTCAGTGTTTAGCTCTGAAGTACTGAGGATTTTATTCTGGTTTTCCCGTTTTAAGAAGAACACAATAGAATGGGAAAAATATACATAGAAAAAGAATAAGTTTTGAATTTTAAAATTAAGTCATTTATTCACAATAGTCTTCTAGGTATGAATAGTGCTTTAGTAGGTTTACCATTTAAATATGCTTTTAAGATTAAAGGAATTCATAATGAATAGAGATTTCTAATCTTTATATAAAATTATATGATGAGGTGTAAATGTCTAAACACTTAGAAACATCTGATATATGTGAATTGAAAGTTTTTAAAGTCAAAACTTCTACTCTCAGCCCATTGCCGTTTATCAGAAAAACCTGGGAATACATTTTAAATTGTCCATGTAACCCCTTCCCCAAGGTTATACTATGTTTCATCCCTTGGCTTAATGACCTTTGGGAATGACCTTTGGCCTGAACCCTCGGATGTTGAGATCATGACCTGAGCCAAAGTCAGATGCTAAACCGACTGAGCCACCCAGGCACCCCTCTTAAAAGCTTTTTTTTTTTTAATTTTTTTAACGTTTATTTATTATTGAGAGACAGAGAGACCGAGCATGAGCGGGGGAGGGGCAAAGAGAAAAGGAGACACAGAATCCAAAGCCAGCTCCAGCCTCTGAGCTGTCAGCACAGAGCCCGACGCAGGGCTCGAACTTGCGGGGCTCAAACTCACAAACCATGAGATCATGACCTGAGTCAAAGTCAGAGGCTTAACCGACTGAGCCACCCAGGCACCCTGAAAGCTTTTTTTAAGGAAGGATTCTCCACCTTAACCTCTAAAGTTTTCAGGATAAGCATTAAATTAAATTTTTGCCTTATTTATTTTTTCAAAACTAAAGTGGCGCTTTTACTCCACTTGGCAAAAATTGTGTGATGAAGAGTATAACTTCTACATGTACATTTAAGAAATATGGCTTTCCCACAATGATCTCTCTCCCAGACAAGAGTAACAATTTGTCATATCTTAAAGAAGTTGCCTTCCTCTCACTCCAGTCAGGTGTTTGGGATTAATGGCTATCTTTCTATCTTGCCTCACTCTCTCCTTCTTGGTCTTCTCTCCCTGCTTTCTTTCCTTCCCTCTCTTCTTCCCTCCCTTCTCTCTCTCTCTCTCTTACACACACACACAGATAAGCCTTTGATAGAAACTAATTTTAAAGTAACAATGATTTTCATAAGCTTAACTTAAAGAATAAACACTTAGGGATTCCAGTCCAACTTGTCACTCATAGTGAATGGAGCTATAAAACCTAGACAAAATGCATGGAACAGCTGCTTGAGGATCTTACTAGAATTTGAAGTACCAGCAAACCATGAGTGAGTTTACCATCTGTTCCCCCTCTAGTATACCCCAGCCTGGATTCAAGTAGTACAAGATATGGAAGTTAGCATCATACTGAGAGAGAGAATGTGGGGTGAAGCCCTCTAGTTCTGGCTGCAGGAACAGGACAAGGAGAATGGTCTTGTGGTAGAAACAGTGGTGGGTACAGGGGCCCACAAGTGCTTTAAACTTTGAGGGATGAGAACATTCAATATTTTTTTTCTTTCTTTGTCCTCCTTCTGCTTGACCCTGAATGCAGATACAGTCATGGCAAGTTGGTGTCAGGGTGGGTAACTTAAGCCCAAGATTTCTGGGGAACTGCAAAGGGAGTCCTAGGGAATCACAAAGTATCAAAGAGATCATGGATATACAAGGGTTGGGAAAGCAATCCCATAAAAATGTTTATAAATTCCTGCACTCACTTGAGTTGCCCATGAATGGATCTAATCGTGAACAATATACAGCATACTTTGAGAATGGAACTAAGAGATGGGCAACTGCCCAGGTCCTAAACTGGCCACTGAGTGGCAAACACAGAAGACAGATGTAAATAATGCTGCAAAGGTATTGAAAACTGAAATGTATGTTGAAAACACAAACCGCAGGAAGGTGGTTATAACATGGAGTCTAAAACAACTGGGTTGATTGCCTACTAAAGTAAAATATCAAGATTTTCTATGGGATTTAAATAAGACTCAGAGTCTCATAAGATAACATTCAAAGTGTCTAAATATAATGAATAATTCATTGGCAAGCAAGAACCTCCTCCCCCCTCCCCCCCAAAAAAAAAATCCAATTCACATGAGAAAAGACAAAGAACAGACACCAGTACTAAGATAGTTAAGAAATTGGAATTATCTGGCAAATACTGTAAGGTAGCTATTATAAATGTGCTCAAATAAGTAAGGATGAACACTCTTGAAGCAAATATAGAGAAAGTCTAAACAAAAAACTAAAAGATATAAAGAAGTACCAAATGGGAACTTTAGAACTAAAGCTATGATAACCCAGACTCTACAAAAATAAGCAAGCAAAAATAAAAACCCCAAATAAATAAACAAATGAAACCCTCACTATATGCGGTCAGTGAAGATGAAAGAGGAAATAGTGAACTTGAAGATAAATCAAAAGAAATTATGCAATCTAAGGAATAGAGAAAAAAGGGGGGAAAATAAAGAGACTTGGGATAATACCAAATTTCTAACATTCATGTTACAGGAGTCCCAGAAAATGAGGAGAAAGTATAGAACAAATTATTTGAAGACATAGCAACTGGAAATTTCCCAAATATGGTGAAAGACAGAAACCTAAAGATTCAAGAAGCTTGATGCACTCCAAAAGGGATAAACTCAAAGAAATTCACACTCAGAAAAATCATAATCAAACTGTTGAACTTTAACAAATTACCAGTATAAGGAATGAAAGAAGGCTATTACTACACTCTCTGATGAAATAAAAAGGATAAAAAATGAATAATATAAATAGATCAATGTATGTAATTCAATAAGCTAGGTGAAATGAAAAACTTCCCCCAAACCAAAAATTTCCAAAAAGTCTCTTAAGATGAATTAAATAACCATACTAGTTCTATAATTATGAAGCCACTTAATCCATCATTAAACACCTGTGAAAAATAAATCTCCAGGCCAAGACAGTTTTACTGCTAAATTCTATCAGGTATATGCAGAAGAAATAAAACCAAGGCTACGTTAACTCTTGAAGATGAGGACACACTTCCCAACTCATGTTATGAAGTAAGCATTACCATGATATGAAAAACAGAAGGACAATATAAGAAAATTATAGGTCAACATCTCTCACAAATATAGATGCAAAATATCACCAAAAATACTAACAAATCAAATCCAGTAATGTATGAAAGAATATTTATTTATTTATTCCATGAATTCAAGGTTGGCTTAGTATTTGACAATCAATCAGTGAAACCCATCTGTGGTATAATAATAAATATGTATTGGGTTTTTGTCCCTCCTAAAACCCTTGGAATCTCTGGAGTGAGAAGAGTATCTTTTGTATGCTAACGAGGTGACTGTGGCTGGATGCCCCTAGATAGCATCAGAATGGAAGCTGGTTACCAGAAAGACCTAGGTATGATTAGGTTGGCTCTTTTAGTCTTGTATCCTCTGCCCCCCAACCTCTAAGGAGGGGAGAGGGGCTAGATATCGAGTTAATCAACAATGGCAATGATTTAATCAATCATGACTTCATAATGTGATGACAGGGGTCAGAGAACTCCTGAGTTGATGAACACATTAAGGTACTACCAGGAACAGGTAGAACCTGGAGAGGGCATAGAAGCTCCATGCACCACCCTTCTTCTCCCATCCTTTGCCCTATGTATCTCTTCCATTCGGCTTTTCTGAAATGCAGCCTTTATAATAAACCTGTAAGAATAACTAAAGCACTTTCCTGAGTTTGATGAGCTGTTCTAACAAATTACTGAACCTGAAAGGGCAGGGATTATGGGAACCCCCTGCTTTGGAGCCAAATTGAACCGAAGTGTGGGTACCCTGGGCACCCAATACTTGTGATGGCATCTGAAGTGATGGTAGGCTTGTAAGACTGAGCCCTTAAACCCATGGTTCCCAATGCTAACTCCAAACAGTTAGTCAGAACTGAATTGAATTGTAGGGCACCTAGTTGGTGCCTGGAACATTGGAGGATTGATTGGTGTGAGAAAAAAAACCCACATACTTAGTGTCAGAAGTTTTGGAAGTAAAAATAGTACAGACCATTTATTAATAGTTTAAGGAGAAAAAAATCATGTGATGATATTAATTAATGCAAGAAAGGATTTTTCAGTATTCAATATTCATACATAATAAAAGTTCTCAGCAAATTAGGAATAGAAGGAAATTTCTTCAACTTGCTATGGGACACCTACAAGCTAACATCATATGTAATAGTGAAAGACTGCAATATCAGTATACATCTATTCGAATGGATAAAATAAAGATATTGACAATACCAAACATTGACAAGGACGTAGAGCAACTGGAACTCTTGTACATTGCTGGTGGAAATGTGAAATGATACAGTCACTCTGGAAAACAGCTGAAGGTGCCTGCATTGTTTGGCATAGCAATCTGACTCCTAGGTATTTTTCCTAGAAAAATGAAGACTTATGGTCCCACAGAAGTTCACCTGTACATGGGTGTCTGTAATGACTCTATTCATATTGGTGTCCAACTGGAAACAGCGCAAATCTTCTTCAGCAAATGAAGGAAAAACAAATCGTGGTGCATCCATATATTGGAATACTACTAAGTACTAGAAAGGCGTTAATTATTGATACCAAACAACTTGGATGAATTCCAAAGGCATTATGCCAAGTAAAAGAATTCAGCCTCAAAGGTTACGTACTGTGGATTCCATGTATATGACATTCTCAAAAGCAAAAGTATATTGGTAGAAAGTCAGGGGTTAGGAGTGCATCAGAATGAGCCCCAATGGGTGGTGCAGGCGGGTTTTTTGAGGTGATGGAACTGTTCTATATCCTAATTGCAATGGTGGGAACATTAATCTGTTCATGTGTTAAAACTCAGAAGTATACATCTAAAAAAAAGTCAGTTTCAATCTTTGTTAATTTAAAAAATAAAATTAAAATAATAAAAATAAGCACACAAAGTGACAAAAAATATAATACAGAGTAATTTTTTCCAACAAGTTGCTGAAATTATCAAAGATAGAAAAAGACTGTAAGAAAATGAAAAGTTTTAGATAATTCTAACCAGAAGATTGTAATGATGAAAGGGGATTTTACCAAGTTATTAATTTTTTGTTATCAAATCCCAATACATGTGAGCTGTGTGGTAATACCTGATGCTTGGATGGGGCAAATTGGGAGCAAGTGTAAGGCAGCATAATTCTTTTTGAAGAACCCATAAACCTATGACACTCATATTTCAACCATTAGTAAGGCTGAAAAATAACTATAACAATGGTTAAGACCTTCCAAAGATGCTAAACAATAGTGACCTTGGGAAGGAAGTAGGAGTTTGGATATATGTATGAATACCTACATTTCTTTCTTTTCTTTTTTTTTTTTTTTTTGAATACCCACATTTCTTAAAACTTTCATGAAAGGAATCAATGCAGAAGCTCAAAAATGAAACTATATGCTCAGGCTTATACTAAAATGCAGTGGTCCCAAAACTTTTCACTCCTCGCTCTCAGCAATCATTTTTAAAGGCAACACGTTTGCATCATGGCAGTTTCTTAAGCTTAAAAATATTATGTACATATTTTTAAATAATATGGTTACGTTGCTATTTTCCCTATTAACTTTCTGACCTAATACCTAAGGATTTAGACAGTTTGCATCTTGTCCTTCTCCTCTCCCTACTTGTCTCAGTCCCTTCAGACTGTCACACAAAATACGTCAGACTGGGTGGCTAGTAAACAACAGAAATTTATTCCTCACAGTTCGGAAGCCTGGGAAATCCAAGATCAAGGTGCTGGCAGACTTGGTATCTTGAGAGCCCACTTTCTGTTCACAGATGGCACCTTCTTGCTGTGTCTTCACATGGTGGGTGGGGCTACGGAGCTCTGTGGGGGCCTTGGTTATAAGAACACTATTCCTTTAATGAAGGTGCTACTCTCGTGACCTAGCCCCTCCCAAAAGCCCTGTCTGTCACTACTATCATTTGGGGGAGGGGGTTAAGATTTCAACATATGAATTGGGGGGGGGGCACAAATACAGATCATAGCATTCCTAATATAATGATATTCACAGTTCTGCCTTTGCTCATTTCTGTAATTTCAAACAATATATTAACCTTAATGTCTTGTTGCATCATTAATAGACAGTATCACTTGCTTTTATTTTGTAAGACAGTGGCACTCTGTCCTTTTCCTTTACTGCTCCTCAGCTTCTGCTATCTCTGGTTGTCATATCCCCACTTAAAAGATATTAATTAATCAGTTTATATTAATCTGGATTTATGGATTCTTATTTTGTGTATGATCACCTATGAGTGTATGAGTTATGATCACCTATTATCATTATTTTAATGC
The DNA here is from genome assembly GCF_018350215.1 of Panthera leo. Lineage (NCBI taxonomy): Eukaryota > Metazoa > Chordata > Mammalia > Carnivora > Felidae > Panthera > Panthera leo. The sequence continues at coordinate 134,898,839 of NC_056686.1, forward strand.
TCACCTTTAGCTAATGGAAACCTCTTGAGCTGTCCTTTTGATATATTCTCATCATTCTTTGAGGACTTCCTATTTTTTGCCATGGCAAAATGTTTCAGGCTCATCCTATGCTTTTCCTCATGTGGTCTGGAATTAACCATATATTCTTGGAGAATAATATTTGGAAATCGAGTTTTGGGTGGTAGGTCTGCTCTTTGTTCCAGGTGTGTTATTATTTCAAGATCCTCTCAGTGGTCATAACTAGGAAATTTATGTCCGTATATATTTCCATATAGATATACATGCACACATATGCACATATGCATATATATTCATTTTAAAATACATATCTATATGTGTGTAGGTGTATATTTATATAGGGATACAAAGATATGTATATTCATTACAAATATAACATTTATATGTAATATACAGTTACAAATACATATGTATTTGTATATTTATAGATATATATTTAAAAGCATGACCTAATACTGATACCTACAATTCCAATTCAGCATCACAGGTATTACCTTTACTTTTGTATTTTTTTTTACTTTATAACACACACTTTCTCTTCTGTAACCTTCCTGACAGAAGACATTAAATCTTCTGTGATCTGTATGTGTTGATTCTAAAAGTTGAAAAACAATGAACACATTTTACGTTGTTATGGGGGTAGCTAAATTATTCATTGTAAAGACTTAGAGTGCTTCTTAGGATTCCTTTGACTCCTGCACATTTATGGATGGAATACAACTATCTCTCTAGTATTCAAAGGAGAATGTTTCCAGGGATAAATTAAATGGATTTTCTCTTTTTAAAATATTTAAAAAAATTTTTAAATTCCAGTATTAGTTAACATAAAGTGTTACATTAGTTTCAAGTGTACAATATAATGATTCAACACTTCCATACATCACCCTGTACTCATTATGACAAGTGCCCTCCTTAATCCCCATCACCTATTTCACCCATCCCCCCTTCCACCTCCCCTCTGGTAACCATCAGTTTGTTCTCTCCAGTTAAGAGTCTGTTTAGTGGCTTGTCTCTCTTTTTTTGTTTCTTTTTTCTCCTCTTGTATTTCTTTGCTCATTTGTTGTGTTTCTTAACTGCCACATATGAGTGAACTCATATGGTATTTATCTTTCTGACTTTTTTCACTTAACATTATGCTCTCTAGCTCCATCTATGTCATTGCAAATGGCAAGATTTCATTGTTTTTTATGACTGAATAATATTCCATTGTGTATATATATCACGTCTTTATCCACTCATCTATCAATGAACAGGGGCTGATTCCATAATGTGGCTGTTGTAACTAATGCTGCTGTAAACATAGGGGTGCATGTATCCCTTTGAGTTAGTGTTTTTGTAGTTTGGGGGTAAATACGCAGTTCTAGGGTATGAATCAGAGAGTAGTTCTATTTTAATTTTTTGAGGAACCTCCATGCTGTTTTCCACAGTGGCTCTTCCCAGTTTGCATTCCCACCGACAATGCAAGAGGGTTCCTTTTCCTCCACATCATCGCCAACACTTGTTGTTTCTTGTGTTTTTGACTTTAGCCATTCTGACAGTGTGAGGTGATAATCTCATTGTGGTTTTGATTTGCATTTCCCTGATAATGAGTGATGTTGAATATTTTTTCATGTGTTTTTTGGCCATCTGGATGTCTTTGGAGAAATGTCTGTCCATTTCTTCTGCCCATTCTTAAATTATAGTATTTGCTTTTTGGGTGTTAAGTTATAAAAGTTCTTTATATATTTTGCATACTCTTTATCAGATATGTCATTTGCAAATATCTTCTCCCATTCAGTAACCTGCCTTTTAGTTTTATTGGTTGTCTTCTTCACTGTGCAGAAGCTTTTTATTTTGATGCAATCCCAGTAGTTTATTTTTGCTTTTATTTCCCTGGCCTCGGGAGACATATCTAGAAGGATGTTGCTACAGTGGATGTCAGAGAAATTACTGCCTGTCCTCTCTTCTAGTATGTTTATGGTTTCCTGCCTCACATTTAGGTCTTTAATCCATTTTAAATTTATTTTTGTGTATGCTGAAAAAAATGGTTCAGTTTCATTCTTTTGCATGTTGCTGTCCAGTTTTCCCAAAACCATTTGTTGAAGAGGCTGTCTTTTTCCCATTAGATATTTTTTTCCCAGTTTTTTCTTTTATACCCTTCACCAACTGACTTTATTCAATCTTTAGGGCTTTCCCTCATTAGTGATAGTGCATAGTTACCTGTACACATCCTCTCACACTCATTTCCCTCTGAGAATTCTTTTTGAGTCATTAATCTTGCTGCTCTGATTTAGCCTGGGAGTATGCATCAAGACTCTTCCCAATTAAATGCACTGTTTCCTTAATCCTTTGGGTTGTTTTTTTATTTCACTTTGCTAAATGTATACCCTCAAAAGGGTCTATCCATTTTCTTTAAATGTCTGAATGTTGGGGAAATGTTTTTATTCTGTCCTGTGATAAATTGAGCTATTTTGGGTGGTTATAAAAATCAGATTAAAAATATGGTTTCACTCTCTTTCAGCGTCTTATGATGCCAGTGAGGAGTCTGATGCTAACCTGATCCTTGTCTCATTTCTCATTTTAAATAACTCTGTGAACATATTTAGAATCAAATCTTTATTCCTAGTATTCTAGCTTCTCATACTAGTGAGTCTAGAGTGGGTTTACTTTTTTGTATTAATTGTGCTAGGCACCTGGTGGGCATTTTTGGTCTTACTCTTGATAACTCTTAAGATTTTATTTCCTATTATTTCTTTAATAATTTCCTTCCTTCCTTCTTTTCTTTCCTTGATCCACATTAATCAGATGTAGCTATTCCTGGATCGATCTTTTATATCTAAATATTTTTCTCTTTTAGATTAAATATGAGAGGATTTTTTGTTTGTTTTTTATTCTTCTAATTTTTCTGCTAAAACCTACTATAAACTTTTTTATTTTAACAAAGTTTAAAAATTATCTTGAAGAGCTCTAATAATTATTTACTTATTCTTTTTTTAAACTATCATTCTGTTCTTTTTTAAAAAAAAATTAAAGTTCTCTTCGGTAATTAATTAGCATTCTAACATACCCAGAATAATTGCCCTCATTCTTCCCAAAGAGATCATTCATTCTATTTTGCAATGAACTGTTTCTCTCCATTTGTCTGTTTTGCCTAGGGGTTGAAAATGCCCAGTTCTGGAAGTTCTGTGTACGGTTTTGGGAGAGAGTCATTCATCATTGCCTCCTGTCTTCTGGTGTACTCTCTCCTCTCTTCCCTCCCCTCCCATCCATCCTACCTGACTTTTCTGAGCTCAGATTTATTAGAATTCTGCTTTGCAGATTGTTTTTCTTCTAGACTGCAGTTCCTTGTGTATATATTCTAGGACGTGGTTTCTGTTCATACGGCTCGTCTCCTGTTCTGTTATTTCAGGTATATACATTGTATTGTGTTGTTCTTTAGATATGCATTCTCCCTACTTTTTGACATCTCTCAAGTCACAATGATCTCAATTGATGATGTTTTAAAATAGTTTAAATATGTATATTACCTTTAAAAAAGTGAGGTCTTAGGTACATAAGCAATTAACCCACATGCTGTGTGTAATATTTTGAATCAAGCAAGTTCCTTTGGTTTCCATGTTTTGAAGTTCCTAGCAAAACAGGTAGCCGTGTATTCCCAAGTCACTCTGCTTGTGACCTTTGTCATAAGTAAGGGTTAACATAGCATCGTACGTTTAGCACTTTTTATGTCTTTATTTATGAAGGAGTTGAAGAGAAGGAACTATAAAAATAGTAGTAGGATATTATGTAGGAATTATAATTACTAATGTAATTAATTGAATAATGATACTATGTGGAGAGTACTCATGCAGAAAATGACGAAAATTTAAATGAATGAATTGAAGGAAAAACAATTATTTCTCCTTGTTAGTATGATGTGTGTATTTTTTTTTTATTTAAAAAAAATTTTTTTTAACGTTTTATTTATTTTTGAGACAGAGAGAGACAGAGCATGAACAGGGGAGGGTCAGCGAGAGGGAGACACAGAATCTGAAACAGGCTCCAGGCTCTGAGCTGTCAGCACAGAGCCCGACGCGGGGCTCGAACCCACGGACCGCGAGATCATGACCTGAGCCGAAGTCGGCCGCCCAACCGACTGAGCCACCCAGGCGCCCCTATGATGTGTGTATTTTATGTGTTGGGACAGACAAATTCTTGGGAAGTCCCAATCAGTGTTCCATGGGCTCTTACTCCCGATAGCTGCTGTATTTCTGCATCCTCTCATTCTCTCTAATTTTCTTTGTGAAATAAGTTTGAGAAACATGGCACGTGTTTTGGAAGGTCATAAAATTCATTAGCATGTTAAAGGCTGAAAGTGTGATAGTTACGACACCCATTAACATTGCTTAATCCAGTGTATCCCAACTTTTTGATTATAGAAATTAGTTGTTCTGACATTACATTATAATCCCACAATAAAATTCATGTTTCAAGAAACATCTTTGGATAATGCTGATATAATTCAATAAGTAAACCTTGGTTTCTAGGCATGATCCTGGCATAAAATAATAGGCTTTTGTCGATAGTTTATATTTTGTCCCTGTTTCTCACTCTGCTGATTGGAGTTTATTCTCTAGACTCTAAATCTAGACTCTCTTGGAGATCTCTTTTTTTTTTCTTATTTTCCATTTTTCCTATCCTATCTATCACGTTAGAATGATTTCCAGAATTCTCTGTGTTTGTCCTTTGCCACTTAAAAAAAAAAATCTCTTTAGATTTTTTTTCCTACTGAATTCATCAAACATTTCCATTTTGCCTTGCTTAAAGAATCCTATGTTTTGGGAAGTATTTAAATATGCTAGTCACCTAAAATAAATCAATAGGCAGTGTTTCCTTGCTCAATTTGTTTTCTATTAAAAAAGAAAAAATGGGTGAAACAATGCAAACAAGAGATATGCAATTACATGACCCCTGTCCTCTTTCTGTCTCCAGCAGAGAAAAGTATCCATTTTGTTGCTTTTTATTTTCTGAAAAGGTATTAAGACCTTTGCCTCAAAGGTGTAACATCAGAATGACAAGACACCCTCTGTTGACTTCAGAGTGACCTTTGCTGCATATTCTCTTCATCCTTTAGGAGAGTCAGCTAAATAGGCTGCTACATATCGTTCTCTATTAGGAGATACTTCCTGGAATCCTGTAGTAAGCTTTCAGAGGGAAAAGGCAACTAAAGTCAAATTTCCCTGTGGAATGCTGAACACAAGAAATATGTTAGTAGCACTTTTGACTTTTTTTCCCCAGAAATTTATCAGTTATTGAAGTAGACACATTATGCTGTCTTTCTTTAAATTGTTAATCATTCTCAATTATTCCCAGTGATGTTGGGCTGAATTCATTTTAACCAGATTTCTTTAAAACAGAAAGAGGGAATGCTCTCCCTTCTCCTAAAAAGAACGGATTCTAATGTGGCCTTAGTTTCTTGTCTTCATATGTGAATGATCAAAGTGATTAGTGATCATAAGCGATTCCATCATCCATCATGTGAAGTTAACAAACAATAGGTCAGAATGTGACAGAGTAACTTATCTGCCATTGAGTAGCAATATTTTTCTGCTATGGTTACATTGTGAAGCAAACTAAAATAAGCAAATCTTCATGCCAGGGTCTTAGTTAATGTCATTTGGCTTGGCTGAGAAAATCTGAAACATCTCTGAGAAGACATATTTTAAGAGAGCATTAGGACATGCATATTTTTAGGATGGTAATAGAGCCTATCACCCTCTTTGGTTTTAGCTGCCAGAAATTATGATTCATCGTTCTTGATAGCATAGAACAGAAAACATTGTAAAGCGAAAGAAATTCTAACAGATTGCTTAGGAATGATTTCTAAGTGTCAGTTAATCAAACATTTCTATTTCATCCCTTCAGGAAAATGCACACTTCTGTTTTGAAAAATGGATCTAGAAAAATATTTATTTTTGCTTTCTAATAGCTCACAATTATTGGTGAATTCTTAGTAGTATTAAGAAAACAGGATGGTGAAAGAATATTTAGCGTTATAATGATTTATAATAATAAAATGACACAGCTGAAAAGTTGCCTGTGAAGAATGTTTCAAAGGAACAAAGGGTGTGTGTGTGTGTGTGTGTGTGTGTGTGTGTGTGTGTGTGTGTGTTAAAGATTCCAGAAAACACCATAATATTATTATATTACTCCTACTATTTTTGTTACTGTTCTAGAGAAAAAAGCCAATTATAGAAGTATTTTTTAAAATTTAAAGTTTATGTATTTATTTTGAGACAGACAGAGACAGTGTGAGTGGGGGAGGAGCAGAGAGAGGGAGAGAGAGAGAACCCCAAGCTGCACTGCCAGTGCAGAGCCCGATGTGGGGCTTGAACCCACGAAACTGCAAGACCATGACCTGAGCCAAAAGCAAGAGTCCAATGCTTACCCAGGCACCCCAAAGAAGCACTTTTAATAAAATTTTAAAACTTACTTTGAATGCAAAATTTCAAAATATGTGGCAACAATCTAAGTCCATTGTGTTATGTTGGAAAGTTTTGGAGTAATTTATACTGGGGGGTTGAAAGAGAACTACTTGCTATTATTATAATTGATAGTCAAAGTGTCCTGCATCGAGAAACAACTGCAAAAATCCTAAGTTATGCATGGTTTTGATTGTGGTTATATATTTTCTGAAGCTACTGGTTCTTTATTAAGGTTGACCTTACTTATGACATAGTTTTCCCTCAAATTCTAGTTGTTTGGACTATTATTATTACCTGTTCACCTTAATAGATTTCTACTCCCCATTACTTATTACAGCACATTTTGAAATATATCGGAGTGTGAAGAGAACACTATTGCCATTGACAAACTTGCAGTGTGATGGTTATTTAGCTTTTGAATGGGCTTTTACATAAAAGTAACTGCTTTGTGGGAATTTTCAGGTATGAGAACATGTCTTACTGACAGAAAAACCCCCTTTATCCAACTGATCAGTGGGCATTAAAAAAATGCATGTGTGGGATATTGCAGACTGAAGTGTGCAAAGCATTTGTGTGTTAATTAAAATTTTAGAGGCAAAACTCATTCACGTGAATTAATAGCAAGATTTTTAGCAGGTTGCATAAACGGTGACAAAATTTACATCTTTGTATTCAAGAAGGGTATGGAGTTACTTGGTGAAGATCACTACATATGTTAAATCCTTTCAACATGTGCTATAAATATTAAAGATCTGTGGCGATTAAATTACGTGAGAGCAAATGACTCATGAGTAATTACAAATACCTGTTCTGCTTCTACTTATCACTTATTTTATGAAAAGTAGCATGGAAATGAAATGCAAACATAACATAAAAGAGTATAACTTCCTGTTAAATGATGCTTTATCATATAATGCGATATTACTGGCTAATTCAGTGCAGGACTAAACCAACATTTGAAGAAAAGGAGAATTCCTGAAGCTTGGGAGCCACAGGACTCTGAAGCGCACGCCATTTGCATGTCTCTCTAAAAACTTCTGTTTTCTTTTTTAATTGTTCCTGTAGAATAGACAAAGATTTTAGATTAAAATGGATTTCACAAATCATAGAAGTCCAAAGAAGCAACAGTATAGAAAATAGCAAAAGCTTGTACAAAAACTGCCTGCAGAGCTGATGAATGAAATGAAATAAAAGTTGGCTCTGTCACAGTTTTTATTATCAATCAAATATATCCTTGGTAATTATTATCTTTTGTCTTTTAAGTAGGGGGAAGGGCAATGATCCTTATCCCCTTACCTGTTGCTTTTTGCTTTTCTTTCTTTCTTTCTTTTTCTTTTTTTTTTTTTTTTTTCATCTGACATGGATAAACAATGAGCCTGCTTCCTTCAATCTGCTGTCAAAGGAAAGCACCACTGACTGATGCTTGGACACACGGACACTTTGTCACTAGGAAGTGAGGGTGACAGAATGTTGGAAAGGAAGAGACTGCTCCTTTAGAGCCTCAAAATTCCAGGCCTCCCCAAAGGTCACTTAGCTCTCATTGCTTTTATAGACTGTCTTTCCAATTCAGATCCTGTTTGAAAAATGATCCCACTGCTTAGAAAAGACTGCAGACTTCCAAGAGCATATTGTCATTTTGTAGGTGAAGAACTACCATCAATGACTAGAGAAAGGTACCGAGATGCTAAGGGGCCTCACACTTTTCAAGGTACACAAAGTTGGAAGTGACCTTGGCAAACTTTTCAGGAAGAATAAAACTCATGCTTTTTGATGACTTACAAAACATATTCTTGTTTCATTATCAGGCTTGATCCCTAGCAGAGATCAGACCATTCACCAGAACACATAGTAAACGAGTAGTGTGACCAGGAAGGGACATGAGCTCATTTTGAAACCTAGGTCCTGTTCAGGGCTATTCCTGGTAAGCCAGTGTATGCCATATGCATCACTCCTCCTGGAGTAGGAGCAAATTACCTTATCTGAGGGTGACAGGAGCCTGGTCTCTGTGGCACTTGATTCCTATCTGAATAGAGAAAAATTAAAAGAAGGTAAACAGCGGGGATTCCGTCCCTGTCTTCCTGGCTGCCTTGGGTTGCCGTGAGGGAGTGATCCTGTTGGGCTCCTATGCCTTTAAAACCTACACTTTTCCTCCACTGAGCTTTCTTTTCCTAAGGCTAGAATGGGGATGGTCTGTGGATCCTAGGGAGTGTTAGCCAGACTTTAGACCACAGATCTGAAGCCCACCTCTCTAATCAGCCTTATTGATCTCTGGCAGGCTGGGTTTTGTTTGTTTGTTTCTTTTTTTGTTTTGTTGCTTTGTTAGATTTTTTTTTTTTGTCTTATTTTTCAATTGATTGCAAATCCCAGGGGAAAGAAAGTGGTTACTTACTTAACTGTCTAAAGACCCCAGATTGTATCATATAAACATAACAACAAGGGTAGGAAAGACTCCTCAAAGAACTAGATAATACAAATGCTACCTCAATCTGCTCTTCAAATTTACTTCAATTTTCAGCGAATTCACACTTCCCCAACCACTCAAACTAAAGTTCCCCTTTTCCTCCACTGTTCTCCTTTGTAACGCTCTGTTCTTTTATCACATACCACTTGTCAACATCTTCAATTTATCTGTATATTTACTTGTTTGCTTTTAACTTGAAGAAAGCTCATCTCAAACTATTAAGTAATTATGTCCAATTAGCTAACAGGTAAGAATATTTAGGTATGGATACAGGTATTATACTTAATTAACTTAGGTGTAGTTATGGCTGTAGCAAATATCTTATGGTAACAGTTAACTCTTACTGTCTAGAGTACTACTGAAATTCTTAGGAGTGAACAGAGCGGGATCTAGGTCTAGACCAGGTCCTCTTCTTTGTCATCTTGGTGTTACGCCTGCTCTGCTTCCAAGTCTTGCCCCATCGCAGATCAGAGCTAATGTCATCTACATCTATCAGCTCTGACCCAGTCACAACCTGAATCAGAGCAGTAGTCACTGTTAGAAAGGTCTCAGGCTTTTGGCTTCAGTTGTGCCAGGACAAACTGTTCAAATATAGGGATTTCTGTTATATGCCTGTTGTGCTGGACATTATGTTCTTATTCCTCAGCGTAAAAAATTATACATTGCTGAAAGTGTTAGTGGTGACACTCTTTGCCAGTGCCTTCTGCAAAATCCCTGTTGCCTGTCAACACCCAGGAATCCAGGAATGCTTGTGGGAGAGAAGGTTTACAGTCCTTCCTGAATTGGGGTATAAAGAGGGACACAGTTCTGGAAAGCTCTCTTCATTAGTTTAAATACTTTTCCTCTGTGAGTGGTTCTTATCCCCTGAAAACCAATGTTACTCTGCCTATAACATTTTCCTTACCTGAGACCACACACTTAGGATAGGAGTTTCTGCTTAACAATTTCTGGCCTATATTGTTGACTCATTTTTAAAAAGATATTTGGGAGCCAATGTCCTAAATCAAGATAAAAATTGCCTCGATGCACGCGTGCGTGATATTGTCCAAAAGGCTTGTTTTTTTCAGGCAAATGCTGAGGCTTGTGAGGTGAGATATTATTTTGTTGTTAAAAGCTAGCATTTTATTTATTTATTTATTTTTGGTAGCAAACGAACAATTTCTTAAAGATTAACTCTGTTCTAGGAACGGTGCTAAGCATAAATATTAAAATGTAATGCTGATCCCAGGGAGGGAAGAAACATGTCTGTCCAGGTGCATTGGCAGAAGTAGACTCAGCTTTATATTTTAGTGAAGCTTCCCTTTCTTTATAAAGTTGTGTTAAAACCTAATGTCTGTAAAAGTTTCAAACTGAAAAAAACAAAACAAAACACATAGCTAATGGTTCCCGATGTCTTTTTCCAACGTGTCTTGATGATGGGCACATACTGGGGGGAATTGAATGTGGTCCAGTCTGGTCCTTCATCTCCCACTCTCAGAAGCCTGATTTCAATTACTCAAGAGTGAATCCATTTTTCAGTATGACTGATATGGAATCAGAATGTCATCTGATTAGTTTAGAGTGAAAAATGTAACTCACAGACCAGCCTTATAAGCACGCTCCCTCACTTTGGGCAACTCTACCTGGGCATCTATTTATTGACAGAAGTGTGCTTGGTGAGCCTAGAATGAGAAAAAAGATGAATCCAATGGTAAGTGAATTTAATTTAGGTTGACATATCTACCTCACAATAGGAATGGGAATTTCCAAGCTTTTGGCTAAAGCCTTTCATAGACAGAGCCGGAGAGCATTGTCAATACGAGCCTCTGTAACTTTTCTAATGGTTTGATGGCGACCGACTCACTTTTGAATGTGCACTTTTTCCCCCTTTTGTTTGTCTGTTTCATTTTTTATCTCTTAAAATGGTCCATTCAACTACAATCAGTTCCTGCAGAACTTGCAGTCATTTCTTCCCGTCGGTGGCTATATATGTCTTATCTGGTAGATCGTATATAATACCAGATTAAATTTCTCAGAATTAAATCTGGATTTCAAATACTAATAACACTATTCTTAAGAATATTGTGCAGGGGTGCCTGGGTGGCTCAGTTGGTTGGGCGACCGACTTTGGCTCAGGTCATGATCTCGCGGTTCTTGAGTTTGAGCCCCACGTGGGGCTCTGGGCTGACAGCTGGGAGCCTGGAGCCTGGAGCCTGCTTCGATTCTGTGTCACCCCCTCTCTCTCCGCCCCCTCCCCTGCTCACACTCTGCATCTCTCTGTCTCTCAATAATAAATAAATGTTTAAAAAATTATGAAAAAAAGAATATTGTGCAGATCAGCATTAAATAATCATTTGTAGGCTAGCTGGTTAATATTAGATTTCAGCCAATCGTAGAAGGACAAAAAGCAATGTTGGCAATAACAACCGAGAAATTAGAAAAAGAGGAAGATGGGGCTAAAAATAAGGATTGTTGTTGTTCAAGTGTACCTTCTTAGGTTCTATTTGCAGGAGTAATTGATGCTCATTTGCTTGCTTCTTGCTTAGCCTGCACAAATTTGCTGGTTTGCTACAAATTTGTAAAGCTGAGCTGCTCTTTTTTCAGATAAAGTACTTTATATCAGAGCTCTTGATTTCAATTTTGGGTGGGAAGTTTTAAATTGTCTATTAATTTTTATTTATTTATTTGTGATTTTTGTGTTTCAGCTGGCTAGCCCACATTAAACGCGAACGTTATTTGGCCGACACTCTACTTTGTTGTTCCGCTACCTGTACAGAAGCCCTGTTGGAGCTTCCTTCCTATGCACTTGTCTTCTCATGGGTTGTGTTTTTCACATCAGGGGAGGGGAACAAAAAGCTGCAAGATTACCTTTCCGTATGAGCCATTCTGAGGACCTTCTATTTCTTTTCTACGATTTCACAGAATTCAAAGTCTGAGATCACTATGCATGTAGGGCACGGGAAAATTGGGGGCGATTCATGTGTGTGAGATCATTATTGGGAAAGAATGGAAACAGATCGATTAAGAAAGAAGTATTTATTTACAGAACCAATGAAGCTATTTTTATTCCTTATTGGAGATCAAAGGACTGTTAAGAAAAAACTGAAATAAACGAAAAATTAGACCATTTACAATTAACTTAAAATCTACAGTTTAAATCTGGAGTATGCTCAGTTGCAGGACATTTTCAATGTTTTATATTGAATCAGATGATTGTTGTTCAGGTTTTCAAAATAAAAGACTTGCCTTAGAGTTAACAATCTGAATGTCATGGTGAAGGCAGAAAAACAAGATCATAGGGTAGAACTACCTATCTGTCCTACAGATACACGTTTCAGTTTTAGTAGTATATATTTATCATTTATTAGGAAATTTATCTTAGGCATGGCAGATCAGAGGCTTATACTATTACAGACTATGGAACATGAGCAAGGCAATTTTTATTCCCATTGCTCTGAATGTCATAATAAAAGATCTTGTAAGATAGGGGAAACTTCCATGTTTTGGCTAAATATATAAAATAACAATTATATGCAAATACACAAATCATACACACTTTGTTCTCTTCCATTTAATTTCCATGCATTATGGAAAAACCTTAGTTTATGACTAACCAGCCATAGATTCTTATTCTGAATCTTAGGGGTTAGGTGCTGGGTTAAAGGTTGCTGCCCGAAGTTTTGTTTAAACAAAGTACCACTACTGCTACTGCCACTACTGCTACTACCACCACTACTACTACTACCACCCCTGCTACTACTACCACCACCACTACTACTACCACTACTACTACCACTACTGCTACTACCACCACCACTACTACTACCACTACTTCTACTACCACCACCACTACTGCTACTACCATTACTACTACTACTACCACCACTACTGCTACTACCACCACCACTACTACTACCACTACTGCTACTACCACCACCACTACTACTACCACCACTACTGCTACTACCGCCACCACTACTACTACCACACTGCTACTACCACCACCACTACTACCACCACCACCACTACTGCTACTACCATTACTACTACTACCGCCACCACTACTATTACCACTACTGCTACTACCACCCCTGCTACTACCACCCCTGCTACTACTACCACTACCACCACCACTACTGCTACTACCATTACTACTACTACTGCCACCACTACTACTACCACTACTGCTACTACCACCACTACCACTACTACCACTACCACTACTACTACCACCACCACTACTGCTACTACCACCACTACTACTACCACTACTATTACCACCACCACTACTACCACTACTACTAACACCACCACTACTGCTACTACCACTACTACTACTACTACCACCACTACTGCTACTACCCCTCCCACTACTACCACCACTACCACTACTAACACTACCACCACTACTACTACCACCACTACTACTACTACTACCACTACTGCTACTACCACCCCTGCTACTACTACCACTACAACCACCACTACTACCACCACCACTGCTACTACCACTACTACTACCACTACAACCACCACTGCTACTGCTACCATTACTGTGACTACTACCACCACTACTACTCTTCCTCCCACCGCTACTACTACTATCATTACTACGATGACGTCTACCACTACCACTACCACCACTGCTACTACTACCACTACTATTAATACGACCACCACTACCACTACTGACACTACTACAACTACTACTACCACCACTACGACTACTATTAAAGAGAACTCTGGCATTGCACTGATGGTGATCTTTGAGGGAAGTGACTCTTCTGATGTTGCTTGTGCTCCTGCAAGTTCTGGTGGAGGTGGGAGCCCTGCGCTGGGTGGAGAAAAACTCCTTTCTAATTTGTCATGAGCGTGCCGGGCACCCTTTACGATGGGCTGGATAGAAAGGTCTGCTCGGGTATCGAGGAGATCGTAAGCAGGGTTTTCCTAGAAACCAGATAGGAGACTAAATAAACACCCTCTGAACAGTGATTCTCAAATACTGGCTGGTGGACTCAGGCTGATGTGTGATGACATTTTAACTGTATTGCAGGGAAAGAAGATATTCAAGGAAAATTGTTTTTCGTCAAGTGCATTCTTTTTGTGGGATTATCCTTTATTGAGATAGTCTGTACTTTCTACTTTTTTGGTGTTTGTGTGGTATCGTGATATAGTGATAATGGATGTAGTTTTAATAGTCTTTCTTGGCAACATTTTGAAAAGTAATGGTAACTCCGTGAACTTTCTAACATTTTGAGGGATTTCTACTGGTTCAAAAAAAATCCCAAAGTCCAGGGAGCCCAGGATTAGGAGAATGTTAGTCTGCTATATAACAATCTCTTACTTTATTATTCTTCTTGCTTAGCTTTTACTGTGACATTATGAGCATTAGAATTGGTGACTCTGTCCTGATTTTATCTGAGATTAGAAACCAGATACAGGGGTGGTTTTAAAGCTGATTAACATTACCCAAAACTTAAGAATTTTTTTGAAAAATTTGGCCGATATAGTTATGGCCTAAATATTGTTAACAGAGGGCCACTGTCAGATTCTGGAAGTGTCTCATAAACAAATATTACATTTTATACTGGCACAGTTTGTTTGTTTGTACATTATTTATGCTTAACTCTGACAAGTGATAGAAACAAAGTGGATTCTGCACCTTTAGAAAACATGTTGCCCAGTTAACAAGAATGTTTTTGGTAGTTTACATGCCAGAGCTAATCTGGGTTTCCATACCTTGCGAGCATACCTCTCAAGACTAAGCCCCCTTCCTTAATTTCGGCTGCTGTTGTGCACAGCACAAGCCCAGCATCGAGATGGCTTCTTAAATTGTGTGAATGCGCTGGGAAACCATGACCTGTACCACTTACTAAAATGGATCCCAAAGTAGATGTGTTTATAAAATTACTGAATATTTGGATGAAAGAAACTTTGAGTCTCTGTAAATCAGCAGTACCCAAACTAACTTGTGTTGCATATTACCAACCTATCTAAATTCTGTACAATAGACTCCAGACATGGCATAGATGAGAAAATAGAAGACGTGGGAGGGAGGGAGTAAGCTTGAATAAAAATTTTGCATCATTATTCTGACCCAAACTCCATCTGCTTACCAAGACCTTGCTATTTTTCTAGGAGGGTCATTTTATTATTAAGCATTAAAAAAACTTCCATGCTTCAGTTATCTTAAACAACAATAGGTTCTATTTAAAAATTTGATATCAATCTTTATTTTTAAAGGAGTTTAAAGGTATTATATTATTCCAATAAATTCTTGATGTCAAAAGCAAAACAGAGTTATTTAGAATAATTTTCTTTTACTAAGGATGATAGGAATGCAATAATCATATGTCTACCTATATACTTATTACATACAACTATGGCTGCACATTAGTACCAACTGAGGAGTTTTATTTTTTATTTTCTTAACGTTTATTTATTTTGAGAGAGACAGAGACAGCGCAAGTGCAGGAGGGGCAGAGAGAGAAGGAGACAGTGAATCCCAAGCAGGCTCCCCCTGCACTGTCAGCACAGAGCCTGATGCGGGGCTTGAACTCAGGCAACCTGGAGATCATGACCTAAGCCAAAACCAAGAGCCTACCACTCAACTGACTGACCCACCCAGGTGCCCCTCAACCGGGCGATTTTCAACCATATTGGTGCCTGGGCCCACCTGGTTTGGGGCTGGACCTGACAGTTAAAAAAAAAAAAGTTTTAGAAATATTTATATTTGAGAGAAAGAGAGAGAGAGAGAGAGAATCAGAATCTGAAACAGGCTCTGTGGTGTCAGTGCAAAGCCTGATGTGTGGCTCAAACTCGTGAGCTGTGAGATCGTGACCTGAGCTGAAATCAAGAGTTGGGTGCTTAATGGACCAAGCCACCCAGGTGCCCTTGGACCCAACAATTTTTAAGGTTACCCAGCTGACTCTCATAGCTCTGGAGAAGCATATATTCTATCCTAAGGCAGATGCTTCTGAGAAGCGGTGACTACCCAAATGAAGGGTTTTCTTCCATATTATCTGTCCTCATACAGTTTAGTTCCCAAGATTCAATTTCAAGCCGGTTTGTTCTTAAGGAGTAGGTTTCCAGGGGGAAAAAATGGAAAGAAGGTATTTTTGAAGGGAACCTGGGTACTTAGTTTTTTTTCTTTTTCCTCCCACAGTCTTATAAAATACCGTCTGCATATATCATCTTTTTATTTATGTCCTTCTTCCTCTTCCAGAGCTGATTCCCAGCTCCTACCACCATGAGCTCTCATCCAGCAATGAGCTTATATCTGCCATTCTGAGTATGCTTTACCTTCCTTGCATATGTTTAATTCTTGAAAACCTGTTGGAATTCAATGAAAGACCAGGAAACATAGGAATGATGCCAGGAGACAGTGTGGCGAGTGGAGGAGGATCTTTCCCCAAGGGACTGGAGGTATTTTAGGATCAGACTATGTATATACATATGCACGCATTTATGCAATAATACATAGATGTGCTCTAGATAGGCATTTATATGTTTAGTATCTGCTGTTGTGTTACAAGGGTGGGGGGGGAGGGGAAAGGACAGTGAGACAGTATGTCTCTCTTTTTCTGTGGTTCTGTGTGTTGCTCAAGATCTGGCTGGGGCATGTTGAGTTATTTTGTATCCTTAGCCTTGCCCAGTGGCTTGCATATTGGAGCTCAGTAAAGGTCCATGAAATGAACGCGTGTTATAAAGAGGGAAGGAGGAAAGGAAGAAAGAGAGGAATCAAGATGCACTTAAGATGGCGTTCTACATGACATGACAGAGAATATGCAGTTTTGATGTTTTCAGTTGTGCATACGTAGGTCCGGGAAGGGAGAAAGGAGACTATTTAGCAGAGACTGGCCCATGGAGTTGCATGCATAAACACTGTCTCTAGAAGGCCGTGACCTAGGATCCTTCATATCTTCAGAGGAGCCTCGTGCTCTCACACGGGAGCTGCACAAGGGGTGGGTAATGGGTGGAGAATAGAAATATAGATCCAAAATAGCTTCGCTGGTTATGGAAATAGCTTTCCAGTGTCCCCCATTCCCCCCTGACTGGAGAATTACACTTCTGTATTTCTAGATGTCTTCTAAGATTGCTTAGAAAACAGGGTGGGATCTGCTGGCTTGTAGAAAAAGAAAAAGCCTCAAGAGCAGTGAGATTTCAGGGGACCCTTAGATTCTGGCTTCTAAGAATTAGCAAGCAATCTGGGCCTGCATTGTGGGGAAGAAAAGGGAAATGAAAAGAACCATGTTTCAATTAACTTTTCCCGTAGTTCTTTGTCTTTTCTTGTTTTACTTTTTCTTTTCTTCCTCATTCTCTCGCTGTTCCCCGTGTGTTATAACACCTTAACTGGATAGATTATATTTCTTAATAGTGAGAAACTGAGGCTGGTCGCAGAATTTTAAAGTTAGCTATAATTTTGTACATTCTTATGTTTTATTGTCATAATTTTATATATTTTATATTATTTTGTTTCATAATTTGGCTTCTATTTTTCTTTGAAGAATAGTTTGGTATATGTGAGTGGGAGTGTGGGTGAGGGCATATACATACATGTTCCTTATCCTAGAGTGCTGCAAATACTGCTTCCGGAAAAGAGACTGTGTTTTCCTTCCACAAGGTCATTAACAGTTTGTATTCATGTTAAGAACTGTTTCTTCTCCACAATTAAATATTCAAAGTCACCTATGCTGGTTATCTTATGACAGCCTTTCCAGGCCATTGTCTCCCTGAGAGGCTTATTATAAGCACTGCTCTCTGCTTTCTGGCTGGTCTCTGTCACAGTCTCGTGACGATCGTGGGGCAGAGGGTGGGAGGAGAGTGGGGTCTATGTGTTAGTTCTCCCAGCCCCCTCCCTGGTGAGCGGTGGTGAGTTGCCTGTGGCCCTCTATCCAAGCAGTGGCCTCTGTGCCAGTGAGTGGTCCTTTGCAGTCACCTCTCTCTGGGCTCTGATGACCATTCCTTCCTCTCGCCTCTCAAGGCCTCACGGTGTAACCAGCTCTCTGCTGTCACTGGTCTCGGTGCACTCCATTTCTGAGCAGTTTCCCTACCATATTTTTGTAGAGTGTCCTCTATTAAACTCTTTTCAGCCTCCACGCTTGAGTGTGTCAACTGTTTGGACTGTGACCCTGCCTGAGACATCACCTCAGGACACTTATCCCAGGCCCACACCAAGAGGTCAAGGTGTCCTTTTTCGTTCTTGGTATGTTTGGGGAGAAATCTGTTTCTTGCCATTGGTCTTTCACTCTTCCTTTTTCTCCAGGGAGGATTTTATATTTTTAGTTCCTCTTAAACTTGTCCCAACTGAGAGTATTTAAGTATCAACAGATTTCCAGGGACACGGAGAATATGAGCATATCAGGGAATGTATGCACTCTCAGACCTACCCTGGTGTGGGCTCCATGGTACATCCTCCGTGGAGGATGGATTGAGATCTCAGGGTCCTGGCTTTATCTTGAAAGTAGACATAGGTAAGTTGTTTCTGCTCTGCTGTGTATTCTCTGAGATTAGGGAGGTATCTGGAATTCAAGAGAAAAAAAGAAATTTTGTTTTATCAAGTCATTGAAAGTAGTTTCTTATCATTTATTTAAAAATGAACTCAAAATAATGATTTCGCTAATTTTTTTTCCTTTCAAATTTGTATATGCCTTTCATTTGCTTTCCATCCTTTACTTTGAATAAATTCCACGCCTGCATATCATCCTGGTAAAAAGTTGCTCCGTTTTTTCTTTCTGTGAGCTGGGGTTAGATGGACTTTATCAATCTTTAAAAAAACAAAACTAAACTAAACTCCTTTAATAAAATCAATCAACTACAAATTTTAAGATATTCTTTAATGGACTTAAAATACTTTATTCATACATTATATCATTGTTTTATTTGAAAACTTAAAATTATCTGCAGAGAAAGCATAGGAATAAATGCTACCTTTTAATCTATTGTGATACATATGTAACATGTTGATGGATTAAAAAAAAAATAGGGACTATTTTATAAACCTGCAATCATCAAATAAGTGACATGTTTGAGTCAATCATTTTAAGAGGTTACCGGTCCACTGATGAAACCATTTGAAGAAAATGTGCTGTTTGATGTTACAGAAGCCAAAAGCTGAATAAATGTGTCATCTGTTTTTCATTTTAATTCACTATTTCAGAAGTATTTACTGTGTATTAAAAAATCTTTTACCCTTTCAAATCATTTGGACAACCTGGAAAAATTCAGAACAGTTTAACATATATCTATAAAAGCACATTC